>NW_020175831.1:4047415-4081563 GCF_003031525.2 Neophocaena asiaeorientalis asiaeorientalis | reverse complement strand
GGGAGGGAGGGAGGGAGGGAGGGAGGGAAGGAGGGAAGGGAGGGGGGAAAGTGTTTGTCCAGTGATTTTAAGTCTGCATGGAACTCACTCCCATGCTTCCCAAGTCTGATGTGAAGTCATATCACTTCTCACTGCTCATCACTGAGGCAAAGAAGGGAAAGGGGAAGGAGCAGAGAGCCAGTGGGCCACGATTGCTTTGTGTTCCATGCAGGTGAGAGGTGATTCCTCCATTGCTGTGTCTAGCTTCCAGGAGGGCACAGAACAAGCAGGGGCCAATAGGAGAAGAGAATGTGACTTATTCATGGCAATCTAAGATAATGCCTTTCTTGCTCACCTTTCCTTTCAATGCTTTGGGCAAATCTATTAATCTTTCCCTTACAGTGGGGGAAGAACAAGAGACAAACCCAGGTTAAGACCAAAATGAGGTTAAGGTGTGGATTTTCCCTTTTGCAGTATAAAGATAAATAGGTTTCAGAAATGAAATAGTTTAGTTATATGTGGAATCCCCATTAATCTATACTGTTTATCAAAATGCAATGATTCATCAGGTTTTGTATAGAGTTAAACATTGAACCTCTAACAAATTAAATATAAATTTTTATTTCAGTCAAATGACTAACTCAATAAACCATGTGTTTTACACAATTATCACTTTTAAAAACTTTTTAAATTATTTTTTAACATCTTTATTGGAGTATAATTGCTTTACAATGGTGTGTCAGTTTCTGCTTTATAACAAAGTGAATCAGTTATACATATACATATGTCCCCATATCTCCTCCCTCTTGCTTCGCCCTCCCACCCTCCCTATCCCACCCCTCTACGTGGTCACAAAGCACCGAGCTGATCTCCCTGTGCTATGCGGCTGCTTCCCACTAGCTATCTATTTTACATTTGGTAGTGTATATATGTCCATGCCACTCTCTCACTTCGTCCCAGCTTACCCTTCCCCCTCCCCATGTCCTCAAGTCCATTCTTTATGTTTGTGTCTTTATTCCTGTCCTGCCCCTAGGTTCTTCAGAACCAATTTTGTTTTTTAGATTCCATACACATGTGTTAGCATATGGTGTTTGTTTTTCTCTTTCTGACTTACTTCACTCTGTATGACAGACTCCAGGTCCATCCACCTCACTACAAATAACTCAATTTCATTTCTTTTTATGGCTGAGTAATATTCCATTGCATATATGTGCCACATCTTCTTTATCCATTCATCTGTCGATGGACACTTAGGTTGCTTCCATGTCCTGGCTATTGTAAATATTGCTGCAATGAACATTGTGGTACATGACTCTTTTTGAATTATGGTTTTCTCAGGGTATATGCCCAGTAGTGGGATTGCTGGGTTGTATGCTAGTTCTATTTTTACTTTTTTAAGGAACCTCCATAGTGGCTGTATCAATTTACATTCCTACCAACAGTGCAAGAGGGTTCCCTTTTCTCCACACCCTCTCCAGCGCTTACTGTTTGTAGATTTTTTGATGATGGTCATGCTGACCAGTATGAGGCGATACCTCATTGTAGCTTTGATTTGCATTTCTCTAGTGATTAGTGATGTTGAGCATCCTTTCATGTGTTTGTTGGCAATCTGTATATCTTCTCTGGAGAAATGTCTGTTTAGGTCTTCTTCCCATTTTGGATTAGGTTGTTTGTTTTTTTAGTATTGAGCTGCATGAGCTGCTTGTATATTTTGGAGATTAATCCTTTGTCAGTTGCTTCATTTGCAAATATTTTCTCCCACTCTGAGGGTTGTCTTTTTGTCTTATTTATGTTTTCCTTTGCTGTGCAAAAACTTTGAAGTTTCATTAGGTCCCATTTGTTTATTTCCATTTCTCTAAGAGGAGGGTCAAAAAGGATCTTGCTGTAATTTATGTCATAGAGTGTTCTGCCTATGTTTTCCTCTAAGACGTTTACAGTGTCTGGCCTTACATTTAGGTTTTTAATCCATTTTGAGTTTATTTGTGTGTATGGTGTTAGGGAGTGTTCTAATTTCATTCTTTTACATGTAGCTGTTCAGTTTTCCCAGCACCACTTATTGAAGAGGCTGTCTTTTCTCCATTGTATATTCTTGCCTCCTTTATTAAAAATAAGGTGACCATATGTGCATGGGTTTATCTCTCGGCTTTCTATCCTCTTCCATTGATCTATATTTCTGTTTACAATTATCACTTTTAATCTTCACCTAGGGGATTAGGCAGTCGTTCTAAAAGTGTGGGTGCTGGAGCAGCAGCAGGGAACTTGTTAGAGATGTTACAGATTCTCAGGCCCCATCCCAGACCTACCGAATCAGAGACTGGAGATAGGACCAGCCCGCCATCATCTAACAAGCTCTCCAGGTGAGTCTGATACACGCTACTGTTGAGAACCACTGGGTTCAGGTGTATTTCTATTTTAGAGATAGGAAAACTGAAGCACAAAGAGTTTAAGCAATTTCCCAGCACCATGCAGCTAGAACGTAGTCAAGGCTACCTGACTCCAAAGCCCTTGCTATTAACCACTAGGGTATGCTGTGTGAGAGACCTCAGTTTACTTGGGAAACCAGTGTCAAGAATATAGATAAATGAGACATATCACCCAGGAGGAAGAATTTAGATTTTCTTTTTAAGCTAACTAACAACATCTGGCTTCAAACATGTCTTACTTGGCTGAATTTCTGTCTATAAAATATTTGAACTGAAATAGTTATGACTCAAAATGTTAAAGTCAAAATGCCAGGTAGGTGATGGGAAAGCATGCCTGTAATCAGAAGGTCCAACAAGTGGATGGTTCCTGCCCCCCATGAAGGAAGCAGCCACTGGACTCAGTTCCAACAGAAGAGTGCTACGTCTAAATTCTCTCTCTCTCTCTCTCTCTCTCTCTCTCGAGAGAGAGAGAGAGAGAGAGAGAGAGAGAGGCCAGGAGTCCAAATCTGTGAGCGAAATCTTGCAACTTGAAAACATTAGCTACTAATTCATAAATTTTGAAAAAAGTATAGATTTTTTTTGAACATGGATTTTGCTTACAGGTTGCCATAGTGCAACCTCTCATTGAGAAATTCTCATAAGAGCTAAGGAACACGGATCAAAAGGCTGAAGGGATGTGGAAAATATGTGTGGGGAGAGGCATGGGAAATTGAACTCAGATAACTATGCTAAGTGATCACATTATCAAAAATGTGCTGAAACCTGATGGCTGTGTCATAGTGGCCAATCTTATTAATTCGCAGTTTGGAACAGTGTTTCATAACATCACCATGCTTGTACAACCTTCGTGGAGATCTTGTGGCTGCAGGCCCTGATTTCACGAGCACTCGTGAGCAAGTGTTGGAAAATGACATTTTGAGGTGTAGGCCAAGTGTTTATAGGGGCACCATTTTAAATTCTCACTGAGAAAGCCACTCTATGGACTGAAAAACATTCAGAGGAAGCAGGTTTGGAAAGGTTACTGCAAAATCCATCTCAACTGCAAAATCCATCTCAACTGCAAACAGAAGTGATTTTAATGCCGGTTGTTTTGGAAGCAGTTCAAAGTTGTTTTTTCCATTGTAGATAGCATAAAAGTGCTCCGTGGAAGCAAGTATTACTTTTTTCTTGGCCCACTGCACTTCAGTGATGGTTCTTATACACTGAAGGCACAGCAATCAGACTCAGGAAGTTATGCACAGCATATCAGGGACAGCAAAGGAGAAGTGGGAAGGGAGAGGAGGTCATATGGTAAGTGTAGAGAGGAGAAATTTGGGGGTGGAGATGCTGTGCATGTGAATACCAGCCAAGACAGGGAACATCTGGAAAACCTGCTCTGTATTATGTGGTCATTCCACAAACTTTTCCAAAGAGTCACATAAGGAGAATATTACATTTTAATTAGGGCTGGGATTGATCCAGAGAAAAGGGAGGGGGAGGGGGATGGTTTGGTGAACAAGCTGCATTTTAGTTTGGCTGGGTCCATGAATTGCAATTAACCACTTAGCTCCCTCTAGATGTGCTCTGCCCATCCCAACAGGTCAGTAATTTAATGAAGCATCACACTGCGCTCTTGCCCAGCCCCAACCTGTAAAAGAAGAACAGAAGCAGTGGGTGGATGTGGATTGAAGAAATGAGGTCAAACACGGGACAGTTCTCAGAGGAAGGCATCAGAAAGCCAAGGTGATACCTGTCTCTCCATTCCTTTCTTATTTTTTGCCACATGGCAAGTTCATCCGCTATTCTCCAGTAATAAGAAGGTAACAGGGAAAAGGACAGACACAAGAATGTGATGAAATATGTCATTTCTTTAAAGTAATATCATTCTATTTCATTTTATGAGAAAATACAAGTATTATGCCAAGAAAGAAAATAGTCCATGTGTCTTAAAGCCTCCTTAATAGAAATTAAATGCAAATAATTTTCGTTTTTTAGTTAAGTATCTAATGAATTAAATTTACTAGATCTAATATTAATAGGAAGGAATGAAAGGAACATTTCTCCGTACTTTTTTGTTGTTGCTGTTTACAAATTCATCACTGTACACTTTTTGGATGCAAACTACGTAGAGGGTACTGTCCTAGATTCCCCAACTCCTCCGCTCAAGAAACTAATAGTCAAGGAACACCGACAAAGCGTAGTAGAGCCTTGAGATGTCAATAACAATGTAAGACAATGATCTATATCAGCGGTCCCCAACCTTTCTGGCACCAGGGACCGGTTTCGTGGCAGACAATTTTTCCATGGACTGGCGGGGGGAGGGGGATGACGGTTCAGGCGGTAATGCGAGCGATGGGGAGCGATGGGGAGCGGCAGATGGAGCTTTGCTGGCTCGCCCGCTGCTCACCACCTGCTCTGCTGCTGGTTCCTAACAGGCCGAGGACCAGTAGCGGTCTGCGACCCGGGGCTTGGGGACCCCTGATCTACATGATGGCAGTCAGCAAATTGCCAAGCTAACGGCTCATAAAGAAGCATCACGGGCTCCAGGGTTTGAGAAATCAGGGGGGCTTCCTGAGAGAAGTAGCGTTTGTCTGGACCTCCAAGGCTGGGTAGAATCTGGATAAGTGGAGAGGTGAAGGAGGATCAAGCAGAAAGTGAGCTGCGCTCTGAGCAAATGCCCAGGAAGGCATTTGGAATCTTCAGAGAACAAACCAGAGTGGCTGAGAAGAGGCTTCTGGGGGCAACACAGGGAAGGTGATTTGAAAGGAGCCAGTGGCCAGATTCTATAAGGCATTGACAAATGCCCCCTGTACAGCATTATACAGGGACTGTAGAGGACCTTGTCTGAGGAGGGATCCCTGATGTAGGGAAGAAAAGTTTGCAAGTGAAAAGGGCCCAAAATGAGTAATTCAATATTTCAGGAGTACGTACACCAGGAATCATGAAAGTGGGGTACTACTTCCACATGTTGAAGGAAAGTTTTTCTTGAATGGGATCTCTGTGGCATGTGACAGTTTGGACATAATGTCCATTGTGATTTCTGTTTCCCTTCCTTTATATCCCAGGCCCCAAATTGTTATGCCATCTGAAATACTCTAAATTCCTGACCCCGTGCATTACTGACCCCATGCCAGCAACCTGTCAACTCCTTTTCTCTCCTCTTTCAGCATATCCTCCCCAGACAGTATTTCAGCCTTGTACATGAGCTACAGATTTTCCAAAAGTTGGAGAAATCTTCCAAAGAAGGAATATGGCATCTGATTCTCGGAATCACCCTCCCCTTGTCCTCTTCCAGCTGCTGCACATACATACACTGCTTGATTTTATTTAATCAGAAAGCGCAAAACGTTTCTCAATTCAGAACATAACCCTGCATGCTGCTCCCTCTACTCTAACCAGAAATCCCACTCTCCTTCTCCTCTAACTCAATAAACCAAATCTAATCGGAGAATAATTCTAAAATACACTGATGTGCAATTTGTTTCACTAACCCAATAATTAATTAATATGCTACTTATGGTTTGGAAGAGCTCTTAAAACACAGCACAAATTCCACTAGATGAAGGAGGATATCAAAGACATAAACCAGGGGCAGCATCTTTACATAAGATGGGCCAGGAGAAAAAGATGAGAGAAAAACAAGATTGATTTGGCCTTTTTGAATCTATGGTGAGATTTGTTTTACCCCATTGAAGGATTCTCTTCTTGCCCTTTTTTAGAAGTGAGGTAGATTGTGTGTTTTGCAGATGAAGTGCCAGCAATATTGGCGCAGCTGAATCCAGCTGGTGGATGGACTTCTTAATGTTTAAAGTTTTCAACCGCCAGATGCCTGCAGGTGAGAGAACAGACCTAATCAATGGAACCCGTCTCCTATCGACTCCTGGTTGGTTTGAGTACACACTCTGTGCTCACCCATGTTATATACAACTCCTAGCCCCTTTTGCCTTTACACAATTGAAGCTTGCAGCAGGAAAATGCCTTGGATTTTCCCTTTCATTGGTTAAAATGTACAGGGCATGTAAATTGCTCCAGAGATTTCATTTTAAAATAATTAAAAACCTATCCTCTATTTGCCTTCGGAGAGGTGAGAGTTGAAGCTAAATCAAACTCTTTGTAATTACTGCAATGCACAATTATTAAATAATCACTAAATCAACCAAATCTTCTTAAAAAAATGTTTTCTTCTTTTTGGACAATTTAAACTTATTGCTCATAGCTGGGTACAAGATTCTGGGTGACCCCAGACAATGGGCCACCAATGCACCTTCATAAACTGAAGGATCTTATGTTTTATTTTAATCCTTTCAGCTGTCATAAAATTGGCTTTTATCTTTAGAAGCATAATGAACTCTCCTTCACACTACCAACCGCCTAGGGAGCAGCGTGTTTCTCATCTGAGCGTGGCAGAACCTCAGACGATCCAGAGGGCTTAATGTCTCTACACCCTCTTCTTCACAAGGCTCCTGGCAGCCTTTCTTTTAATCAGTTCCTTTTCTTTGGCAAAGCATGCTTCAAGCGTGTCCCCAGGTCGGTCTGGGTGTGCCCGTGTCAGAACCCCGTTTTCCTGGAGACCGCGTGTTTATGCAGCAACACAGTTTGCTTTGGCAAGCTAGTACCACACATGACGAATGAGGCCTCAAAACCTACCAATTTAGCTGATTTCTAATCTGAGGCCTATATAAAAGAAAGAGTAAATCTGCTGCAATGTGGTTCTTCACCAGGGTCTGCAAACGAGTACCACTTTATATTTTTATTGCTCTTAACATGAGGTTTGCGATTCAGCTGAGGTTTGCCTCATTGTATAAAAAGCAACTGATCAATTACTTCCCTACTGTCTGCAACAAAGGATGTAGTGCCGTAACTCATTGTGTTTTTAATCCACATTTCTTTTACACAGGATGTTATTTAGAGAGGGGAGGCTTTCTGTTCACATGCAGCAGAGTTAATTATGGAAGTCTCTCTTCAACGTGTTACCTGATCCTTTCTATTCTGCATTAGAAATCTCCTGAACTTGGCAAAAAGAACAATTTTTATGCAAGCTTACTTTTTAGGAACATGGACCTATTTTGAGAAATTCATTTTTTCTTTCAAAAAAACGAAAGCAAAAACACACAGTTTCTTTTACAGCCATGGGGTTTTCCTTAACAAAGAGAAAATTAGCCAAGCCAAATACTCTGGACTCATCCCGCGTCATTTCATGAAAGGAATGCTGACTAGGAAATTATATGAAAATTATACGAAGCCATATTGGACAAAGATAAGACAAACTTGCTTAAATGAATTACTATTCCAAGACTGGAGGAATTTCCAAACTGTAGAAAACTGAAAGGAACACCCTTCCTCTCTAACTCTTTAAGTTCTGCACTGTACGTCTTCGATGGTACGTCATAGTTCAGATTTTAACTGTCTAGAGTCTAGAGGGAAATATTTTCTCATTCTATAGAAACCTCATCATGGCACACTATGTGTATGGATTTTTTTAATAAAGATGATTGTGGTGATAAGGCAAATAGATGCATCCAACATTAGAAAGACTCAAACAACCTCATAAAATACATAAAAACAGATTACAGACTTCCTACAGGTCATTTTCATAGAGTGGGGACTAAAATATGCAATCCACAGAGTGTTTGCTTAATAAATGTTCATTGATGTGATGATAATGTTCGCATAATACAACACCTCTCAAACTCCTTTGTACAAAAGGATCATCTGGGGTTGTGTTAAAAGTGCAGATTCCTGAGCCCATCCCCAGAAATTATGATTCAGTAGTTGTGGAATGGGGCCCAGGAGTTAGCAATTTTGACCAACACTCCAGGTAATTTGGATACAGGTGGTCTGTGGGCCACACTTTGAAAAACTACTGCGATAGGGCATCAATTGTGAAGAAAGTACCATTTATTTCCAGTAAGTCAAGAAGCAATTCACTGAGCTATAGGGTGACAAACGCTCTCTGAAGAACAGAAGGAACATGGCCAACCTAGAAGAAAAGGACATTCTGTTCATTTGTTCATTCACTCATTCCTCCATTCATTCTTTAAAATCCACTGAGCACCTATTACAAAACACTTCTTTGTTTGCCAGACCCTGCTGCTGCTCTGGGTGCAGGGGGGTTGCCCAGGCATGATGAGGGGTTGGCCAAGAGAGAAGCCCATTTTCAGAAACAGAATCATCAGGTGCAGAAGAGCATTTCTTTTCTACTCGAATTTTCCTGTCTTTGAGGCCACAAGCAAACTGTCCTTGCTTCCACGAAGGTCTGACATGAGCATTGCGTTCTGCTTCCTGCTTTCAGCATTCAGACCACCCTTTGACCCTGAAGGAGTCAGTGGTTGGCTTTGAGCTTGAGCCTGCATCACTCTGCATCAGGCTGGACCCTCTTTGTTTTGATGTCAGAGATAGAGCATGGAAACCAGTTTAACACCAACTCAGGCAAAATGGGGAAATGCTGTAGTGGGGGAGTTGAGACTATTTTTCTCAACTTCGAGTTTGCTTTCTATTGAGGATAAATTTATGACATCGTATAACTCACTTTGAACACATATCACTTTTTTCCTCAAGCAGAAGGACAGACCAATTAAATTTAGCCTTTAAAATAGGCGGCAGGACTTCCGTGGCTGTCCAGTGGTTAAGACTCTGCACTTCCACTGCAGGGGGCACAGATTCGACCCCTGGTCGGGGAACTAAGATCCCACATGCCACAGGCCATGGCCAGAAAAAACCCTAAATAAATAAATAAATGAAAGGTCATATCCCAAATTCCTTAGAATTGTATGAAAAGAACTCACATTTACCACCACCATATGTGGTATAGGGCTGGTATAGGCCTCAGATAAATAGGATTCTCATAAAATCTCTGATACAGGATTTCATAAATGCCAAATGGTAGAACAAGCATTGCCAGCTAGTACAGGAGAAGTGGAAACCGGTCTCCTTGTTCTAAGCCTTGAAGTCCAGACTTAATGCAAATCCTTGAGCTAGCATCTGTTGGCTATCAGATGGCTGGAAACTTTCAACTCAACTTTATATCTACAGAAGTTCTATTTCTGGAAGTTCTGTAGGGTTGTTTTTTTTTTCAGACCAAATTTTCAGCAGAAGACAACTAAAAATATTGGATAAAATATTAACCAAAAAGTCTCATAAGTGTATGATAGACGCTGACAAGGCTGTAAGGAAATACCAGGCAAAATCTAAGGGAAAGAGGGAAGCTAGAGAGGAAAGCAAGACCTGAGCACCCCAGAGGCTTTGCCAGAAGGTATTTGCTAAGTTTTGTTGGTCTGATGCAGAGGTGTACAGAGGTCAAGGCTTAGGGCCAATGCAGGAGAGGAGCTTAAGAAAAAAACCTTCTCCACATTAAATGGACCCCTGAGACAACATCCTCAGAGTATGTGTCAACCAGAAGTAAACTAGCCTCCACTACACCCATAGGTAGAGAAGGGAAGGAAGGAGGGGGGAAGAAAAGAAATCTGTCTCTGAGATATAATAGCCACAGGTCAACCCTCGTGTGTATTTGCAGCTGGGTTTGCCTTGCCTGGAGGTTCCAGAGAACCTCAAACTCTGAATCTGACAAAAGGTTGTCAAGGACTGGTAATGCCCACAAGCGCCAGGCAGAAGCAAAACCTCTCTAGAGAAACATGCCTCCATGACAAGCCTCAAAGACTCCCACAAATAATGTTTCAAAGACAATGACAAGTATACACACACAGTTACCAAATGCACCAAAACAAGGCACCATGAGCAAATTTGTTGCCTGCTGGGAATCCCTAAACTCTGCTCCATGGAAGAAGAATCACTAGGAGGGAAGGAGACCTTCTGGAGGAGATCTCCAAAGCAAGTGCCCTTTAATCCATTTACTAGGTGATTAATAGTTTCTGTGGCTAGAAAAGTTAGAAATACCTGTTTAGGTATTTAAGAAAATATAAACACTGGGGTTTCTTAATTACATGACTCAAGAGTGACACTCTACTTCCTGACAATTAAGAAGCTTAACAGAGTAAAAGTCATCACTTCCTTCAGGTAAGAAATGGATCTGCTTAGAAACAAACTTTATATACTTGGAATTCAAAGAGCATATAATTTATTTTAGAATCTAAAAGAAATGACAGGAGGAGGGATTTAGTATCTTTATTCATTTTCACAGGCAAAAACTGAGGTGTGAAAGTGAATCCCAGGTGACAAGGAGGTCAGAGACAGCACGAAGGAGTGGCCTGTGGTCTCCTCAGGATTCTATATGGCAGATCACCTTAGTCCAAGTGCTATAATCTGAATCCATTGGGCCTTTTGATTTTGTTCATGTGTTTTAGATTCAAAACATGTATTTTGCCAGAATTCTTTGCCCTTAATTTTTAAAACCATGTGTGTTTTAGGGTCAATTTAATCTGCATGTTTCCTATTTCCTTATAATTAAACTATCAAAATATTGTCCTTTAAAAACTATTTGATGTCCACAAAATCTTCTGAGCCATTTCAATAAGCTTCTTAAAAAGGTTTTTATCCCACTTTAAAACAGAAGTTGCACTGTGTTATGGGTGACCTGATGCAGAAACCAAGAATCCCCTTTAAATTCCAAAAACCTTGAAGTTTGAATAATTTCTGAACTTGGAGAAAATGTGTTCACCCATTGCTGAAGTTTCTGTGTTGCTAAAGAAGACATTTGGAGCAAAGATGAGTTCCATAAGAGGGGAAATCAGAGCTGCAGGAGAAATTGGAGGTATGTGAATTTAGCTAAGGCCCCTGGGGAATAGCTGGAAGCCTAACTTGTCACACTGCCATCCATAGAGCAAGGAAAAACTTGAGTGCACATCAGATGTTTGACAGGACTAAAGATAAATGTGATGTCCATATGAAATAATATTTGCTCCCAGTGCTAGGAAAACAATGGAATATAAATGTATGGATTTCAGCACATCCAATTTGCTCTCTAGTATAATCCTCTGCTGTTGGCAGCCCATAGAGAACGCTTAATAAGTTTACCAAAGTTGAATAATTAATTCCTCATAAAGCATAAATAGGATCTGTTATTCTAACACTAAGTCCTGTTACACGGAACTGGAAAACTGCAGTGGCAGGGCCACTGGATGGAGAAGGTCTTTTGTAGAAGGCTATGGATAGCAAGCCAGGAACATGAGCTGGACTCTGTAGAAAATTCTCTCCCCTGCTCTGCTGGTGTTGACAAGAGCTCAATAGCTGAGCTCTCCAGCCAGGTTCCAGGGTGCGTTCAGCAGGCATTTCCAGGGAACTCATAAATACTTCTGTTCTGAGCAGTTCCCAGCTCTTGGAGAGCACGGGCCTATTTTATCACCAACCATCAAATCCTGAGCAGACAGGATGCAGGGGCTTCCCTACCAGGGGAGCTGGCACACGAGCTCTAAGGAAAAGGGATCTGAGTCCATTTCCTGCAATTGTTAGAGAAGGATGATGGCCTGGCCCTTGAGTATTTAGAGTCCTGTGTGCATTACTGTTCTCATGTGACTGCTAGGATCTCAGTATATCCAGGCCTTAATCTTCTACGGAGAAACCCCCTCTGCTTTGGTACCCGTGAGAATAAAAAGATTTTTCTATTATAGTTAATAAAATAACTTATAGAGTGGCTCTCAGTTTGCAAAGCTCTGACATGTGGATTAAATGTCTCCTTTGATAATGTTTATGATTTTAATCACAACAGCAACAATAATAGTAACAATAACAAGCATTATCAGAACGAGTGAGTTTAGCAAAGCTGCAGGATACAGGGTCCATATGAAAAAATCTATTATATTTCTATATACTAACAACAAACAATTGGAACTTTTAAACAGCTTTGTTGAGGTACAGTTGACATATAATAAACTGCATATATTTAAATGTACAATTTGGGAAGTTTTACATGTATGTATACATTCATGAAACCATAACCACAATCAAGACAATGAACTTATCACCCTCAAAAGTTTTCTTTGACCCTTTGTAATCCCTCTCTCTCACCCCTCCATGCCCTTTCTCCATCCTCATCTGTTTTCTGTCACTATAAATTGGTTTGCATTTTCTAGATTTTCATATATATGAAATCATAGACTATGTACTCTTTTTGGTCTGGCTTCTTTCACTCAGCATTATTTTGAGGTTCATTCATGTTTCTTGGGGTGCTTTGAGCTTCCTGGATCTGTATGATTATAATTTTCATCAAATTTGAAAATTTGTTCAGTTATTATTTCTTTAAATACTTTTTATGCTCCCCTCTCTCCCCTTCCCTTCAAGGAAACTATGACACACATCTTAGGCCGTATATTAGGACTCATAGCTCACGGATGCTCTCTTTTTGTTTGGGGGCTTTTTATCCCCAGTCTTTTTTTTAATCTCTGAGTTTCATTTTGGATAGTTTCTATTGCTTCAAATCTACTATTTTTTTTTCCTCTTTGGCGTTCAATCTGCCATTAATTCCATCCAATACATTTCTTTACCCAAACATCGTAGTTTTCATCACTAGAAGTTCAATTTAGGTCTTTTTTTATATTGTTCATGTCACTACCTAACATTTTTCATCTTTCCTCTAGTTTCTTAAACATAGGGAATACAGTTATAGGAATTCTCTTAATGTCCTTGTCCACTAATTCTATCATCTGAGTCATTTCTGGGTCATTTTCAATTGAATGAAATTTCCTCCGAATTATAGATCACACTTTTCTGCTTCTTTGTATATCCAGTAATTTTTTTTATTGGATGCCATACAGTGTGAATTTTACCTTCTTGAGTGCTGGATTTTGTATTCCCAAATATTCTTTAGTTTAGTTATGGGGTGCACTTACATTACTTGGAAACACTTACTCTTGATCCATTTGAGTCTTGCTGTTAAGCTTTGTTAATTAGAACCAAAGCAGCATTTAGCCTAAAGCTTATGAAGTTTTTGAGGTTTTTCTACTGTCACTGGTAGGAACAGTAACTATTCTTGGCTCTGGGTGGGCTCTAAGTATTGTTTACTCTAAACTTTTTGAGTGATTCTTTCCCTGGCTTCTGGTAGTTTCCTCTCCAGCATGCACTGATCCATACTCAGCTGAAGACTTTGGGGGACTCTCTGCAGACCTCTGAATTCTCTCTCAGTGCAGTTCTATTCTTTCTAGTACCCTGACCTGCAAATTCTAGCCAGCTTGGCCTCCCTGAATGCCTACCTCTATTTTCTCAACTCCAGAGACTGCTGGGCTCTGCCTGAGTTGCTGCCCTCTCTTCTGTGGCCTGGAAACACTCTCCAGGTGATAGGCTAGGCAATCATAGGGCTCGCCTCATTTATTTATTTTTTTTCCATCACTAAAAAATCACTGCTTATCGTTGCCTGATGTCCCATGACTTGAAATCTTTTGTTTTATCTATTTTGTTCAGAGTTTCAGTTGTTTTAGTGAGAGAATATATCCAGCCCCTGTTACTCCATTTTGGCTGGAAACAAAAATTCGACAATTGGAAACTGAAACTGAAAAAAAAAAGCATACATTATTTACAATAGCATCAAAAATATTTAAAAAATCTTAGGGAAAAATTAATACAATGTGGATAAAACCTGTACACCAAAAATCACAAAACATTTTTGAGAGAAATTAAAAATGGACCTGGATAAATGGAGAAATGAACTGTGTTCATTTATCAGAAGACACAATACTGATAAGATGTCAATTCTCCCTAGATTGATCTATTGACTCAATGCAATTTCAACCAAACCCCAACAGGCCTTTTTGTAGAAATTGACAAACGGATTTTAAAACTTATATGGAAGTGAAAATGAAGATCTAGACAGTTGAGTTACTTGGAAAAGAAGAGAAAATTTGGAGTAATTATACTATCCAATTTCAAGACTTATAAAACTACAGTAGTAAAGATGGTGTGGTATTGGAGTAAATAGAGACATATAGATCAATGAAATAGAATAGAGAGTCCGGAAACAGACCCTGATATCCAAAGCCTATTGATTTTCAACAAAGGTGCCAAGGTAATTCAATGGGATAAAGAATAGTCTTTTTCAATAAAAAAGGTTGTTGAAGAATTGATCACATGAAAAAAAAATCCTAGACCCTTACCTCACACCATGTACAGAAATTAACTCAAAACAGATCACTTAAATGAAATATCTAAAGATATAAAAACTTCTAAAAGAAAATATAGGAAAAAGCTTTTTATTTAAATTATGAAAATATTTCTTAGGAAACACAAAAATAAATGAACCACAGAAGAAAAACTATGATGAATTAGTCTTTACAAAAATTTAAACCATAATAAGGAGCCTGACATTTT
Organism: Neophocaena asiaeorientalis asiaeorientalis; assembly: GCF_003031525.2. Lineage (NCBI taxonomy): Eukaryota > Metazoa > Chordata > Mammalia > Artiodactyla > Phocoenidae > Neophocaena > Neophocaena asiaeorientalis. The sequence goes on along the minus strand of NW_020175831.1, from coordinate 4,066,930 downwards.
GATGTTTCATTTTTACTGCTGACACCTTTCAAACCCCACAATTCCACCTTCCCCTTCTGCTCCACATCTGGGCTAGCTGATAAAAAAGCCCAGGTGCTCCCACCTTTGTTGCCAAGTTCAAAACAGGCAAGGCCTGGCTCTCATACACAGGAACCCTCACTCCAACCCCATTCCCTAATTACAATAAAAACAAAACCAGTCGCTTCCCTGCTTTCTCAAGCCATTTTTGGACCTGTTTAGGGGCCTGCCCTGCTCTCCCCAGAAAGTCTCATTGTTGAGTAATAAACCTTTTCATACCTTCTTGGTGCATGTGTTGTATCAAAGTCTCAACACCTAAATCAAATTTGGCGGGGAGGAACACATCTTGTTTCTACAAGACAGCAACACAAAAACTCTCACACTTCAAAAGACACTATGAAGAAAATAAAAAGGCAAGTGACAGACCAGGAGAAAATATTTGCAAACACATACCTATAAGGGGCATTTATCTAGAACATATAAAAGAACTCTTACACCTCAATAATAAGAAAACAAACTCCACTTTAAAAACTGGCAAAGATTTGAACAGATTCTTCACCAAAGAAGGTATACAAATGACAAATAGTCATATGAAAATATGATGAACATCATTCATCATTAGAGAAATGCAAATCAAAACAATGAGATATCACTTCACACTCCCTAGATTAACGAAATTACAAAGACTGACAATACTGAGTGTTACTGAGGACGTGGAACAACTGGGAATTTCATACATGACTAGTGGAAATGCAAAATGATGCAGCCACTTTGGAAAGCAATTTGGCAGTGTCTTATTAAATTAAACATGGACTTACTATACAACCCAGCAACCTCACTTTTAGGTATTTACCCAACAAAAATGAAAACATATCCATACAAAGATTTATACTCAAATGATAATAGTAACTTTGTTCATAATAACCAGAAACTGGAAACAACCAAATGCCCACCAACTAGTCAACGGCTAATCAAAATGTTGTGTATCCACAAAATGAAATACTAGTCAGCAATAAAAGGGAACTACTGATAAATGCAACATCATGGATGAATATTGAAAGCATTATGCCAAGTGAAAGAAGCCAGACACAAAAGACTACACACTGCATGATTCCATTTATATAAAATTCTACAAAAGATTAAACCAGGGATATGGGAAGGAATTGTTGGAACAAGGCACAATAGAATACTTTGAGGTAAGGGAAATGTTCTATAACATCACTGTGGTGTCAGTGATATGACTATATACACTTGTCAAAACACATCGAATTGTACCTTAAAATTGATACATTTTATTGTAGGTATATTATACCTCAATGAAAAAAATTAAAAACAACAGCTAGTATGTATTGACTGATAAAGTACTGTATGGTGCTCTTTAGATTGTTCTCCATTTCACATACATTATCTTACTTGATTCTTGAACACTTCCAGAATGGTTCTGAGGGAAGATTCTACAAAGACAGGGTCAGGGAGGCTAAGGAACTTGCCCAAGATCATACTATCTGTAGGTAAATTGCAGAGCTGGAAGTTTTTATTCTAAATTTAATGCTCTTTCATCTATAAAACCTCTTTTTCATGGAAATCCATGCTTTTAATTCTTTCCTTGATATTTTCAATACGTTGCTTTACACTACCTTAAGTAATCAAGAAAAAAGACAGACCATTTTTATCAATCGTTTTTAACTATGGTTAAATTATTTACAGAGGTCTTTACAATTCTGTATGTGACCACCATATTTAGCACTTATTTTATATTTTATGATAATTCCTCATCCTGATAAACAGATTATTCTTTTAAACTTAGAAATTAGCATCTTTTCACTTTTAAGAAGAACCTTGGAAGAATTGACTCTGAAATTAATGAAGGAAATGTCCCATTGTATGTTAGCTACAATAGACTAAAACTTTGGTCTTCAGTCCTCAGTAAGCATTGTTTTTGTCACAGGCAGGAAAGGGGGAGAATTACTGTCTCAGCCTTACATTCTGCTTAACATGACAGCCAGAAAATATCACTGTGATGGTTTTTGCCATATCCATGAGCCAAATGCTATCATTCATCCCATTTTTCTTTAAGCTTTCTACTTTCTGTCTCTATTCTAATCCTAAACAATAATGTCTACAAAATCACAGATCTGATAAGTTATATACATTTCTGATTCATAGTAACATACATATGTAACAAGATGTGAAAGGGGACTTTTTCTGCCATCTTAGAATTTTAGGTAAAGTTTCAAAGCTTTAAAAAAGTGATGAGCAGTACCCCAGCAGTCTAAAGCAAGGTACTCACAGGTGGCCAAGCTGGTCCTTTAAGACTATCAAGAGACGGTTGAAGATTCATCAGGAGGAGAATACTTCATTGGAATACAGAAAACTATGGTGTCTTCTTTTCTATCCCGTGGGTTCTTGCCCCTCAACCTTGAGCAAAGTAAGGGGACCTCAAGAAAACCACTCAGAGAGACTGATGATACTTGCCAGACATGGGGGATGACCTCTTACTCCTTAGCTGGAGGCAAGCCTTGGGCAGCTCCGAGGCTTTAGAAAATTCTTGGGAGAAGCCCAAACTGTGTTTCCTGGAGTTTGCAGGACTGAAGAAGTCAGAGGGAAAGAGGTTAGGAGAGAGGGCCAGTGGAACAAGATGCACTTCTGTAAATGACAGACAGAGCAAGGTATGTGAGCTCCTATGAGCCACATGGATGATGCCCCAGAAGATAGAGGGGTTAGTGCCATCTTGAAAGGATACTGCCTAAGATCTAAATGCTGGGGTCAGAACCCCAGCAGAAAAAGGCTGATTGAGATAAACTGCCAAAAGATAGGATCCAAAGGGGTATCATACAAAGTCAGAGAGCACACTAGCTCATTGGGGAGTGGTCTTTAGTAGAATGGTGCAAGCAGCTCCAAAGGAACCATGAAAACACTTCCAGAGAAAGCCGGTCTCTGTCACAAGGAAGGCAATGACCATAAGCTTACAACAGCTCCAGGCAAGCCAGTCTTTCTATTTTCCTCTAATCTTCCTCCTGGTTTTGACTCTGGGAGGACCAGAGGCAACATTGTGAATTGGAATCTGTGAAGCAAGGAAAGCAAAATTAAATATCACTCCCTTTTCCTACCATTGGTCTTTAGTATCAGGGGTCAGACGGTAGAGGGTAGAAACTCTGAATTGGATAAAAGATTAAAATTTTGATTTTCATTTTACTAGTATTTTCAATAACTGAACATGAGGCTTTTTTCATCTGTCAATGAGAAAAACTAATTACCCAAAAGTGATTAGAAAAGTTATGAAACTGGCCTAGAATATTATCCAGAAGCAGGATGAAGATATGACAGGGCAAATGGGAAGGCGGCAGGGAATCAAAACAATGCTCTTTCCTGATTGTACCTTATGATGTTCAGTCCATTCAATAAATTGTTAAAATTAGGAATATTAATTCATGTACCCCCTAAAATCATGTTACATTTCCCCAGTGATCCACATTCCCCATTCTATACTTTGGGAAAGACTGAGTCACGTCACATTAGAATAAGAAGACAATGGAAATGACAGAATTTCAGCCTTGAGAAGGCCCTTGGCTATAGCCTACGTTAAGTGTCAAATAGAATCATTTGGTGGTAAGGACAGGATCTCATAAATACCAACTGACTTTTCCCAAATTACCCAGCTACTTAAACAGAACTCAAGTATTCTAGTTCTTAGATCAGAGTGCTTTCCTGAATACTACATGACATCCCTGGTTCACCATTGGTAGGTTTTAATATTGTGTTGGAAATTTAATTATTGAATATATATAATTTCTCTGCCTGATTCGTTTATTTTAAAAAAAGAACCAACAACAACTCCCTGAATTTCCCCAATTTAATCCAATATTAAAACTGGAAAAATTAATTGTCTTCAGATCCCTACTCTATCTCTAGTATGTCTGCCAGGCCATCCACTTACCTCAGAGGCTGGGCTTGAAAAGCTATGAGTAGGAGCTTTTATGCAGAGTTATCATTAATTCAACAAGTGTTCATTACACTGCTCACGCGCCAGGCCTTGTGCTAGGTATTGGGAGCACGAAAGAAACAAGTTAGAGTTCTCACCTTGCAAGTTGTCCTGCATCAACAGATGAGAACACGGGCAAACACAATGGAGCACGAAGAACATCCTGAGGGAGGAGCTCTGACTGTGTGATGCAAGACCCAAGAGACACCTGAACAGTCATAGCGGGCCAAGGGGGCTCATGTAAGGCTTTGCCTAAATAAATGCATATAAATATTACATGTTTGGTTTACAACAGAGGTCATGACTAATCAAAGTGGCATCAAGATTTCCACTAGTTTGCATGGTTGGGTGGTCAGGAAGAGATCTCCTGACAGACACTACACCCCTCCCTTGTGGGCTCTACATGTAGGCCCCCTCATCTCCCTATGACTTAAAAGAAACACCTGAGCAGACAGAAAAAGAAAACTGGGTTGTTCCAGAACAAGAATCTCTGCCTTAAAATGGCATGCATCTTTTTCTGTGATTTTGCAAATGAAGAGATCAAAATGAGCAGCTAAATTTCGGTGGGCAGAATAATGGCCCTCCAAGATGTCCTAATCCCCAGAACCTGTGAATATGTAACCTTAGTTGGCAAAAGGGATTTTGCAAATGTCACTAAGGTTAAGGACCTTGAAATGGGGAGAGTACCCTGGATTATGAAGGTAGACCCAATCTCCTTAAAAGTAGAAGAGGAGGTCAGAGATGCAGAAGGAGGTGTGACTACAGAGGAACTAGTCAGAGAGATACAGCCTTTCTGGCTCTGAAGAGGGAGGAGGCGGGGGTATGAGCCCAGAAATGTGGGCAGCCTCTAAAGGCAGGAAAGGGAAGGATTCTCCCCTAATGCTGCCAACACCTTGATTTTAGTCCAGTGAGACCTGTGTTGGACTGATGACCTACAGAATTGTAAGAAGATAAATTTGTGTTGTTTAAGCTGCTACGTTTGTGGTAATTTGTTACAGCGGCGATAGAAAACTAATATAAAGCCTGTGACTCCTCACTAGTGTGAGCTGAAAACGTGGCTAAGAAATAGTTTGTAGAAGTTAATGACCTACAAATAAGCTAATGTCATAGATAACCATCGAAACTGGTGTGTGTGTGTGTGTGTGTGTGTGTGTAAGGCTGGATGCAGAGGCTATTTTAGTTATTAAAGAAATGGATTTCATTGCAGGGAGCGATGGTTTCTTGAGGAGGATGTATAATTTTCTGCAGATGTTGGTGGCTGGCCTTGAGAGTCTGAGTAATTCACTGTGAATACCATGTACATCTTCTCCCAAAGGGAAAACAAAGGTGGTGATTGATCAACAGTGGACTATTGGCCATGAGAAGCCACAGGGAGGGATGCAGGCCTGAGCACCAGAACCTATGCGCTCATTCTCTTCTGAGTACTCGGTGCTGCTGAGAATGTACCTAAGAAGACAAATAGGTTATTGGGACAATAAAAACCAGAGATATGTGGTGTGAGACTCATTACTTGCTTTTACTGTCCAAACAATCAGAAAGACTAATCTGTAAGTATGCTTTCACAGTGACATTGGAAAGGAATTCTTCTTCCCCCTTCTTAGCCATAAAAAGACACCCATGAGGATATGTGGAATTGCATCATGAATTTTTCCTTTGTCCTCAGCAGGATCCTGCCTTTCGTTTGCTAAAAGTGGGATTTATGTGAAATAGACTCTTATCCTCTCTAAAAGTTCACCTTCAGGCACAGATCAAACAAACAGCTGTGTGATAAAGTACCTCTGCCCTTACGATGTAATGAAACGGCCCCAAATGCAAATGCTTCAGAGTTCTTTTCCATCTTCGCTTTCCCTGAAGTACAAGTCATCTGCTCTTTTATTTTCCTGCAGCTCTGCTCTTTGCACCCCTTTCTTGTTCATGTTCCCGGCGATGAGATGTCGGGTTTGAGGAGCTTTACACAATATCACAAACCCCTAGAACTGGTGAGGTCTTCAAGAGTTCATCTAATCCTCCTCTTTGCTCCTCTAATCTGGGGCTTTGCCCAAGCAAGCTGAGGTATAAGATGTTTTCCACACTCCAAAAGAATGCCCGACTTGGGGATTGTTATAGGCTGAATTGTGCCCCACCCCAAATTCATATGTTGAAATCCTAACCCCAGGACCTACAGTGTGACTGTATTTGGAGAAAGGATCTTGAAAGAGGTAATTAAATTCAAATGCGGTGATTAGAGTGAGTTATAATCTGACTAATGTTCTTATAAGAAAAGATTAGGAAACAAACACACAGAGTAGGAAGACCACGTGAAGACATAGTGGGCAGATGAGACAAGAAATTTCTGTCTAAACGACCCACTCAGTGGACCTTTTTTACGGCAGCCCTTGCAGACTAATAGAGACCAAACCTTTTAGTCTATTTACTGTTAGGGAAATGATCCTTATGTTTAATAAAAGTCACATTTGCTCTAAAGAGTGACCTTTTATTTTGTCTTTCAGGAAAAGGTTAGCAAGTTCTTTAGAAAGTACCCTGAATACGTTAAGGGAATCCAGACTGTTAGACATAGAAGGGGTGGAGAGATTACCACCTCGCCCCCTTGTTTTTACAGATGAGGAAACTGGAACCCAAAGCGGTGAGCCGAGCCTTCCGTAGTCACCCTGCAAGCGGGCAGTCAGGCCCAGGAGGCGGGCACCGGGCCTGGAGCCCAGCCCAACGCTTTCTAACTCACGCCAGAACAACTAGAAAGGTTTTTTTTAAGAGAAACCAGTGCTGGGAGGCATAGCGTGAATCAAGTGAGGAGTGGAGAGAGGGTGGGAGCAAGGTTATATGGTAGCTTTCGGTTCTTATTTTCCATGATAATAAAAATTGTGCAAAATGTTAAACTGTTACAGACCAAACAGTTCAGGACTTACATTTCATAATCGGTTCTGAAGATTCCCTGTACTTCTGACAATCTACCATTATCTGATATTACAATTTTTCTCCTCTAGGAGCTGAGGGCATCACCATTTTCTCTCCCTGCCATGGAGAATCTCAGGATGGGACGCACCACTTTGTGTAACCCACGCATGTTTCCTTGCCTCTTATGGTTTCATCCACTCCCCCATTTGTCCTCCATCTCTCCCTTTTGTGCTTAGGACCTTTCAGCTCACACATCTATCTTTTTCCAGAAGCTCTTCGATGGACAGAAATCTCTGTAGAAATCATAAAGTAAGGAAAGATAGAATTTCATTATCTTACTCTTATTTCTCTCTTTTCCTCTTTTTTCTCACCAATCCTTCAATCTCTCACATGGCAAAGGAGTGGCAGGGTTCACACATAAAACTCAAAGCACTAAACTTCCTCACTTAGAGTCCAGCTCCCTTTCCACTGGAGCACATCATGTCTATCCCTTTCCCTGGTGACCACTGATGCCATCGGGAGCCAAGGCAGGGGCTAATCAGCTGACGGTGCAGTGGGGCAGCTGCCCTGCAGAGGCTTAGAAGCAACAAGTGGAGGCCAAACCTGCAATTCAGGGGTGAGATTAAATCCATTTAATAGAGCACAGAGGCGGGGGCCAGAGCTGAGCTGGACTGTGATTTCTCTGCCTGTCAACTAAGCAGAATTGTCTCCTGTGAACCTTCTGCCTTGTTAGTCTGGGATTCTCAAAATGAAGTCTGTAGAGCACCTGTGTCAGAATCACCTAAGGGCCTGTTAAAAACTCAGATTGCTGAGCCCCACTCCAGACTTAGGATTTTAGCAGCTTGCCAAAAGCAAGGGTGACAGCCTTTGGGACACCAGCCTCATACTGTTGTGTTTGTTTTTAAAAAGCAATGGGATGGGGCTTCCCTGGTGGCACAGTGGTTAAGAATCCACCTGCCAATGCAAGCGACAGGGGTTTGAGCCCTGGTCTGGGAAGATCCCACATGCCGCGGAGCAACTAAGCCCATGCGCCACAACTACTGAGCTTGCGCTCTAGAACCCCTGAGCCACAATTACTCAAGCCTGTGTGCCCTAGAGCCCATGCACCACAACTACTGAGCTCACACGCCACAACTACTGAGCCCACACGTGCTCTAGGTCCCCTGCTCCGCAAAAAGAGCAACAAGAGAAGCCACCGCAATGAAAAGCCCGCACACCGCAACAAAGAATAGCCCCCGCTCGCCGCAACTAGAGAAAGCCCGCGGGCAGCAACGAAGACCCAACACAGCCAAAAATAAATAAACAAACAAATAAATAAATTTATTTTTAAAAAAAGCAATGGGATGCACATTCTAGAATATCAAGAATTGTAGTGAAATCTAAATTTTAAATATATGTGTGCTTTGTAAACTGAAGAATACAATAGATGTATGACAGACTCTAGGTCTATCCATCTCATTACAAATATCTCAATTTCATTTCTTTTTAAGGCTGAGTAATATTCCATTGTGTATATGTGCCACATCTTCTTTATCCATTCGTCCGATGATGGGTGCTTAGGTTCTTTCCATCTCCGGGCTATTGTAAATAGAGCTGCAATGAACATTTTGGTACATGACTCTTTTTGAATTTTGGTTTTCTCAGGGTATATGCCCAGTAGTGGGATTGCTGGGTCATATGGTAATTCTATTTGTAGTTTTTTAAGGAACCTCCATACTGTTCTCCATAGTGGCTGAACCAATTCACATTCCCACCAGCAGAAAAGTGATTTTTTAAAAACTGATACCTATTTTCACAGAAGCAAAATATTTCCACTCAGCAAAAAGTATTTTTAGAAAGAGAGTCTTGGTTTTCTTGTGTGACTTTAAATTTAACATCCAACTTGCTGATTTTAACATCATGAGTTTTTATATTTTACTAAGTCCCTGTTGTTTTATCTGTTATCAGGCAGCCAAATTCCCCAAAGGAATAAAAGCATTAAATAGAATGCTATACACACTACAGTAAAAACTTCCATCCCTTTCCCAACAGCTGTTGCTTTTTAGAGAAACCAAATATTTTTGGAAAGGGCCACAAACATTCTGGATTCAAACCATTTATTAGCTTTGGAAACGTAATATGCAGTCATCTCGCCAGTTTTAATCTTTCAGTTCCATTAAACACACCACAACTGCATCATAAAACAGAAAAGGGAAGAATTTATAAACAAATAGAGCAGTTAATTGGGGCAATAAAATAGCAGTTCTCTCCTGAGTGTGGAATTGGTTGTTTCAACCTATGGAACCCTGAAATCTGTTCTTCAGGGGTCTAGTGACTACCAGAGGCAAACACAGATCAAAGATTTCAGGAGTGCTTCTGGGTCTAGGACGCTTACCTCTGCTGCCACTCCCTCAGCACCACTGGTCCTCACACCTTGCATTGGCCGCACATCTTTCCAGGGAGATGAGAAGCTCCAAGCCCAATACTCTTCTGTTCTCTGTTCCATAGCTGGGGTTCCAAAGAACAAAGAAGGAAGAACTGGGAGATCCACAACTATGGCTGTGTCTGCAACATAGCCCTCAGGTGCAGAGATGGAAACATCTTCTCAGCTGTGCTACTCTTTCCTGAACCACACCCACCTGAGGACTGGGCAGTGACCTAACTGTGTTGTCTCTCACGTGCACTGTTAAGAAAAGAGCAAGCTTTGGAGCCACGTGAATTGGGTTCCAAGCATTGCCTCTTACTTGCTTTACCACCATGAGTAAAAGCAAGACTTTTAATCTGAGTTTCATTCATTTAGTCATTAACACATATTTATTAAGCATCTACTACCTACAAGGCTCTGATGTTTAGATTTTTTAGCAGTTAAACGGTGGTCCTAAATCCCTACCACAGAAAGCTGTTGTGAGAATCAAATGAGGAATATATATATAATGTATATAAAATATATTTTTTATATATTTTATGTATTATATATATTTAAATATATATTATATATATAATATATTTTATATATATTATATATAGTCTTGCATATAGTATGTGCTCACAAATATCCATTCATTCAAGTAGCAGATGAGAATTGCAGCAACTATATTGTGTGTAGAATTAAAATTATAATATCTTGCAAAGAATTGCTTTTAGTCAAGAAGAGACAAAGATTTAGAGTATCCATCCTCCCCGCCATAAATGAGTCCTGGCTTCACTCATGTGAACTACGGAATAGTCAGGGTGGATTACCTCCGAGGGGGCCTCTGTGACAGTGGGATGGAGCAGAGCCAACTGGACCATGTGGGGAGTGCACTCATGACCTTTGCCTTGCTAACACCCAGGACCTGCACTCTCTCCCGCCCCTGGAGATGTTTACAGTCCATTTATGTAATCTGATGCACACACACACACACACCCTCTAGCAGGAAATTGTGCCTCTTCATAGAGGTCTGGCTTTTGGTATGTTTTGTTTAAACTCTCTGGAGATAAACTGCCATTTACTTTTGTTTAATAGCCCTCATAATACATAGACTAGAGCTGTACCCAAAAGATGCTCGATTAATGACTTATAGTACTATGCACAGATATTGTCCCAATTTAAAAAAGAATGAGGCTAGTATATGGGACTCTTGTAAACTATTTCCCAAGTCCTAAGTAAACCTAAAAGAAGGCAGTACCTGGCAGTCAAAATCTGTGTGAAGCCTACATAAATGCTCGGTACTGCTTGAAACATTCCTTAGACACAGCAGCTGCACGTGGGCTGCTGCTTTAGAAAATGTCAACTGGGACACTAATGATTGAAGTTAGAACCCATCATTAGCCCTAAAAGGGAGGCCAAGGAGGTGGGATGGGGGAAGGAAAAGAACTTAATCTCTTCTCCAGGTTAGTAACTTAAATACTTATAATTCAAAAGTTTCCAGGCTGTGCAGGCAATACGTCGGGTTAACTGGTTTCCAAATGTACTGGGTTTGCTCAAGCCAACATGAACCTTTTATTTTTGGAATCTTATGTGGCTGGAGAGATTGAACCCAGCCACATTTGGGTTCATTCATTTGCACATTGGCTATAAAAACATCTTTAAGTTATACTCTGGAAAAGATCCGCAAACCTTAAGCAAGCATACCGTCTCTTTCACCTTAAGATCCACTGAGAAATTTTATGGGGGATAGTGCCTTCTTTCTTGTCCCTAAGCCTTGCCAGCCCTTGTCTCCTCTTACATGTAAACAAAGCTCAAGTGAACCCGGCGTCATTTGGAAGGCAGTTGGAGTGCTGTCCTTTCATCAGCTCACCTGGTGCTCTAATAAAACATCCAAGAGGCCCACATCTGGTAGGTAATAAAATCCAGAGCATAAAAAAGACGCCTGGCTGCTGAAGTGCTCTAGCCACTAGACAAAGCCATCGCGACATTATTTCAACAATAGCCGATGCCAGGATTTTAATGGGGCAAAGCTGAGAGCCCTCCTTCTATATATTTTTCCTGCGCTGGGTTCATTGGCTACACTGCTCCCATGCCGCTGAATATTCCCTCCACAGCACCATCAAACCAACTCACAACCCAAACAAGGAAAAGGTTTTTTTAACATGACAGAATCAAACACAATCACACTTATCTCATACTCCCATTTCCCCAGGGTGGTGGCACTGAGGGTGGATCTCCTTTTTTTTCCACCTCTTCTTAGTCTCCCAAATAAGAATAAATGTTAGATCTCTTTGCAGGAAGAGACAGGCTATGCCAACCGCAGAGGACATGTTCTGACTGTCAACAGTGATGGATGAGATTCTGTACATTTAATAAATATAAATGTCATAATCCAACCATCAAATTTAATAAACAAAAATACCACAAACCATCTTTCCTCTATGCTCCATGTGCTCCTTGAAAGCTGATAACATTAGAACACATTTTGCCCAAGCTGTAACCTCACCATCTGCCTGGCTCAACTTCTGAAGACTTGGTATGGGCTAGAAAGAAAAGCAAATGACTTCACACTGAGAAAAAAATGGGGGGGGCGGTGAATGGTTTTTTTCACTCCTTCTTTTCCTTCTGACCCATTTGTTAACTGTAGAACCAGATGTAAATATCTGAGCATAAGTTCAACCCTCAAGAATTATTAGGGAGGCAGGTCGCAGGGAACATTTTTTGCATGAGCTACACAAACTAAAAGGCCTGCTTCACCAGCAGGCTGAGTTCTGTGTTTCAGGGCTTTGATTTTAGAAATGTGTGAGATGGGATGCAGAAACTAACTGATTAAGGATACACTTTCTTTTGATGACAAATTAATAGTCATGACCACCACGATAAACACATACAAAAAATAGTTTCATTCCCAGGGGATACAGAAGGCCAGATTCAAAGCTGTAACTAGAAGGGGTTCTTTATGTTGAGTTTAGGAGAAAACTCAGAGGCTAAGGGAATGATAAAAAGAGTAACCAAGTCCAAAGAACCTTAGAGAATGTCTAATACAAAGAGAGAGCAATAGATAGGCTAGATCTAAGTTTTTTAATTCCTTTTTATGAGCCTGCTATGTCCCCGATACTTTACGCACAGTTTTACAATTTAATCTCATTGAGTCCTTTCAAGAACACACGCCAAAAGATACTACTAACCCTATTTCGTGGTTGAAGTGTACAGAGGCTCTAGAATGTGGTCAAGCCTACAGCGCTACAATGTGGGAGAACTGGTCGAACTTACTCCAGAAATGCTACTCCTTCCTCTGGGACACCTTGGTTTTTCTTTTGGGGAGCTACTCCTCCCTCACTCTCACACCACATAGTTTGACCTCACCTCCCAGTTCCAGAATTCACATTTGTGACGTTTTGCTCTGAGTCCATGTTCACAGCTGTCACGCAATGGTGCTCAGGAAATAGATTCAGATGCTCCAGCGACCTTGGTGGCTGGGGCCACCGTCAACTGTAGAAAGGTCAAATCTTCATAACTAAAATTCCCCAAGGTCTTCAAGTTAAATCCAAGAAGACTGTGGGTTCCGGGACATGTTGGTTGGTTACTGCTATTCTCACTTCCCATCAGAGGAATCTAGGCAGCATCCTGTGCCAACATCTGCAGGAGAGAATCATTTGACCGCTTCCAGCTGTGGTGTAATTCCTTTCTCTGTGGTAACTAGCCCTCGCCCTGAGTCCTTCCAAAGCACGCTTCAAACCTCACACCATACACTGCATGCTTCCCGATGAAGCCAGGGAAGCTGAGAGGCCATCCTGTCCCCCTACTGTTTCTGTATGTCCAGAAGTAAGCTAGGGTGTCTGGGGCCTGCGGCTTGTCTCAGTGACTAGCAGAGTAACATGTGCCCCGAGACAGAATTAACCCAGCACGGAGAAGGGGGAAATGGAGAGGGGTGGTCTCTGTACATCTATCATCTAGGCAACCTCACTGGAAACTCTGAGTCTCCTGGGTTCCTTAATATATAAAACTAGATGCTTGCAGCGCTGGGCAAGAGGAGGGGTGAGAGGATGGAGCCTGAGTAGAGGAGTCCTTTTACTTAAGTTGAAGTCTCCCCACGTTTCCTGGGTTCATGGTGTGGGAAAAATGCAACATAAAAATCTCATAGAGGTTTTGCTGCCAAATTACTATGAGGACATCACATTGCAATTGAAAAACTTTATGTGGAGCTGGGTGGGATCTCTGACGGCAAAGTATCTCTTTCCTTTCTTAGTTTTGATTATTTTGCAAGTAATTTTGCTAGTGTCACAAAAATGCAATAACTTCAGTTATAACAATTATCATTTTTCCTCTTGACAGAACTCTCAGGCAACGGGAAGCTTCAATACTCGAAACAAATATTGGTACTTACCAGAGAGGAGGACAGGGCTAGGCAAAATTTTGCAAGAGATGGTCCTTACCCTGAAAGCTAGGAATCAAATTTACACAAAGGCCATGGTCACAGTGCTATAGTTTGGAGATTTCTACAATTTTTATGGCATGATTTCACACCTTGAAGGCCAAAATTTTACTATTGCAAAGTTCTTCTCTACAGGGTCTTCCATGATATAAATAAATAAATAAATAAATAATAAATAACATGGGTGGGGGGCATTGGAACCAAATTATTCACCCCAATGCCCTCCCCCAAAAAACACATATAAAAGGTGGTAGTTGAGAGGTGGGAAAATTGAGGGAGAAAAAGATGGAATCCATGTCTCCCTTCTGTCCAGACCTGTCCTAATGCAGGGGACACGGGTTCATGTCCCGGTCCGGGAAGGTCCCACATGCTGCGGAGCGGCTGGGCCCATGGGCCATGGCAGCTGAGCCTGCGCGTCCGGAGCCTGTGCTCCGCAACAGGAGAGGCCACGAAAGTGAGAGGCCCGCATACAGGAAAAAAAAAAAAAAAGAAAGGTCCTCCCCTCTGGGCAATATTCTTATTAGCACCTCAGTCAACAGCAGAAGGATCTGCCATCTGCTGTTAATTATCCTTTCTAATTCAGAATATTAAACAACCTTAAAATGCCCATGTCATTTTAACTGTCCTCCTTGGACTCTGGAATCCAGAAAGGTGCACAGCAAGTGCTTAGAAATTAATCCTGGATGTCTGACTTGTTTCTACCTCTACATGAGTTAACAATGGCTGACTAATAGCAAACTTATTTTGAAAGTGTTTGCTAGCTCTTTCCCATCACTAGATATTACCTGGTAGTTTGCCTCATAAATATTGTATCATTATGGTTCCTAATATCTCTGTCAGAGTTCTTAACTTTTACAATAATAGGCAACTTGGAAGTGCTTTGCCAGACATTAGACCATAATGCACAAAATAAGTGTCTTACAAATGGGTTGTAGCTATCTAGAGCATGTCTGGGAAACAAATAACTGACAGTGGACAACAGTGAAAATTAAAGCCTAAGTGCTGTCTTTGTGAAATGAAATAAAGTAAAATGAAATGAAATAAGGACTGCTTTCTGGTTCTTTGTCTTACTGTGAACTGCTACAGCAGCTGCTTTCCTTTTAATTATAAACAGCTCCTTGAAACCATAAACCCAGGGAGAAACCATGGAAGGCAAACACAACCATTCTCTAACAACATCTATTACACTCTTTGCTGAGTGCCTCTATTAGTGTAAACTGAATGTCTAATTCCCTAAGTTTTAATCTCTTTAAATTCCAAAAGCAAAGTGCCCCCATGAAGGATTGAGGTCATCCTTTGAGGGTGGAGACCCAGAAACAATTACTTTTTGGGATACAGTCAGCCAAGTTCCAACTGAGAGCATTTTTATACAGATGAAACCAGATTAAAATAAATTTCAGGGGCACTCTTCTCTTTTTTAAAAAATTAAATTAAATTAAATTATTTATTTATTTGGCTCCGTCGGGTCTTAGTTGTGGCACATGGGATCTTCGTTGTGGCGCGCAGGCTTCTCTCTAGTGGTGGTGCACAGGCTCTACAGTGCGTGGGCTCAGTAGGTGCAGTGAGCGGACTTAGTTGTCCCACAGTATGTGGAATCTTAGTTCCCCAACCAGGGATCGAACCCACGTCCCCTGCAATGGAAGGTGGATTCTTAACAACTGGACCACCAGGGAAGCCCCCAGGGGCACTCTTGATGAGGAAAAGAAATAAAGTTTTTAAAATTCAAACTTTGGTGAAACCCAGAGCAGAAGGATGAAAGGGTTTTTGCTTGGGTGATGGTGAGAGGTTTAGGCATTTTTAAATTTTTATTTTATTTATTTTAATCCTCTGCCTCATTTCTACCGAGCTTTGAGGTGGCTTACACTAATATAATAGAAAAGTACTTTTAAAAATTGAATCTGAATAAAAATTTTAGATAAGAATATACTAACTCCAAGAGTCATATTATCTGAGAGGAATGTAGACCATATGCTAACAGACTTGCTCCTAAGCTTCATAAAAGCCAAAATAAAAAGGGAAACAGAGTCATTTTTAAGATTCAGCATGTCAACAAGACCAAAACAAATCAGATGTTCAGGAGAATCACACTTCCGGGAACTGAGACCTGGAAGCATGTTTCTGGCGGCTCCTTGTGAAGAGGATGCAGGCTGATGCCCAACAGCATCCCTGCAGCAGATGCCACCGTGGGTTCCTGCAGGCAGGTCCATCCTCCTATGTCTGCTGTAGCATCCAGCCAAGGTTCTAGTCCACTCCCTGGGGGTGGGAGTCAATGAGAAACTGTTCAAAGGACACTTAGAGAAAACCTTGGTGGGGTGGGGACAGATTTCACCTGTTTCACAACTTCGCTGTAGATCAATTGGCAGGTCATAGAAAGGTCTAGCTCAGGTGGCAACAGGAAATGGAAAAGTGGTAAAAAAAATATATATGTATATATATAAGCCAGGCAATGCTATACTCATAATTCAAATCCTACTTCCTACTCTGTTCTGTAATATTAATTTTCTCCAGGAAGATTATTGCATTTCATCTAGAGTTTTGAAACCATTAAGAATGCACTCAAGTCCTTCCACCACCTTTGTCTAGCAATAAACATTACTGAACCCAGCAGCAGTCAGCTCTTCCAGCAGTATATGAGGGACTATTGGGGGAATTTGAAAATTTTATGGTCTGAAAAGTGGGCCTTAGCACTTTAGCTTTTATTCTCTCAGAGAGCTTATAAATCCCTCTTCATTTAGCAGTTTTCAAGAAAGTGACAGCTTTTGTTAGGCTAAAGAGAGATTAGAAATAAAAATTTTAGCCATTAATCCTCACTGATTAAAGTGAAACCAGAAATCAGATTGTTACCAACTGTGTGCTAATTTCAGCTTAATTCTTTGGCAAGAGGTGGAAATTTTCAACTGGCTGCACTAATTCACAATGCCTTACTACTGATGGCAGAAAGTCAAGGTCTCCTTCCCTCCTGGGTCCAGGGTGTGAACAATGACTATTTCAAAATCAGTCCAATAAAATATAAACATTAAATCATTAGCTATGTTGTTTCTCAGCCATAATTTTCCAGACCACTCTCTCCTCCTATTCTCCACCAACCTCTCCCCACTCCACCAGCAGCAGTGAAAAACTATCTCCCCTGAGACCAGAGCATCACAGCTGAATGGCTGGCCTTTCCGCATCAAACAAAATGTCTGCAGCATCAAAGAAGGTGTCACCCTCACACAAGCCATTTCTATTACATACAGTGTTGGGAGGGAAGGAAAATATTCATGCCAATAAGTCATATCAATTCATCAAAAATGAATTCACACGCTAATTAAACTAGCAAAAATTTTAAAAGGCATTTGTGTTACAGAAGGGAGAGGAGGGTGGGGACAACGGAGATGGAGAGTCACAATTCCAGGGAAGTGAAAACTCGACAGACAAGGCACCAAATAGAAAAGGCAGTAAATACGTGACTGGAATTAACAGTGAGCCTTTCCTTAAGTTAAAAATAAAAACTAAATATATAAATAAATAAATGGATGGTACTCACACTTGAGGGAAAAAAGGCAAATATTTTTCTGGTTGGGCCAAAGAGAGACATTAGCAGGCGTATCCTCCGGATTGTGTACATTCCTTGGGGAAGCCTGTCAACAAAGTAAAACTCTGTTCCTCTTTCTTCATAACCATTTCTACCTTCTTATGAACATTTCTCCTCCTCCTTTTGATGACTTTCCAGGGCCACCATGTACAGTTGTATGGCTAGCACACTGCACAAGAGCTTCTCGCTGAGGGAAGAACGGAGGTAGTCCACACTCTGACAGCCAAGTCACACACCCTGGAATGGGGTTGCTGTCATAAGGAAGCAGTGCCTTTTTCTTCACACAAAGGTGCCTTCTGCTTGTGCACCCAGAGGGCTGTGATCCCACAGAGGAAGTCCTTGTTCTTGCTTTTATTTACTTTCTTTTCTCCTGTTTCTTTGTTTCCTCCCTCTGAACTTTGAACTGAATACCGCTTCACCTGTTTCAGTATATCATACATATCTGAAGGAAAAGAGAAAAGAATCTCAATTATCCATCCAAGTGTTTCATCTATACGACACCAAGTATCCACATAGAGGGAAACATCTTAATGCTTACTATTGTGTAGACAAAAAATCTGGTTGATCAAATTAGTTCATGTTTCTTTCAGATGTTTGAGTACCATAGAAACACTCTCATATCCACTTA
Source organism: Neophocaena asiaeorientalis asiaeorientalis (assembly GCF_003031525.2). Taxonomy (NCBI): domain Eukaryota; kingdom Metazoa; phylum Chordata; class Mammalia; order Artiodactyla; family Phocoenidae; genus Neophocaena; species Neophocaena asiaeorientalis. The sequence goes on along the minus strand of NW_020175831.1, from coordinate 4,049,012 downwards.
CAGGCTGGATTCTCCTTTGTAGAGTACAAATTAGTTGTTTTTCTAGGTTCAAAGAGTCTAATTCAGTATAGCAAGGGCCTGAGAGATAATATAGGGACAAGGGGGCTGTTTTCCCCTTAACACTAAAGAAGTAGCATTTAACCCATACACTAAATATTATGGGGTGAGAACTTATCTTTAGTCCACTTGTTCTGATGCTTCATTTGACAAGATTCTTTCACTGTCTCTTATCTGTGTTGTATTGAGAATAGAAAAACATTTACCTCAATATTCCAATATTTATAAAGTCTTCCAGGTACATCTTTTTCTCTTCAAACCTGCTCTTGAGAACCAGACATCCTGTTGAATGACCTTCCTAAAGTTAATATCAGGGCAAACACTTGGCCCAAACTCAGCTACCGTTGTTTAAAATGATGGAGGAAATGATTATATTGAGCACGTCATTTGAATCTAGCCTCATCACCAGAGCCCTTTCTTTATAGCATCCCCGTGAGGTAAATGGCAATCATTCTCCCCATTTCCCAAAAAGAGAAGTGGAGGCTGGTCAAGTTAAACGCTAGGTCCACGGTCAGATTGTGAGTCAACAGCATAACAAAGAACTTTCCAGAGCTTTCCAGAACTGGCCTCAGGACAATGTACTTGGTGCACAAGGGGTGAAAACTAAAACTCCTTTTCTTTTCCCCAAGGCAGACCATGAAACTGTGAAGATGAGTTGGCATTTTGTTTTATTTTGTGTAATACACTTCTTTTCACAGCAGTTGGCCCTGGGGGAGTTTCAAATAGCACCGCTTGGCTGCAGCTGTGGGTGTGGCCCCAACTCAATCCAATGGCAACTTGGAGAGCACAGCTGTGTCAGGCAGCATGGATCTTAAACGTTACATCTGGGCTGCACACTTTCAAGTTCACCCCCCAAACAAGTTATTTTCACAAGCCAGAACCCCTCAGATGGAGGTTCTGTTCTTCCGCTGCCTACGGTTACTTGGGGAGTAACCAAGTAACATCAGATGTCCCCAGAGACTGACACCCACATTTGTCTCCGGCCCATTTCTGAATGGTCCCGGAGCCGTCCCTTTCTAGTGAGGAGGAGACTCCACATTTGAGTTGATAAAAGTGGTCAGTATTTTCACGGGGGCTACTGGATGGTAGGTTTTATTGTTGTTTGTGGGTTTGTTTGTTTGTTTTCGTTTATGATCTCTTGGGTTCTTCTTGTGTGTGGCTATCACAGACCACTCTGATAACTGGGACCCGTCCCCAAATCCAGTAGGTTCATACACATTCCCAGAAAAATTTTCTTCAAGGGTTTTGCTTTGAGCCCCTGCTTCCAGCTGGAGCAAATAATTGACGAAGTCAGCCTCCATCCTTAGGGCCGAAACCCAAGGACGGAAGTGTGAACTCTGAACCCCTTCTCACCCTCCAAGTGGACGGAACAATCACTGGCTTCTTTGTTTCGTGGAGGAAAAGATCTGGTCTTGTGAATGGCTCCTTTTCTGAATGGATTACAGGAACGTCAAAATGGGCACAGTCTGAGAGTTCCCAAGGGAGAAAGCGCAGCCCCAGGCTCGGGACTCGGCCTCTGCCTCACGACCCGCGATTCGGC
>NW_020175831.1:3990160-4047284 GCF_003031525.2 Neophocaena asiaeorientalis asiaeorientalis | reverse complement strand
GGCCGCGGGGAGGTCCTGGGAGGCGGGGCGCGCCTCTCCCCGCCTGTCTGGGGACCCGCCGCCAGGAGGCGCGCCGCGCTCCGGGAGAGCGGCCTTTGTGTGGGTGCGCCTGGGCTTGCGCCCGGCGGGGGCTGCGGGGGCCGCTGCGGGGAGGGGCGCGAAGAGTCATCCATCCCTTTGCAGTGGGAGTAGCCGGCATCTCGGCGACCGGAATCGCAGTCAGCCTTTTCGGCGGGTGCATGGGGCCGCACGCCTCTCCCCGCCTCTCCGGCCTTCGACGATCCGATCGAAAAGCCACTGCAGGGCCCGCAACGCGCTCGCGTCCCGCCAGCCCCCCCACCCCGCGCCCGGGGGGACAGGGACAGACACCCCGCGGGCGCAGACAGACGCGGGCGGGAACAGCCCAAACAAAGCGTGAGGACGACTTAAAGGCCGGGGAGCGGTGTGCGTGGGAGAGAGAACAGCTGAAGGGCAAGGGGGACAGAGACAGACAGAGACAAAATACAGACTCAACCCAACAAGTTCCTGAGTGCAAAGCCGAATGCTGTCCCCAAGGAGAGGCACGGGTCCTTCGGGGGAACCCTGCCATTGGGTGCTCGTGGGGAAGACAGAAGAGTGAACAAATCTTTCCATAGAAGACAGAATCGGTTTAGAGGTTTAAGGAACAGGACAAGAGATGCCCCAGTCTTCTCAGGGATCCTCCTTCCTAGAGAAGGGGCCAAAGAGGCTCTCAGACTCAAAGCAGCTTCTCTGGGGAGTGTCAGGCTATCCCAGAAGAGGTTCTATGATGTAAGGGTCAGGGAAGAGTGATAAAAACACAAGTTCTTTTCCAGCTAGCCACTCAGAACCACTTCCTGGGACCATGGCCACTTTCTCCCCTTGTCACTCTTCCCCTCTGCTCCATTTCAGCCAGTCTGCCTGTCTGGTATTCCTGTGGACTTGTGACCCATTTGCTGACGCCACCAAGAGGGAAAGACTGAATGTGACCCTGGGAATAAAGGTCACAAGGAACATCTTTAGACCTACTTCCTTAGTCTAGAAGAAGAGGAAGAGCAATAGAAGTGTAGCCATGTGGGTTTAAATACCGGCTTTGAATTTTAAACTCCACGCAGGGTACAATAGGAAACAGAACAGGTGCTTGGTTAGCTCATTTCATTTCATTTTGGAAGATGAGCCCTTTAACTCCTAAAATAAATCATTTTTGAAATATGAGCATGCGTGAGTCAAGTGGTCTTTTCCTGGTCTTCTTTTCTTCGTCAGTAAAATTGAGAGGCTGGATCAAGTTGTCTTCCAGCTCCAAAATTCGAAGAAAAGTTGTCTATTTAGGTATTTGCAGAGGAACCTTCCTTATTTAAATGTACAATGCAGTCCTGGAATGAAGAACATGAAAGACAACGTTTCAGGAGGAGAAAATGAAGTAGCACAGCATTTTCTCCAGCTAAATCTCCATTTCCAAATTTTGCATTTCTAATGTTGATAATTTACTGTTATATGAGGTCATATCTATTGATAAAAATAATTAATGCTCCTTCGTGAGAAGACAATATCCCCTCTGAGATCCGATGAGGAAATCAACCGGGAAGACCTATGAGCAAAAGACAATTTGCTGTTCAAGAGGAAACGATTTTCTTCCACTCAGGAAAGGATCATCACCCAGACTTTAGAATCCTTGGGTATTCAGTACCAAACCCTGGCAAGATGTAGCTGATTTTTCAGAGCATCTAATTCTTTAATTCATGTTTTGTCCTCTTCTCCTTGTTGTTTCAGTTTGGGAGGTTGGGGACGACAGATAGATACGAATCCAACGTTGCAGCAAGAACATTTCTCAGTATGCACGTCAAATTTTCACAGTTGTGAGAATGTCTGTGATTAAGGCTGTTTCACCTAAATATTTTCTTAAGCTGAGATGGTTCCAACAGCGAAATTTAAAGTCTGTGAGGAACTAATGAGGAACACAGACTTATTTTTTAAACTTCACGTTTGGAGGCAGCCCTTTCGCCTCTCTGTTGGAACTATGACAACGTGAGTCTGATAAAATACGACTTGGTTTCAGATTATCCAAGAGCATTATAAAAATTTTTGGACTAGATTTAGTTTTCCTAAAAGGTGGCAGATTGATAGAGCATGGATAAAGCGAGTCAGCTTCCAAGAATGATTACTTCGTGAGAAACAGGGCCCTTCTTTCTCCAGAGAGACATGGACATTCCCAGACAACGTCTTAACTTGCAGAGTTCTGTGAGCCTGGATCCCAGCTTCCTTCCCTACTGAGGTCTCTGGCAAGGGTGGAAATTTCTGCAGGGACTTTGTAGTGGAATGACACCTTCCTGAAACTAGGGCCACCAGGGCATTTCCATCTGATCAGCCTGAAGCCCGCATGGCTCTCACCATGGCTAAACCTTCCGGAAGAAGCCTGTGAAATGTGTTCTCTGAGCATCTTGATCCCCTAGGTCAGCCATCTCCTTACTGTGATTTCCCTCCCCTCCCCACCATGTTCTCACACGGACCACAGCCCCCCTCTGCTGGCCTGGGCCTCCTGGCCCCTCTTTAGCTCTTTCCCCTTCCTCCATTTCTTTTCCTCACTGCCCTTCTACGTACATTTGCATCCCATTTGTGTAATTGCTACACCTAAGGCCGGTTGGCCCTGTAAAGTAGGAATGGCTCATCGTCATCATTCCGGAGGAGCAGTTTATAAAGCTGGGGAAAGTAATTTGACTGTAAACGTTTATTGACTCCAAGTCATTTAAGCATTACTGCTTCAAAATTCCAGAATTCGTTTTTAACTCAAAACTTTTACGGACAGCAAAAAGAATAAAGGAGTATTGAGACAAATAAACTCTCATTATCGAATGACCAATACAGAGCTTGCTAAATAGGTAATTTACACGTACATGCATGTGTTCATAAATGCACATAAAATCTCCAAGTAATGTTCAGCTGGGTTATCCCCATGGTTTGGCTCTCAACTACCTCCAGATCTGTTGGGAACCTTTAGGACAGACGGGCTGAAGGAAATGTGTCTGTCTTGTTCACCTTCTACCGTCACTAGAGGAGAGTTCTCTTCCAAGTTTTATTGCTGATCTGCTAATTACAAAACGTTCTGTCTGTGTCCACATGTTCAGAGCTCATACTTTACAGAGCAGTCACCCTCTCCTCTCTCCATGTCCCCCTCTCTCTCCTCCTGCCTCTCTCCTGCAGGGACAGGAGGGATTTTACCAACTATCTCGGCTTTTTACCAGATAGAATAATTGATGCCCCTCAGAAGTCAGTCCCCCACGGTTGGTGCCCGGGTTGACTATTAAATATTCCTTCTCTTCCATGTTCCGTGGAGTTTCAGCACATCACACCAGTTTCTAAAATGCTCCATGAGCATCTTCACAGAGCAGGCCCAAAGTCAGGAGCTAAATCATCAGCTAGACCCCGTGACCACCCCTTCAAGATGGCCTCAGTCACTTTTCTTTCCACAAGGAAGCAAAACCATCTGTCCAATCCTCTGACCAGCCAACAAGTATCCTACTTTTGTATAGATGTGAAATCACCCACATCGATCAATCGTAAGTGTTCTTAGCAAAGCACTCCGCTAGGCACTGAGGGGCCAGATACAGGATCAGGTAAAGTTGCTAAGAACACTGCAGAATTTCTGAAAATAGCCAGCAGAGCTCCAGGAAAGGGAGAGGGCTCCCAGAGGCCAAGCTGCAGCGAATCCTGGAAAGCGATGCCTGACGGCGGAGGTCCAGACGGCCAAGCGGCCTCAGCAGAGCAGCATATTTTTACTGAGTTCATTTAAACCATTATGTCACGTACATTCTCTTTTTTCAAAATGATACATCACTGCTGACAGGTGGCATGTACTGTTTTCATAGCTTAGCCTTTATAAATATTACAAGCACATATCACAGCGGTATTGTTACAACGAGTTACAATGATGTACTCTTTGAGAGTGCCAGTGACTGGTTTATATCCTTGGTGATGTTGTGGCATCAGAACAAATGTGGCATAAATCTTTCCCAAGGTTCAGCAGTTCCTTGAAGCCAAGAACACTATATGTGGGTTGTTGGGTCCCCTGTGTCGTCCCCCCAACCTTTGAAACCCCTCCTTCCTCGATGCTTTGATATCTAGTCCCCAATTTTGAGGATTTTCATATGGTCAGTGATCGAACTGCACTCCTTTAATAGAGGGCAGCCTTTATTATAATCTGGAAATAATTTTCAAATAAATATCACCAACAGCCAAAAAAAAAAAATGTATAAGTCCAGTAACATTACACAGAGGCCCCAGGAGAGGGCGGGAGCGGGGAGCGTCTCTGTCTGCTTTCACAGGGATGCTGTCATTGTTGGGGGGATATGGGAGAAAGCAGTCACCCTCTACTAAGATAACTCTGTTAACTGCAGAGGAAGGCAAATTGGTTTGCTCTATGTATATCAGGAGACAAAAGGCGAGGGCTGAGGCAGTGAAATAACCAGCAATCTGGACACGGAGTGCCGACAGAGTTCACCTCTGCTGGCTGTGAACTTATTTTTTTGGTTTAGACAGGTGGCGGGTCCTGGCTCTCTTATTTCTACCATGGGGGACCAGGATAATGGCTGAGAAATACAGACCTTTAGTAATAGCACTAAGTCCACGCTCACTATTCTGGGGAAATTCTGGGTGGGAATAACCCTGCCGCATTCACTTTCATCAGCTTTTGGGTCACTTCCTCTAGGATGGCACCATCACTAGCCCTTGGGTCCCCAAATTGTGTCCACAAAAACAGGTCCTAGATGCTCTGCTCCCTCCAAGGTAAGGTGCTTTAAAATGATTAGGTGGAAATTATAGGTGTGCTGAAAACTAAACAGCTGAATCCTGGGTCATTAAATCTTCATTTAACTCTGCTAATGGTATGCATGAGCCACGAGCTGCCTTCAGATAAGCTTTGCTCAACAGAAATTGGCTGTGGGAATGCAATTGATCTATAGTCAGCTGTCCCAAGCTTGAGGTGGTAATTCTTTTGCCAAACACTAATCTATTGTATATCACCAATGAAACCACACCTGAGTCAGTTAGAACAAACCCCAGAGACCGTGCTGGGGATGCCTAACGGGGCCAGGGCGAAAACTCCCTGGAAGTTCTGTCCTTCGTTCAGGCTCTAAATCACCTCCGGTCCGGACTAGGCTGGGGTTACTTCATTACCTTTTCCTGTGAATTAGTAATACCCGAAACACTGAGTCTTGAAGCGAGGGTTGGAGAAAACTCCACGCAGGGAGGAAATGAACCCCACCTATTGTCAAGTGTTCTCCTTTTCTCTCGCTGGAATTTCCTCTCGTTTTTCCCCAAGCTTCTTAAGTGTTTGTGCATTTGAAATAGCTGGTGTTTGGGTCATTAGTGGCCCTCGTGCTGTTGCTGGAGTTTGTTTGTTCTTTTATAAATATTTTTTTGAAAGAAAAAAACTAGTTCCTGTAACTTTTTCACAGCGCATGTCCCAAGTGACCTGTGAGGACGTGAGTTCTGAGTACATGCTCTACCCACTTTTTCCTTTGGTGTGAGAATAAACTGGTAGTTGAAAAATGACTTCCATCAGTGAACACTTCCTGTTGCCACAATGATCTATAATCTCTGAAGACAGATGCCCAGATTGAGGGTGCCAGGATCCCGCTCTCACAGCACAGCACAGATGTGCCCTCCTAGGTTTCATCTCTGAGGTTCCTTTCCAACCCGTCGTGCCCCACTAGTATGCCCCCTTCTTCTCCTCTTCTTCCACCTCTCTCTCTAAACCCCCTGCGAGCACACTTGGTCTCAGGACTTCTAACTTGCCGTCTTGTTCTCACACCTGCTCTGTAACCAAGGACATGCTCCCTTAACCATCTAGATGTCATGAAAGGCGTCTCATTCAAAATTAATGTTATAACATGCCACATCCCCCAAGGACCTTTCTCAGCACTGGGTCTCCAAGAGATACTGAACAAGTCTTTGTTGGGTGACTGAAATCAGAAAATTTAAGTCAAAAGAAAATCTTGCCATGCATATGCAGTTTTTAAAACCCTAAATCCATAGACCAAAGAAGACTTAGAAAAATGGAGATTGGAAGAGAACTGTGGACACGTTTTGACCATAATTTCTGAAGCAGACCTATATCAGGAGGAAACTTCGATGATTAAGTTACCGACTCTTGATTCAAAGTGGTCTTCTAAGCCTGAGAAAGATGGGTTTAAATGAGTGGGAGGAAAAGTGTTCATGAGGCTTCTGGGACCTCAACCATGTCTCAGAAAATAACCTCTTGAGGAATTAGGGATAAATGAAATCAGAAACATGTGGAATATATTTCCCTTTAAATACATGTGAGGCTAGAAATTAAGGGAAAGTGTTCGGTTAAAGTTATTTAGGGTTTGGCTTTACCCACAACATCTGAAAAATAGTTCAAGATGTTAGATGAGCCCAAAGTGCAGCCACGTCCACCTTCTCCTACTGAAAATAGAGTGTGTGTAGCAGCTGAGGGGAGAGATGTTTAATGTCAAGCTAATAAAAGGAGAAAAAGGTATGTTGGAGCTGAAAGGAGGAGGGGGCATTTGAATACCCACAGAAAAAAATTTAAAAGCTAGAGGGCTTTGGTAGAGAAAAGAGAATCTGAAGTCTTGGTACTGGCTCCTGAAACACACAGTTCCCCGGGACATGTGGCTCACTTAGCAAACAAAATTTTTATGAGACTCTTTCTTTGGTCACCAGACTTTCCCTCAAAAATCGAAGCCATTGCACCTTGATTATAACAGAGGTGTCTTATAGGCACCAAAGATAGGTTTGAAATGTGACTGACTTTTAGCTAGATGTGCCTCGGTAGTGGAACTCCTGGATGCCCAGACACTCAGTAAGTCATCTCCCCTGTGAGACTGCGGGCCTGAGGACCTTCTCTCTAGGACTGCCTAAGGAAGCAGGACAGCCTCTTAGTCTGCTGGGCAGATGTTGTCCTGCTGGGACCCAATGGATGATAGAACTCTCCCTCCACTGGCCAGACATGGAAGGACCAGTTTTCTTCGGAACCCACAGGCTGTACCTCTACTACCCTTTCTGCTGTGCCCACTCTGTCTGCATTGATGGGAACCATGGCCCTAAACTCCCCTTTTGACCAGAGATCATCCTCTTTATTTTATCACTGTACCTCTAGACAAGAGATATCAATGAAGTTGATGTGTTCTATCAATACTTGTGGAGTCTGGGACTCTCTGTAAAGAGAAAAAAACCCTACTTCTTGCCCATGTGTAGAAAATTAGAAAACAAGCCTTAAATCAGAATAAAACACTCAGTAAGACTTTGAGATGGAAGAACAGGACCAAATGACCATGTCCCAGAGGATGACCTTGGGTTTGGAGGCATGAATTTGGCCAAGTCTGTGAACATCTTTTTTGTTTCAGTTTCCCCACCTATGAAATACAGGATAACAATATCTGCTCTGCTGACTTCATACAGGGATTGTTATGTGATTAAATGAGATAAAATTTGTAAAGGTGCCTTGAAAGACATTACATGTCCTGAAATGTTAGTCTCCAGCCCTCCACACCTTTCTTCTGAGCTCGGGGTGGTCTATTTGCGATTTGTACCAGAATGTTCTACTGACATCTCAAACAAGTCTGAAATGGACCTCTACAAATTTCTACCTACTCCAACTTTCCCATTTCTGCAAATGGCTCTACCACCCAACCAGATGTTTAAGCCAGAAACCTACAAGTTTCCCTTGATACCTCCCTCTCCCTCACTCCTACTACCAATTTGTCACCATGCCCTAGTGATTCAACTCCTTTTTTCTGGAATCTGGGCACTTCTCTAGCCCAGTTTCTATCGCCCTCACATGAACCACTGCAAGAACCAGCTATTAATCTCCTGCTTCATCTCCATCCCCCACTCCCCACTTCCTTCCTCTATCTCTCCCCACCTCCTCCCCGTGCCTGCAAAGTACTTTCTCCTCACTGCAGCCAGAACAGTGTTTTCAATCTGATCATATCACTCTCCTGCTCAAAATGCCTCAGGAGCTCTTCTGTCTCCCAGGGACTTGAAGAAAAATTCAAGAACGTAGGAACTGAGAAAAGGCTCCACTATGTTGGGACCTAGGATGTGTGACTTACCAACTGGTTGTTTGCTGTGGGACACACATGCAGAACTAATATATCCCCAAACCCTTCCCTTTCCACAACAGCTCTGACAGAACTGACAACCAGGTCCTTCTCAGCCAGGAGTCCTCCCTGGACACCCCAACAAACAGTTCTCCCCATTAGGAGTGTGTGTGTGTGTGTGTGTGTGTGTGTGTGTGTGTGTGTGTGTGCTTATTTGTGCAACTGTTGTGCCTGCCATCTGTTTACCAGCTGTAATTTCAAAAGGGAAGAGGGGAGGGAATCAAGTATAATGAAATGGATAACAAGATGAGTTCTTTTTTATTTGTATTTCTGATTGATAATAAGTATTTTAATGGTCTGAAAATATCTCTCCAAATTTTGAGTATTAATGCCTTAAAAATGCTAGATCTGGAAAAGACTCAAACTATTTTACTGAGCACCTGGAAAGTTTCTGGATAACACGTACATTTAAAATTTGGATACAAACAACTCTGTAACATCTGTGTGCAAAGTCTTGGCTCCATGGATTATCTAAGACAAATTTTTAATTCAAAACTGACTTCCTCTACCAGCCACTATTTCTGATTTGTGCTCAGGACCGCCAAACTAATTTTAACATTTTCCTTTAAAAATATATTTAAGAAAGATAAATCCACTCCCAGAAATATTCTGTAAAGTTTTACAAAGCTAAACAGAAATGCTTTCTGAGTTATCTGCTGTTCTAGAATGATCAGTTCAGAATTTTAATGCTCTTGGCCAGAAGCCATTTCAAAACTTTCGGAGTAAAAATAAAATGTAATGTTATTTTGAGAATAAGTCATATATTGTAAAACAGAACAGAGCTAAAATACTTCTAAGCATTCAAAGTTTGGGGTTTTTCTTCCCCCAAGTATCTGCGTGTTCTTTCTAATCCAGAGTCAAGAGTTAACTAACTATATTGAAATTTTTGATAGCACTTTTTCTTAATGATCTTTGAAAACCTCATAGACAGGACCTGGTGCCAAATATAGTTAATCTCAGATGCAGAGGACTTGGGTGATTTGGCAGAGTTGCAGAAGCATAGTTGTAGGAAGAACTGTGTTGCATGTCATGAGTCTGAGAAGTTTGTCCGTTCTCTCTACCTGCCGTGGCCCCAACAATCAGCTGTGTCATCCAATTTCTTGAGTGTTCAACCGCAAAGTGGGAATACAAAGGCAGATGGTTTCTCAAAAGTGTTTTCCAGATTCCAAAATGCCTGATCCATGACTCTCTGATTTATCATAGAGCATAATTTAGAAAAGCTTCTTCAAGTGAAGACACTTAAAGCAGAAAAAAAAATTCAGAGTAAATAGTCGGTGCTTGCGGGTAAGGTGTGAAGGAGATTTCACTTTGAAAAGCAAAACTAAAATTTCTTAAAAGATGTTTACTTTATCATGTTTTAAATTGGGGGTTACAATTGCAACCATAAATTACTTTTCGGAAACAAGAGTGAAACAAATAAGAGGTTTTTTCCCGTAATTTTTCTACCAAATTTTATGATAGTATAATACCACATTATGACATCCCTTACCGGCATAAAAAGAGTAAAATATTTGGGGACTTCAACTTTTTCCCAAGGGCCCTCTGAAACCATTGATTTTCAAACAGTTCTGATGAATTACTATTCCGTCATCATTCTCCTTGATTTTTTCCCTTTTACTTATTGCTCAGTTTTCTAAGTCTTCCATTCCCATCTGTCAGCAGCTTTGCACATGATTCAAACAACTGTCAACATCGCTTTTATCAACTTTACAAAATCCTGCATCTTTTGCAAGATTTGCAACTTCACTCTGCAGTGGATTTATATTAGTTTGTCAAAGTAATTGGCAAGTCTAGCGTTAAGTAGGGAAGAGACTTTTGAGTGGAAACTAATTATATAAGTAAACGAATAACATTAGTGAATGTTTTCACATCATGGTTACTTTTGCTCCTGTGCGCATTTTGTAAAGGAAGGGTCTCACATTATAAGACAGCCTCGTGTTTGAGAGTTCTGGAATCTATTTCCCTTTTTGTCTACGCAAACCCATCTTAGATAAAAACAAAAGATGTTTCCCTGATTCCTGATCCCTAGGAAAATCCCTGTGGGAAAACACTACATTTTAGAAACACAATATTAACATGATTGGAATTCTCCTCTTTTGAATAATTAATAAATGAAAGACTTGACAAGATCATGCTGTATCAACTCCAAAACAACTATTTGTTGTGACAGCTCACAGAAAAAATGTGATAACTGCCTTCACAGGATATTTCACAGTGAGAAAGATTCCTTTTTAAAAATATTCTTGGCGGCAGCATCCATGATATCTTTATGTGAAAGGCCATTTATCAGGTAATAAGGCAGCAGATCCCCTCACGAGGATTCTCAGTTTGAGGTCATTTGTTTCTAAAAAAATATGTGGTCTCACTGGGACCTGTTTCCATATTATGGAAGAAAAAGAAATGGACTGATGTACTGACGCTGGAAGGTAACTTTTAGAATATCTAGTGAAAATAAATCCTTTTACAGAAGGTTATTTGACGAGCCATTGTGATGATTTTGCTTCCCCTGCCCTGCTCCTTTTCTGTATTTTGCCTGCAGATGTATCATTTGGCTCTAAGATGGAGCCCCAAAGTCCACAATTTAATGGTGCTAAGCATGGGTTTCTGAGCCAGGATTCCTCCTCAACTCTTTACCCCAAACTGTCGCTTCCAGGCAGAGTCTAAGATGGTGGGTTGCACTTGGTGAAAGGCAAACCCAGGAAATGGGAGTGAGACTCTGTGGACAATAAACCAGGAGAGAAATGTGTGTTGTCCAGTTGGTCAGCACTGTGATGGGAGCTCAGCCCCACCGGGACCTTGTGAGCCACTGTGAGACTCTACCTCAGCACCACTGGCCTGTAAAACAGGAGGGGAAGCCCCTGTTCCCATCCATCACAGGAAGTGCAAGTTTCCACACTTTCAGGCTGTATGTGGTTTCCAGTTTTCCACAGGCACCTCTCTCATCCTTGATGTCAGAAGGATGCGCAGGAAGAGGTCCATGGTGTACCTGAGGTGAAGCACTGTCAAAACTGGCCAGCATCGGTGCTTCCCTGGTGGCGCAGTGATTGAGAGTCTGCCTGCCGATACAGGTGACACGGGTTCGTGCCCCGGTCCGGGAAGGTCCCACATGCCGCAGAGCGGCTAGGCCCGTGAGCCATGGCCAGTGAGCCTGCACGTCCAGAGCCTGTGCTCCACAACGGGAGAGGCCACAACAGTGAGAGGCCCGTGTACCGCAAAAAAAAGAAAAAGGAATGAACATATTCTGTCACATCCAGCTATGATGCACCTTAAAATGAGATTCATATACCTGAAAGTGGCACAGAACTAGAGTCTGGTGGATCCAGATTTTTGTGGGGCTTGGAATTCTTACAATTGGGAGAACACTCTTTAAAGACTAGAATACAAAATAAACGTGAGTGTGTACTCAGAATGAGAAAAGTAATCACCACAAATTACGTATCTTTAAACTTCCAAATGCTACTTGCCTCACAAAATCAAAACAATAACACAATATTTTAATTAATTAATTGCCTTGCATACGTCTATAATGTTTTTTCTAAATTATTTGGCTGTACAATCTTGATCACTTCTTCATGAATGATTTTGTAATATTATTTTTATAGAGAGGATAACAAGATAATTCAGTCTTTGCTTTAGCTTGGTTGAACTAAATTCGTTTATCATTGATGGTTGGGTGCAATAACCATTACAAAGAGACATACCTCTTTATAATGTGGCTGAAAGTTTGTATCCTACAAATACAAGCATTATGACTAGTTCTATTTCACACATTGCTATCATGAAAGAAAAATAATGTATGGTGGGTATCTTAGTCCTTTGGGGCTAGTATAACAAAAATACCATATACCAAGTAGCTTATCAAAAAAATTTACTTCTCACAGTTCTGAGATCTGGGAAGTCCAAGATAAAGGCGCTGGTAAATTCAATGTCTGGTGAGAGCCTGCTTCTTCCTTAATGACAGTCTTCTCACTGTAGCCTCACATGGCAAGAGGGACAAGGGAGCTTTCTGGTCTCTATAATGACAGCACTAATTCCATTCATAGGGGGGGTCCACTTTCATGATCTAATCACCTCTCAGAGACCCACACCTCCTAATGCCATCACCTTGGGCGTTAGGTTTTCAACCTATGAACTTGGGGAGGGGCACATTCAATCTGTAGCAGTGGATTTACATATGGTGATAGATGGTTCATTACCGAGTATATTTCTGACAGAAAAGAACTTCCATTTTCACTGGTCGTTGACGAGACTAGCTTCTGGCTCTTTACATTTCAAACCTCATGTCTCCTTCACCGTCCACTTATTTCTTTATTTGTTTTATTTATTTTTGGCTGTGTCTGGTTTAGCTGCAGCACGCGGGATCTTCGTTGTGGCGTGCAGGCTTCTCTCTAGTTGTGGCTTGCAGGTTTTCTCTCTCTAGTTGTGGTGCGCTGGATCCGGGACATGTGAGCTCTGTAGTCTGCAGCACGTGGGCTCTACTTCAGGCGCGTGAGTTCAGTAGTTGTGGCGCGCGAGCTCAGTAGTTGTGGCGCGCAGGCTTAGTTGGCGCGAGGCATGTGGGATCTTAGTTCCCTGACCAAGGATCGAACCCGTGTCCCCTGCATTGTAAGGCGTATTCTTTACCACTGGACCACCAGGGAAGTCCCACCATTCACTTATTTCTAATGCCAGGCCCTGTAAAGCATGTCGATGCTGTGACATGACTTCTGCTCTCTGCTTCTTGTATCCTGATGCTGAGTGGGTCAGCACAGTGGGCAGTAGAAATATCCAGGGGCACTGTTTCTGCATTGGGATGGTTAACAAGAACCTGACTGGACATGGAAGTGACTGCAGGCCACATAAATGTATCCCAGGAAACCCAAACTAAATGCCGTCCCAACCCAATTTCCCTCAACTGGATCATCAGAAGACTGGTGGCCACTCCAAATACACTGGTTACCGACTAGGGGAAGTTGGAGTGATCTTAACCAATTGCATTTAAATATCTGACTTGTCCAAATTTTACAAAACATGTGGCCACGTGAACACATTACCTGGTCCTTAACCAGGGTCTTGGAAGACACTCATACAAATGAGGGACCTCATTTAAATTTAAGGTTCATTAGCATTGTGGTAAACCTGAGTCTAGTTGGAGCGATAATGGTGGTGGTCAACACATCACTGTTCTTCCCTTCCTCTTGTAGCCTAGCACCTCCTAGGATTCCCATGCTCAGCACCCAGCACACAGCTGGGCTTACATGATATGCTCAACCAACACGAGACAACCACTACTCAACTCATCTTGACTACACTTTGAACGGATTTTTATTTGAAGTGGGTCCAATTTTTTTCAATAGAAAAATATAGTTGATATATGTAATACTCTAACTGACAGGAATTCGTAAAATGTAGTCTATAATAACCATACTTCTAAGAATAAAAGAGCTGGAGTTTGGCTTTTGAAACCAGATAAATTACATAGGAACAATGCCTTCATAATAAATTCAACCAACACTTTGTTTACATCAGTACTGTACATATGGACACAAATAAATTTATTATGACTCTTGGCCCCAATCCACACTCTTCACTAAAGTGTATTGGGCTTGGATTACTTTTTTCCTCCACCAAATAAAAAAAAAAGAATAAAAGCAAAAATCCTCCCTACAATAATTTATTATACTTACTTTTTAAACAATTTTTTCTCAAAAGATAAAATATGTTTCCATAGCCTCTTCTATCTAGAGAGCAGAAGTAGAAGGCAGTCTTTTCCGGGGGCTTGAACACTCTTTGTTCTAAGCAAGACTCTAATAAATGCACACAATTTATAAGTGATACTTTGAGGACTATCTCACAGAATTTAAAGCCATCCAGGATTTAATAGCAATCAACAGAATCAAGGCCAAGTGAAACTATTACAGCTGAACACACTGGAAAAGTGGAGTTTGAATTGATGCTGCCTATTATTCATTTTGACAAGCGCAAACTCACGTTGAAGATAGCAGGAGTATAGACGGGGACTGCAAGGAAAGGTAATACAAATGTATTACTAACACAGAAACAAATCTGACTTTAAACCTGGCATGTCTCCTGGTTAGCAAGAATAATAATAAGGCCTTGAATTCTCATTGTACTTTGCATCAAAAGTAATCAAAGAAGTTCCAGATTTTCATGGGAGATACGATGGTCGGTCTGCATCAATTATATCTTCCAAAGGAAACCTATCACCAAATTGAATGTGTGCATATTGGGGATGGCTGCAGACAGGCGACATCAAAAAGGCACTCAGACACTGAGAAATATGGAAAGTAGAGTTGCAGCGTTCTCCCCCAAAAGGTCAACCAGGCAGCGAATCCGAGACTGACCCAATTCACACAGTGCGGAGAGGCACTGAGGACAATGGCAATGCAGTGAACTCCAGCAAGTCCCTGAGCTTCTACTGCAGACTAGGGGGTGACAACCCTAACATAACATCTCAGAAAATTGCCCGTGATTGTTGGGGTCCAATGGACTTTCACAAATACTCCAGTAGGATGGAGAGTGGAAAGGTACCATCAGGATTCCAATTGTGCATGGTGTCTGCCGAGCCCCAGAGTATGTATTGAGCCCACCTACCACACGCATATACAAGCACTGTGTATTGTATTTGTCTCCCTTACTCTCAGTAATCTTATGAGGCAAGTCCTATTACTCTCCCCATTTGACTTATAAGGAAACTGAAGCAAAAAGAGGTTGAAGAATTTGAGAGGGTCATAACTAAGTGACGCCAACAAAATGGCAGGGAAGTAAGAAACACAGTTTAGTGGATATAAAATCTGTCCTTTACCAATGAGTATTTTTGTTTGTTTGTTTGCTTACTGGATCCACGCACTGCCCCAAGACTTGCAGCTATAGTCAAACATCCTGGGTTCTGATTTCTCACGAAACCCATCCTCTGTCTCTTCATTCTGTTCCAGTGACTCCTTAGTGAGAAATTTACAAATACAATTGCTAACCTAATGCCCCAAACAGGACAAAACAAAAGATAGAGAATGTGGTCAGAATGCATTTACCAGAGAAACTGCTCCAGACAGGGAGTTATCTGCCATGTCTGCTCTACACGGTAACATCCATAGCCTACTAAAGAGTTAAAGTAACACTCGTGGCTGTCACAGGTAGCCATTATTCTAATATCGCTTCTTCTCCTGAATTAGTGTCAAGTATGTAAACCCAAATTTATATTAGCATAAATATTGAGGAATGTTTAACGCTGTGCTGTATTCTTGATTTATAGGAGGACAAAACAAAACAAATAAATCATTTTCCGTGAGTGCCATGGCAATACATCTTTAAAATAACCAGCCCCTCCATTCCAAAGTCACTAGTTTCTCCTTTACCCACATTTGTAATTCTCATTAGATTCCAATGAGGGCTGTACCCACCAGGGAGAAGCAAAACTGAATGGATACCTTGCACTCCAGATTTTCAGAGTAACGTGAACAAAGCAGATTTTTTGACTTAATCATGGTCAAGTAGTGCCACTAAGGCAAAGAATACCAGAATATCAGCAATTCAGAATTAAACATTCATTAACATTGAGCTACATTAAATTCACCAAGTGGAGATCTTAAATGAATTAGCTCCGTATAGAAATGTTGCTGACTATAAGAAGAGGAAGAATATTTGAATGAAAGCACAGCTTTCTTATCTGCCCTAGAAGTCTGATTTTCAGATCAACCAGGAGTATCAATACACTGTTCTTTAAGAATTAAAAAGGAGAAGTAATTATCAATGATGTAGTCAGCTTGTGTATGTCAGACAGATAACATCAAGCCACTTTCAAAAAATCAATGAGATACAGAATATGAATTTGTCTTCTAATGGACAGGAACAAATAAAGAAGAAAGGAAGTCATAACCACAGCACTAGACTCAAGATTTTCAAGTCGGATCCAAAATTTTCACACAAGGTGCTTCTTAGCACCAAAAATGAGAGTGGAAAAGACTGAAGAGGCAACAGCCAGGAGTGAGCTAGCTTCTTACCAGCTAAGAGCCTTTGTTAAATATTCAGGAATTTCCTGAACTAGATCTTAAACCGTTGATAGCTTAAAATTGGCTCTGGTGGGGGTATTTACCCAATGGAAATCAGCAAATGCTACAAAGCAGGCTTCTCACCCACCCATCTACCTCCCACCCCTCACCCTGACCCCAGAGCCACTCACTGCACACCACTGGTCAACTCCTAGGATGCGTCCAAATATATCTTGAGCCTGATTCCAAAGTCATAGACTTCTACTCTCACACTTTTTAATATTGAGTCAAAATTCTGCATTAGTGGTCAGTTTGGTGAATAGGAAACTTGACAATTTGCTTAAAATGCATTGGGTAGTGAAGGTGCTTCCTAGTAAAAGGTGACTCAGTAAAAAGTTATTGTCTGGTAAGAACCCTGGCCTGGGAATATGAGGAAAATTGCTTGACTCCCAGCTCTACCGTTTACTAGCTGGGAAGCCTTGGGCAATTCACTTTGCCTTCCTAAGCCTTCTTTTCCTTCCTCATCTGGGGAGGGGATGCACATGAAACCATCCTGTAAATTGTGAGGCACTGAAAAAAAGTCAGGAAATCCACAAAATTAGCGGAGTATTATATTTCGCCTTATTTTTACCCCTTCCTCATAATTTACCCTCTATCATCACAGATGACTCTATCTCCTCATGGCCTGGACCTGTATCACAACTCCCTAACTATCCTGTTAGTCTTAAGGGCAGGGATTACATCATGTGTTTGTTTTGAATACCCACAATGCCTAGTACAGCTGTAGACACATTGCAGTGCCCCAAAACTGACTTCTTGAGGGCTTCCTACTACCAGGAATGAATAACCAAAAGCTCTACAGAGCTACACAGAAATTAAAATTCCACTGAGAAGTGACTTTTTTCTCATTTCAGTCTAAGCATCTTTTTGGCTCCCTCTGATTACAAGTTTCCTCAGATTTGACCTGTGAACCATCTACAGCCTCTATTTCAAATCACTCCTCCAAATTCACTCTTTCTTGAAGTTCCTATGGCCCAAGATGCACTGATTCTTCCCAGTGTATGCTGAATTATATGGATCTTACTCTAATAAACAGCAGAATAAAGATGCCACAGTTAATCAGGTAATAAAAATTTGTCCACTAATCCCTATTCACTTTAATTTCCTACCGTTCTCCTTTGTGCTTTTCTTATTTTTCATTAAAATTTTTAGAACCCACAGAAAGGGCCCTCTATTTTCTCCCTGTAGAATAGCATGGAGTAGCGAAAAACATGTGTAGGATATTGGACTCAACAGATAAAGGTTCAAATCTCAAATTTACTGGTTAATAGTTGCATGACTAAGGAAAATTATTTCACCCCTCTGACCTTCAGCTTTCTTATCTATGAAATGGGAACAATAAATTAAGTGAGACAAGGAGTGTGAAAGAACCTAACACAACGCCAAGCACAAAGTTTCTCATACTCACCTCTCTCTCCTGCTCCTGGAGATGCTTACAACCCATACAGCAATCCCTGAAAACAGCCTAAGGAGAGGGGCACAGACACGTCTGTCTTTTAAGTCTCAGTTGGCAAGTAAGAACTAAGCTTCTAGCTGGCTGAATTAATTGAGGTAAATCATTGTCTACTGTTGTTTGGGAACAGTTTAGAAATGCTGCCTCCAACTGATCAAGTGTGAATTCGATCTTCCCAGTAGCCACTGGTCTTTTTGGTTTGCATTTCTTTTTCTTTCCCCCCCTTCCTTCGTTCCTTCCTGTATTTATTTATTTATTTATTTATTTATTTGTGGTTCTTGGGCCTCTCACTGTTGTGGCCTCTCCCACTGCGGAGCACAGGCTCCGGAAGCGCAGGCTCAGCGGCCATGGCTCATGGGCCCAGCCGCTCCGCAGCATGTGGGATCCTCCCGGACTGGGGCACGAACCCGTGTCCCCTGCATCGGCAGGCGGACCCCCAACCACTGCGCCACCAGGGAAGCCCCCTGTATTTATTTTTTTTCTTACTCATTAGGTCAACAAATATTTACTGCATACCCACAGGAGACAGGTAAGGTTTTGCCGGGGACTGAAGTTTGTAGGAGTTGGGAGACCCTCTTATGAAAAAGAATATAAGACTGCAAATACAAAGTCGGGTACAAAAGTGAATATTTTTAGAATGTATATAGAAGGGACCCTAAAGCTTAAGGTTGTTTCACTTTACAGTAAATCTGTGTCTAATGCCTACTTCATGCCAGGCACCGTGTGAGGCTCTGGGGATACAGAGATGAATACACTTATGAATGTCTCACTCACGTGGACCCAGCAGTCTAGTAATTTTCCAACAATGCCTAGTCTTTTCTTGTCTCCTTGGAGGCCTACGTGGTCCATGCCCCTCTCACACTTCAGTGTCCTTGAACTCCAGCACCCTTCCCTGGCCCTCTCCAGTCTATAACCAGCAGCTATCTGATCTCTCACATTTCCTCCAGCTTCCCTCTGGGTGTCAGTGGAGAGATCCCTGGAATTTTCTCAGAATGTGAAACCTCATTTACAGATGAGGGGACCTGGGGTCCCCAGACAGGAGCAATGTTCTTACGGTAGAAAGATAGTTTTTGCCGGCCAGGAGTAAGGCTGAGTGTCCTGTTTTGGGCTTTGATGGCGCTTGTTTCAGCACATTGTCTTCCCCAGACTTGCTGCCCACATGGGGAATAAGAAAAGGCAAATAAACTTTATCCCTCCCTGGAGAGGAAATTTAGCAAACCAGGCCTCAACACAAATCGTGGATAGTTAGTTGTCTTTATTACCTTCTTAGCACTATAACCTACGAGCCTTTAAAATTCAGCAGTTGCCATTTTTGGTTGTGATGGTTGTTGTTGTCAGCTTTATCTAGAAACTACACTGAGGTCTAGAAAAGAGTTGCATCTTTATACGTATTAAAAAATAAATTAGAAATTAGAACATAAAACCTGCGTTCTTTTTATTTTAAATTGTATTTTCTCTTTCTCGCTGAAGAACTTGGTCCTGTGCATCTACAGAGCTGAATTCAGTCTTACCAAATTAGCATCTTTTTCTGGTCTGGGTATAAGAGTTTGGGTGTGTGTAACTGCTGAATCTTTTATCTTAAAGTGACAAGGATTAGCCACGAGATGCTCCTTGCAATATTCATCAATGTCTCACGCATGCAGAATATTGTTTAACATTCAGGACAATATAATCGTGCCTTTTCCTGAATTTCATCTTTTGATTAAATGGCAGCGGTATTCAAGCATAGAAACACTGATCCCTTAGAAAGCATATACATAAGATAGATATCGATTCCATTTGAGAGCAATGGTAACCCACAACACTGCTGTGAAATGATCAAATTTGGGTTAGAAAGCCTTAAAGAATGAAGGCTGGGGAATTTATTGTACAATCGCATATTGCATCTTTGCAATGGCAGAGAAAAAGCATGTCGCAGCTGCGGTTGAAAACATCAATGTAAATGTTATTATGCCTTCCCAGCTCTCACACTGGCGGCTGACATCTCTCAGCGCCGGTTGACTGTCAGTGGCAAAGCAGGTCTGCTGTCAATTGGCTGACCAGTGTCACACGATCCCACTGCCTGCACCCACGTAAATCACCCAGTGAACTGTTGTGTGAAATCATTCCTACACCCTTTGGTGAATTTGCAGTGTGACATCTCCACCAGAAATAGACTGGACATCTTCAAACCGCACTTGCCCTTTGGACAACCCATCCAGGAACCTGAGGTTGCTGGGGGCCTCAGAACTCACATTCTTACTGTCTCTGATTCACACGCCAAGTTGTGTGGGCTTTGCTCCCTCACAGGCACACCATCCGCATCTTTATTTTCTGAGTCTCTCTTTACATTTGTGTTACGCGTCTTCATGAGCCTTCATGACGATCATTCTGCAGCAGCTCAGACTGCCTCTCTGGTTGCTGTTATTTCCCCAGATCTGATAAAGAGCTTAGCAACACACTGTGTTTGGATAATTTATGTGGTGAAGATGTAACAAAATCAGAATTGGACAGACATTGAGACATCTCCTTACCTACGAGAAAAAGATACTACGAACTGCATCCTCAAATCTCAATGTGAACATTTTGCTTCACAGATTTCTCATTTTCTGAATACATAATAACATTCTCATATGCTGATAGTGAGGGTGAAAAATAGTATCACCTTTCCAGAGGACAATTTGGCACTATCCTAGATGGAAAATTTGTAATGTGTGCAAAAATGCAGTTATAACAATGTTGCACCAAAGTTGTTTATAATAGCAAAATAGTTACTTACAATTATATGTATTTGTAATAGTTGTAATATAGATACTTACATATTTTACTATAATAATTATAATACATTAAATGGATAAAGGATAGATATGAAAATAACCTAGATGTCTGTTCGTACATGAAATACTCTGTCATAAATATTGAAATCTTTTGAGATTGTTTGTAAGTTTAGCATACCTAAGTAGGCAAAACACCAAGCACGGAAAACGATAATTTTTGCTACCATAAATTTAAAATAGAATTGGCGTAGCAAACAAACATAAAAACAAAACAGGATTAAACAAAGTCAAATGCTTGCGACACATATATTGAAAAAAAGTAAACAAAGAGGACTTACGGATTGATTTCAGAAGAAAGGTGGAAAAGACAAAGAAGACGATGCTAATAGAAAAATAGACAAGGAGCATAAACAGATAATTCATAGAAATCCAATGGCCAACAGACAAATGAAAAGATGCCCAGCTTCAACCAATAATCAGTGGAAAGCAAAGGAATGCCATCATTAGAATTTTTCAGCAATTAGACTGGGGAAAAGACCAATAATATTCACTCATAGCAAAGGAGTAAGGAAACTGGTAGTGAGAGTACAAACTGGTCCAGCACTTTTAGAGAGCATTTGGAAACACCTAAAGTAATACATACATGTGTTATAACAATATAATGATTGCTTTCATTTATTATGTGCTTAGCATGTGCTCGGGCTAAGTGCTTGTACAGTTACATGTATTAACCATTCCATCCTCACACTTGCCCCGTGAGCAGTGCTGTGCACTCTGCCATTCCAGAAGGTACAGTTCACATACTCGCGTGTGAAGGTGCCCCCTAGAGCAGGCACAGCAGCCTCCCTGACTACGGGGCAGGACTTCAGCTGTCTCCATTCTACACAGGAGAAAACTAACCCCCGGGAGGTTATGTAACTTTCCTATGGTCATGGCAATGGTATGACAGCAAACCAGCAATCTCAAAAAAACCCACAAAAAACAGAAAAGAAAGAAAAGGAAAGAAACAGAACAAAGAAAAAGCCCTGATGTGCAGTATTTCCCAATGTCTGTGGTGTAAATACTTCCACCACGACAGATTTCAAGCTACAAACGTGAGGTCACGGAACTCAGAATTGGGAAGAAATGTGTGTAAGTGCCTCTCGTGTGCTGTCCTCAGCACTCCACAGTTTGTAAGTTGTACAACCCAGGATGCAAATCCAGACAGCTTGGTTTCCAAAACACAGGTTCATGCTCAAAATTCTACTTCTAGGACTACACAAAATCTACAAAATACATGTGGCCAAAGTTTTATGTGGAGGAATGTTTCTAACGGAGAAAAATTGAAAACAACGTAAGTTTATTCATGTATCAATTATTGACTGAGAGCCTATTATGTAGCAGTCACTATGCAGGTGTTGGGATACAACGGTGATAAAAGTGCACAGTTCCACACAGCGTGCAGTCCAGAGGAAGAACAAGAGACGAGTACTTAGGTAAATTATAATTCATCTAATCAAAGGATATTGTATAAATGGAAAAAATGAATGTTATATATGTATGAATGTGAAAAGATACAAAGTTAAAATTTTTTAGCATAAATTACCTCAAGTAATGTTTCTTCTTTTATTTTTTTATTTTAAATTTACTTACTTGTTTATTTACTTATTTATTTATTTTTGGCTGTGTTGGGTCTTTGTTGCTGCGCACGGGTTTTCTCTAGTTGCAGCAAGCAAGGGCTACTCTTCGTTGCGGTGCGCAGGCTTCTCACTGCGGTGGCTTCTCTTGTTGTGGAGCACGGGCTCTAGGCACATGGGCTTCAGAAGTTGTGGCACGCAGGCTCAGTGGTTGTGGTTCACAGGCTCTAGGGCGCAGGCTCAGTAGTTGTGGGGCACGGGCTTAGTTGCTCCACAACATGTGGGATCTTCCCGGACCAGGGATTGAACATGTGTCCCCTGCCTTGGCAGGTGGATTCGTAACCACTGAGCCACCAGGGAAGTTCCCTTCTTTTTTTTAAACTGTGTATGTATTCCTTTTATAATTAAACATTAAAAAATTAGATAAACATCATTGCTGGGCAAAGATGCACTGAGGTCGTGGTTTAAAATAGGTAACAAAACATTATGCATGGTATGAGTCCTTTTTCAAAACAAAAAATAGTTCTGCATAAGAAAAATGCCTACAAAGATATACGCTGACTCGTTAGCAGTGGTTGATTAACTAATGCTTTTGTCTTCCTCTTTTTGCCTATTTTTATTTAGCAAGTTTTCTACTCTGAACATATACAGCTTTTGCAATGAGGAAAATAAACAATATAGATTATTTTAATAAATGAAAGGAATAAGAGAAAATGTCAGCTAATGAGACCTCTTTGTTTTGCCACGTGAACAAGCTCAGAGCCACTTTCCTGCAGTAAATCTACCGGAAAGAGTGAGCTGGTAGGGTGTCTGCTGTCCCTAAAGGCTGAACGTGGGGGCTCTCTAAGCTTGGAGGCACCATGACAATTGGCAGAATGTTTCCCTTTCACCTGGGTGTCTGCCTTCATGTAATCACAGCAACTCCCCGAGCTGATCCAACCCAAGGGGAAAGCAAGAGAGAAAGATATCCAGTAAACTCCATACACAAAGTGACCTCCCTACGGAAAATCACAATCAGGTTCCAATGAAGTCACACATTTTTACACATATTCCTCTGCTTCCCCTTATAATGCCAAAGGTCAATCTACGGTTTTCATTCATACAAATATGACGTGTCCCAACCATTGTACTTCTTAGAAAAATACAATGCACAACTAACTGCACAGCAGAAAAACAACCTCCCAGCCAGGGGGAAAAAAAATTCAATAGCATTAGGATTGCTCAACAAACCAAGAAAGGCCAGGAAATTCAAAGTGAAGTTTTACACTCCCTCCTTAGCTCCACACTATTGTGAAAGGGAAATAAAAGGCACAATGGCGTGTGTTAGGGGTGCAATGTCAGCAGTAACAGCACTTCCAGGCTTTTACTGATTTGTGTCATAACCTTAACGTTCTATAAACAGGGGATTTGGCTTAACACCTAGGACCTTTAAAAGAGAAGTATCTTCTGGAAGCCCAGACTAGGGAAACCCAGAGAGGTTTCCCAGTCTCTTAGGTCTACTCAGTAAATCATTAGAGAGAGAGGAAACAGATAAAATTGTTGTTAAGATTACAGCCTTTCTGGCCTCTCGGGGAAATAAATAATTACAACAAAGAAATCCTATTTACTTATGAGACCAGAAGAGACTCCTGAGGAATCTGGTCTACCAGCTAATTATTAGACACGTCCTTGTGCAAAGCTGTGCATTTAGGGAATAAAAGTATTGCTCAGTGACACTTCAAAGTGCTGATAGTTTAATGTCTCTTTTCTTACCATTTGCCAAATACAGCAAGCTTTGTTTTGAATGTTGAATGCCTGAATAAATTGAAATTCCAGCCAATTCAAGGAGGACAGAAACTTTTCGAAAATAAGCATAATTTCATCACCAGGCATGAGACCTGGACTTTTTTTTTAACCTGTTTTTTAAAAAATCAGATCGTGGTTGTGGAATGGTATCAAATGCTTTTTGGGGCACCTTTGAAAGAGATCACACATTTTCCCTCTTGTAATTTATTAATATGATGAATAACAATAGATTTCCTACTGTTAAACCATACATGTATTTCTGGAGTAAACCTCAATCCATTCAGTTGCAGTTGGCCAGAACTCAGTTACATGACCATATATAATGAAAAGGAGACACTTCATGTGCTCAGAAAGAAAGGGAGATGGGTTTGGTGAATAGCTACCAGTCTCTGCAACACCGGCCATGTCAACTCTGGACCTACAAGAACAGCGGGTGCCACAGGGTGAGGTTCCTGGAAGAAAGGACAAATCACTTCCCTTCTTCTCCATTATATCCCCAACTCAAGAGAACCAAGGGGTAGCAGTAATCTGGAGTGACTGGGGCTGAGTTGAACTTTCTTTCCTCATAAGAATGAAGTCATTCTCGGGCTCACATCTCAAGACTCTGTAATCATATCAAGAATGCAGAAGGTCTATACTTTTTACTCCTCTATGAATTGACTAGGTATATACCATTACTTAGATGTACTATTACTGTTAGTTTTGTAACTGTAAAATGGTACACATTTTCACATATTTTTATATTGTTTAATAAATTTATTGTCTAGTAAATATAACTAGTACAGAAACCAAATTATGCATTTTATTTTTTAAATTATAAACAGGAAGCAAAGGTAAAGCAACAAAACATTTAGCTGAGAAAAGTGAATAACCTATTTTTTAGACTTTTAAAAATTGCTCTTATGAACACAGTGGTTATTATATCCAAAGGTAACTTCCATCTGGATGTGAGGACGATGGATGGGACCTTGACGCTCTGCTCTGCCCAGGAGCAATTTGTATTCAGACGACAGAAGCTACTCAGTAAAGGAAAAGGTCTATCAATATAGAATGGTTACTTGCCTTTCATGCAACAGCCTTAATTTGATTGAGCAACTAGATCTTACAGAGAGACTTGATGAGGTCTGAGTGACATTGTGTAAGGTTAGACTGAAACCACTGTTACAGTCCCTACATCATTGATACACATTTCTAGCCAATTTATTTAGATCAAATCATATGACTATCATTTGGCCCAGGACTGCAAAACAAAGTCATCTTATATTTTCAAATAAAATATTTAAAGATTTTGCACTTTCTAGAAGGCTGAAGGAAAGAGTCAAAAGTAGGAAAATACAAATGGCAGTTGAATCTCAAAGATGATCCTAAGCAAAGTATTTTAGAGCACTTCTTCATTGTCACTGACTCCCTCTCAAAATCTCCCTTCTCTTCTCAAGGCCCGAGGAACTCACCATAATGTCTTCACTCTCCCTGGTAGCTCCCCTTAACACCCCCGGAAGATTTAGAACTGTTTCCTTTTTCAGATAAGAATTGGGGCATTAGAGACCTTAGATGGTGTGCCCAGAGTCGCCCACACCCATAGTGAGGGAGCCAGGTACCAACCTCGAGCTCTCTGACAGACCCCATGGCCATGTTCATCCCAAACACCATGGCACCCTCCCTGTGCTATCAGGCACTTGATCCTGGGCTAGGTCCCACAAAAAGAGACTCACAGGCTCATCCTCTCCCCACCCTTGGTACAAAACCTAACGCTCAGGCATTCGTTTTCCCCAGGACAACAATTGAATATTTGTCATATGAAGAACCTGGAAATCCCACACTTCTTACATGGGAGCTTTCAGATTCCAGGACTCTATCACTTCTCACCACTCTTACTGCCACCACCCTGGTCTACCACCATCTCCCACCTGAATTACTGCAGTGACTTGCTGACTGGTTCCCCCCTACCCTGTTCCCTCCTTTCTTCTCCCCTATAGTTTAATCTTAGACAGACAGATTCTTTTAAAACCTAAACCAGATTGTGGCACCAAAATGCTCAAAGCTCTCCAGATTAGCCATCAAATCAAAACCACAGTGAAATACCACTTTACCCCCAGTAGGATGGCTGTGAGCAAAAAGGACAGACACTAATACATGTTGGTCAGGATGTGGAGAAATCGGAGCCCGCATACACTGCTGGTGGGAACGTAAAGTGGTGCAGCCACTTGGGAAGACAATCTGGCAGTTCCTCAAAAGGTTAACAGTAAGACCCAGCAACTTCCCTCCTAAGTGAGAGATAGGGATGAAACACATTTCCACACCAAAACTTGCTCATGAATGTTGCTAGCAGTCTTATTCATAATTTCTAAAAAGTAGAAACAACACAAATATCCATCCACTGATGAATGGTAAAAAAAAAGTGGTCTAGACATACAATGGAATATTAGTCAGTATTAAAAAGTAATGAGGTACTGATGCAGAACTACAACACTGATGAACCTTAAAAACATGATAAGGAAAAGAAGCTCGTCACAGGAGATCACATATCATATGACTCCATTTATGTGAAATACCCAGCATAGGCAAATCCATAGATTAGTGGATGTCTAGTGCAGAGGGGGTTAGGGGGATCAGGAATGACTGCTGATGGCTGTGGCACTTCTTGTTGGGGAGATAAACATGTTCTAAAATTGATTATGGGCAGTTCCCTGGTGGACTAGTGGTTAGGATCCTGGGTTTTCATTACCATGGCCCGGGTTCAATCCCTGGTCGGGGAACTGAGAGCCTGCAAGCCGTGTGGTGGGGCCAAAAATAAAAACAGGGGCTTCCCTGGTGGCGCAGTGGTTGAGAATCTGCTGCCAATGCAGGGGACACGGGTTCGAGCCCTGGTCTGGGAAGATCCCACATGCCGTGGAGCAACTAGGCCCATGAGCCACAACTACTGAGCCTGCGCTTCTGGAGCCTGTGCTCCGCAACAAGAGAGGCCACGATAGTGAGAGGCCCGTGCACCACGATGAAGAGTGGCCCCCGCTCGCCGCAACTGGAGAAAGCCCTCGCACAGAAATGAAGACCCAACACACCCAAAAATAAATAAATTAATTAATTAATTAATAATAAATAAAACTTAAAAGTCCTTTTAAATAACTAACTAAAGAAAAATCATTATGACGATGGTTTCACAACTCTGTGACATACTAAAAGCCATTGAATTTTACACCTTACGTGGTGTATGGTATGTAAATTATATCTCGATAAAGCTGTTATTTTTTTTACCTCTCCAGGGCCAAGCACAGAACCTGGCACCGAGTGGGTGTTTAATAACTACTAGTTGAATGAATGAACAAATGGGAGTTTTTCATTTGTAAATCAAATTAATATCATGGAGTGAGCGAGCAGAGTTCAGACCAGAAACTTATGTCTTGCCTCAATAAATGACTCCTTGGGAGGCCTTCACTGAAACCTCAGAATCTGGTCAGTCCCCTGGGTCCAGTCTCCTCCAGTGCCTGCTCTTCCTCCTTTGTCCCACATGTGCCCCATGAATTACCTGCTCTCTCTGAGGACAGAGGCCATAACTGCATCCCCACATACCCCAACCCCAGCACAGACCCTGGTACTCAGTGACCGCTTGTGAATTTAGTGCCTGTATGTGAAATCAGTCAATATTTATTTACACCCACTTCACGTCAGGCAATATAGTAGGTGCTATGGAGACTGTATAAAGGTGAATAGGCTTCTGAATTGTTTGACTTGTTATCACAAGCACACGTTACTTTCGTAATGCAAAAATTATCCCCACATACCCCAACCCCAGCACAGACCCTGGTACTCAGTGACCGCTTGTGAATTTAGTGCCTGTATGTGAAATCAGTCAATATTTATTTACACCCACTTCACGTCAGGCAATATAGTAGGTGCTACGGAGACTGTATAAAGGTGAATAGGCTTCTGAATTGTTTGACTTGTTATCACAAGCACGCGTTACTTTCGTAATGCAAAAATAAAATAATGCGGGCTTCCCTGGTGGCGCAGTGGTTGAGAGTCCGCCTGCCGATGCAGGGGACACGGGATCGTGCCCCGGTCGGGGAAGATCTCACATGCCGCGGAGCGGCTGGGCCCGTGAGCCATGGCCGCTGAGCCTGCGCGTCTGGAGCCTGTGCTCCACAACAGGAGAGGCCACAACAGTGAGAGGCCCGTGTACCGCAAAAATAAAATAAAATAATGCTAAAAAGTTTCTTAAAGCTCTAAATCCTAGTTTCTTTTGAATATTTGGAAGAAAAAAAAGTGATAACTAACTCAGAGGGTCGGCCATTGATTTCTGATCACCACAGATACGAACATAAATAATTTGGGTACAAGCCATGATATGCTAAGTGGCAGAATGGAGTGTATTAAATATGAATGCACTTTCCGGTCTGATCCTTGGCTTAGCCACAAGTCAGCTGTGTGACTTCAGATGGGCTGCTGGGCTGCTCAGAGCCTCAGTTTCCTCATCTGTAACTTGGGGATCTTGACACTATGCCTACTCCCCAGGGCTATCGTGAGGATAAAACGAGATAACGGACTCGTTGTAAATACGCTGCCAGTTCTCAGGGGCAATAGCAGCAGCAGCACCAAGAGGAAGAGGCAGCCTCTATGAGAGCTGAGGAGGAGGTGACCCTTTGTCTAGAGCTTCAGGGAGGCTTGGCTGACCCCATGGTCTAGGAGTCAGACTGCCCAGGTTCTAATCCTGGAGTGACCACTCACTAGCTTGGGAAATTTGGGTGACTTACTTCTCAGCAGACTCATTTTCTTTAAACTTTTAAATGGGGAAATTAAAAGTCCCTACTTTTGGAGTTGTGACAAGAAATCAATGAAAAACTGGTATGTCGTATGTCTTCAGATAGTAAGCCTCCCATCAGTGGCAGCCGTAACTCAAATCCTGATCCTTAAGAGGGAAATGTACCGAGCACTTTCCAAAATGGGTAAAAAGATAAGGTGCAAAACAACCTCCTAACCAGAGAGAGGCACACACATCACAAAGCCCTGTGAAAAAATTATTAGCCTCCTGGGCTTCCCTGGTGTCGCAGTGGTTGAGAGTCTGCCTGCCGATGCAGGGGACACGGGTTCGTGCCCCGGTCCGGGAAGATCCCACATGCCGCAGAGCGGCTGGGCCCGTGAGCCATGGCCGCTGAGCCTGTGCGTCTGGAGCCAGTGCTCCGCAACGGGAGAGGCCACAACAGTGAGAGGCCCGCGTACCGCAAAAAAAAAAATTATTAGCCTCCTAATAATAGTTCATTGTGATCACATCTCACAGCTATCCTCTAACAGTTATCACAGTTAATGAAGCCAAAGGTTTCTGGAGCTGGTTGGAAATACCTGATAGAGAGCATTAGAAAGCTCTATGGCAATTTGGCAGTCCCTGTGTTTCCCTACAATGGACTATCAGAAACTCCACTATAACATTGATCATTAAGCAAATTGTACTCTCCCGTAAGAATGGTATCAAAGTTGGGGACAGTATTCCTGTCCATTCAGTCTCAAAAGGACACTGAAGATGTGCTGTCCCAGAAGGAAAGGAAACCAACAGGCTCTGTGCATCAAGAACCTGCCTTTGTCATCTTAGTTGGAGGGTTTAGGTCACCACTTGACCAACTTCTCATCTTTCCCATTATATATTCCCATAATAACTACATTATGAGCTCCTCCGCCATTTCCATGGTTCTCCAACATCAGTGTGCATCAGAGTGATCCAGAGAGCTTGTGAAAACACAGATTGCTGGGCCTCACCCCAGAATCTCTAACTCAGCAGTTCCAGCCTGGGGCACTAGAGTTCCCATTTCCATCAATTTCCAGGATAAGTGATGCTGCTGGGCTGGGGACATATTTAGAGAACCAGTTACCTATCCTAACACACAGTTACTTGGGGAAAAAAAAAATTTTAAGGCTGCATTTTTAAAAAAAAGAATTCTGACAGTAGTAGAGCCTTTCAGATAAAGTTCAATGCTCATAGCTTGGGAAGTTTCTAAAGGGTGGACCTTCGGAGAGGCACTGAGTCAAGAGCTGATCGGTTGCAGCTGCTCTGATGAAATAACCTATAATCAGTGGTTGCTTGTCTCCGCAGACCTCCCTTAGCACAAAGGGTTCCCAGACCAGCTGCCTGCTCCCGGCTTCCTGGAGCAGAGCTGCAGGTGACCCCACTTCCCTCTGCTCAGGGGACCCATGCCTGTGGTGAGGACCTGAGCCCAGCCTCCAGGGTGGACTTCCTCCCCACTCCCTCCCACCTCCTGACATCAGCTCTCCACCCCAGGAACCAGTCTACACCATCTTGAGAGCAACTGCTGGAGGTTTGGTTGCCATGGTAACTGATCCTCTATCCACAGAATGGTAGAGGAACCCTGGTGTGTGATTTGATGGGTGGGTTACACCATTCCCGTTTCCCCAAATGACAACGATTTTCACCACTAGGAACTCCTTCTTTTGGATTAAGCACTTTTCCATTCAGGAATCCCATCTTACCATGCAAACAGTCCTCAGGAAGAGTGGGGATTCTTCTATCAAATAGAGCCTGGTACCAGCCTCAGAGGAGAGATTGCCGGACCACACCCACAAAGGGATGCTGACGGCAGCAGCATATACAACTGTACTGAAGTCCCGCTGTGAAGTACCCACTGAGGGTGGGGAGGGGAGTGACTGTGGCCACAACAAACTGAGGTTGGGACCAGTAGCTCTCCCTACACGTGGCAATGTTTTTAAAACCTTATGACCAAAAGCTGAGGACTAGGGATGGTCACCAAACACCTTACCAGCCTGCCTGTCATGAAAGTGTGGAGAAATGAAGAAATAATCTTTGCGATTGGAATCCTCCTTAACAGCACAATTTGTTGATGTTTCAGGACAAATGCACCTTCGTGGTTTGTTCTTTATTTTATATTTTATTTTGCTATCATCTATTTTAAGATCTTGAGTCAGGTTTCACATAAAAGAAATGGAGCCAGGATGTTTGGGAAATTAACAGATGATATTTAGCAAACATTTTGACGGGTCATAAAGAAACATCTGCAGCGAGTCTGGGACTGGGAGTTGCGTGTTGGGGAAAGGAGGCCCCTTTCTAGCAGCTGCATTAGTTTACAGGGTTGAGCCTAGCTAGGAGTTCAGAGCCGATGATGGTGCAATTCGCTGAGTCCCCAGCAGGGGGCAGCCTTTTGCAGTAAACGCTTTTTTTTTTTTTTTTTTTTTAAAAATAGCTTTGCTCCCCAGCATCGGACCTTACAGATAATTGGCATTTTAATTTCTTTAACCCTCTGCTTCCTCCTTCAGAGCAGATACTCCCCTCTAGGAAGCTTTCCTCCCAGCTCTTATGAAAATGGACATTTTGACAGTAGGTGGCTCTTGTGAGGATTAAAAGCAATATCTGAAGAAGAAAGTCAATGAAATTAAATAGATTATGAAAAAGGTTGAATATATACTCACAAAAGTTTAAAGATGGTCTCATCTGATTTTCATGACTGAGCCAAAAAGCACAAGGAATTCTTAGATTGTCTCATAAAACCTGTCAGTAGTACATGTAGGCATCAGTGTAAAACTGGCCTCCTAGTATTTCATTTCTCAAGGGTCAGCTGTGTTACTTGACAGACAGCCCATGCCTGTGTGGAAACACCCCATGCTCTCCCAGCGGTGCATAAATAATCACAATAAATAATCCACTCATTAGCCAAAACAATCAGCCCTGTTTTAGACAATCCTAAAATGTCTTGGAGGCAAATAACTCAGAAGTAGATCTCAGTGTTCTTCTCTCAAAACCAGGCTCCAGTATTGCCAGCCATTACAATATAAACATTTTGAATAACCTATTTCTTTGTCGTTTGAATAAAATTAGTCGGTTTAGTTCATTACACTCACACTTCACAGTTCTGTAGACACATCTGGGCAATATTCTCATTTTTTTTTTTTTTTTTTGCGGTACGCGGGCCTCTCACTGTTGTGGCCTCTCCCGTTGTGGAGCACAGGCTCCGGACGCGCAGGCCCAGCGGCCATGGCTCACGGGCCCAGCCGCTTCGCGGCATGTGGGATCTTCCCGGACCGGGGCACGAACCCGTGTCCCCTGCATCGGCAGGCGGACTCTCAACCACTGCGCCACCAGGGAAGCCCAATATTCTCATTTTAAACTTGTTATGGATTTTGTAATTTGATAGGTGCTTTTTCATTTCTCCTTTAAAGATTTTCTTGCTGGAGTTATTGTCTAGCAACGTTTCACAGTTCACACTGGCACTCTTCTCAGCTACATTTTAAAAGCCAATTCACTCTAGACGTTTTAAGTCATATAAGCAGTAGCTGAAGTCATATAAGCTGTTTACCCATCACAGATGGGTAAACTGAGGCACAGAGAAATTAATAACTTGCCAGAACACACCTACTGGCAAGTAGCCCAGTCAGCATTCAAGCCCAAGAGGTATGGAGTCAAAGTCCAAGTACTTAACCACCATGCTGTGTAATCTGTTACTAAGGAAGAGTCCTTAGTTGTATACAAACTCAACTAGCAAATGGCTCTTTTAACTAAATGTGCTAACTTATATAACCAGTCCTAGCCCTGGCTCATAGTAACAAGAGGTGCTCCATAAAAATTGGGGATGGAGGTGGAGGAGAGATGTATGCATGTATATTGACCCTCAGTATTCATGTAGTGAAGAGGTTGAAAGCACTGGATTAAACAGAACTAGATTATTTCCAGCTCTTTCAATCACTATCTGGGTAGCCTTACTCAACCAACCTAGTCACATTAAACTCAGTTTCCCCACCTCGAGATAACACTGGAGTCTACCTCATAGAGTTGTGGTCAGGATAAATGAAAGAATGCATGTAAAAACTTAGTAAAGTGCCTGGCACAGGAGAAAAGGTTGCAATTCTTCCTTTCAACTTCCTTAAGACTCAGTTTTATTTAAGGATTTAATCAGTCTATAGTTTCATACAAGGGCAAAAATTTACCCAAATGTTGCCTCCAACAAGGCCAATCAAGGAGCAAGTTCAAGTCTTTTTGGAGAGACACAGAGGCATTTGGTCATCAATATTGATTGAGGGTTTTGAAAGGAAAAAAGATTAAGAGCACTATTAGAAAATCAGTTATGGACTGAAATTTGGCAAGGTTTACAGAGCTTCAAGTTCAATACTCCTCTGTAGCCAATACTCTTTAACGTGTGCAAGAGGAAGCTGGAAGCTCTGCCCTTGACAGGCCCAGAGGATAAAGAAAGCAGAGAGGAGAAGCTTGGATGAGCCCTGCTCAGGGCCACACAGAGGAGAGGAGGTCTTCTCCCACCTGCCCTCTCCTTGGTCCATCCCATCCTCTCATTACTCCTCATTCCATTCCCACTTCCCCTGACCTGACTCTTCCCCACCACCCTTCCTGGAGCAACTGTTGAAAGGTGAAAGAACATCTGAGCTGCCTTTGCTGCCCAGGGGCTGTGACAGGAGCTGGGTGGCCTCGGTGAGTGACCAGGGATGAGTGACCAGGGGTGATCAAGGCGCAAGGTGGAGGAAGAGAGATTTCCCTCGAACCACCATAGATGTGTAAGGGCCATGGGCACCTTTGCTGAATGGTTGTCTTTGTTATAAGAAAAGGAAAACAACATTCAGTCCTAAACACTGTATTTGAGACCTTTGCATGACCCATGATTGGTGAATCAACCTCAGTCTAGGGTAGTATCTTTCCAGTGGTCACGTGTTTTGCTGGGAAGTAGCCCTTGCACAGTGTCTTCCTGAGAATCTTGGACTCATAAGCAACTTTTAAGATGAGATTTTAATGTTGCCATTTCTTCACCATTTCTTGACGGTTTCCTTCTCACCCCAAACTGATGAGGATCACGTAATTCCAAAACACGTGAACAAAGAGTGCAAGAGGTCCTGGTGCCGGTAGGAGTTAGTGAAAAACACCAGAAACCCCTAAGATCCCACACCCAATCCTGGAGACTCTGCTCTGTGACATGTGTCCCCACATTTGTACAGCCCAGGGACCCCCAAAGAACAGTTGGGGAACTTTTATCAAAAACAGTAAGAAATAGATCCCAGAGAGATTTCACTATATAATTTATTTGTTCTCTCACATTATTTTGAGCTCCCATTATGTGCCCAACACTAGGAGCTACAGAGAGGAAAGAGGCATAGTTCTTGCCTTCAAGGAACTCGTGGTCTTGCCACGGGGGAAAGCCAAGGAGACCAGCCTTCCACAGGGTGACGAGCACAATGACAGAGGCACAGCAGGCTGCTGTGGATGCCAGAGGCGGGGCTCAAAGTGGGGCACATAACTTAGCTGAGGCTGTCCAAAAAGAAGGCTTTGCAAGGCATCGGACCCTTAAACCCAGTGGACCTAGAGTAGGAAAGGGAGGGGACGATTCCAGCAACAGGAACTGACCGAAGCGTGAAAGCACACAGGGCAGCTGGAAACTAAGGAGCAAAGCTTATTCGTGGAAAAACCATGAGAGATGACTCTAGACAGGATGTCAAGGGCCAGAGTGTGAGAGGTGCTACAGGGCAGGCTAGAGAATGAGAGCTGTATCTGCCAGGCAAAAGGAAACTACTATGGTGTGAGTTTGAGACTGATCTAATCAGATTTGAATCTTAGAAAAAGCATTCTGGTAGGAGTAGGGGAGCTCATTGTCAAGGGTTGGTCTATGGAAAGACCATGACCTGGTGCATAAATAATGCTCCATCCCTGACCCTCCTACCTATGGTGGATTAAACAGGGCAACAAATTATCTGTAGCTCTTCCCACCAAGAATTGGAGTCCTCTTCCCACCCCTTGAATCGGGCTGGCTTTGTGATTCACTTTGACCAACAGAATGTGGCAGAAGGGACTTAGTGAGACGTCAAGCCCAGGCCTCAAGAGATCTTGCAGCTTCCGCTTTCACCCTGTGGGGTGACCACTCTTGCAATATAAGAAAGCCCAGACCAGGACTTCCCTGGCGGTCCAGTGCTTAAGACTCCACATGTTCCAGTGCAAGGGGCGTGGGTTCGATCCCTGGTGGGGGAACCAAGATCCCACATGCCGCTCGGTGTGTCCAAGAAAAACAACAACAACAAGAATAAAAAAGAAGGAAAGCCCAGACTAGCCTCCTTGAGGTTGAGAGACCCAAGTGGAGAGAGAGGCCCAACCATCAAGCCATTCCAGCAATTCACTCACATATGAATGAGACCAACCCCACCCAGCCAGCCTGTGACCAACCCACCAACCAATTATAGCCACATAGGTGGCCCCAGGTGAGACAAGCAGAGGAACCATTCGGCGGAACCCAGTGCAAATTACAAAATCGAATCCATGACGGCTGTTTGAGCTTCCTAAAACATGTTTAGTCTTCGAGCAGTTAGTTACACAACAATAGAGAACTGGGCCTCCTCCATACTATAATTCCTGAAAACTGGCACTGCCACAACTAGCTGTCCAGAGCCTGACTGGAATTAATACTGTCTGGAGGGTAAATATACTCCATGTACCTTGCAGAGAAAGGGTTTCCGCTAGGATTGTCTGAGTATCCTTCCCTCCAGAGTGCCGATTAGGATGCTTGACTTTCTCTAACTTAAATCTAACTATAAATGCACTGCCCTGATTGATAGAACATCAATATTAGTTAATAATTCACAGTATGGTCAGACTTTTTCACATGTAATCACTACTTTAGATCTCAAGAAATGCTCCTATAGATAGCTGGAAAGGCAACCTTTCCTTCCAATTCTGACTGAAAAAAAAAGTTATCTTAGTCCCTCGGAACAGAATTTTGGGAAAGTGTGTGAAAAAGTCAAAGTTGGCCAGAGATGCTATTTTTCTCCTCGGGGCAGGATGCCCTTCCTGCGGAATGTAGCTTTCACGTGAACAGACCCCACCGTGGGGGCAGACAAGAAGAACGAAATGACTGGGATTCACGGCCACTGGATTCCATATGGTGGGGAGGGGGGAGGGGTGCTGGACTAGGCACTTGAAATCATATTGATGTTATGAAATTCACAGCATCTAGATCCCTGCGTGTACATCAAAAGGGAAGAGCCTTACTGCCACACACTTGAACTCATTTTGAAACTGCAGAACTACCAGGCCTCATCTTTGTTCCATAAATCTAAAGTTACGTTTCTATCTCTCTGCTGTCACCACATCATACCAAAACAGCTAGACAGATTTTTACCAAATTTAGAGGATATGTTTGGGATGTCCGGACTTGAAAAAAAAAAAAAGTAGGCCCTGGGATTTGCAAACATGAAAGTCACTAAAGGAGTCCCCAGTGACTTCGGGAGGCTCATTTTAGCTGCAGAGAAAAGCGGGATGTGAAAGACACTTGTAACTACGGATCAGAGGCAGGGCGAGGAATCAAAATGCTTGAGCCAGAAAAAAAACAGTTTCAAATGTGAGCCTAAACTAAGACTCATTAAGGGCTCCCACTGCAGGCATCAGCTTCTCAAGAAGCTATGTTTGTAATGTTCTCCAGGGAGAGGAGCAGCAGG
Source organism: Neophocaena asiaeorientalis asiaeorientalis (assembly GCF_003031525.2). Lineage (NCBI taxonomy): Eukaryota > Metazoa > Chordata > Mammalia > Artiodactyla > Phocoenidae > Neophocaena > Neophocaena asiaeorientalis. The sequence continues at coordinate 4,011,053 of NW_020175831.1, read as the reverse complement.
GATTTATTTATTTAGCAAAAGCCCTCAGGATTCTTCCCAGCAACACGGGGGAGGCCAATGAGTGTCATAAATACAGCCAGCCAGTGCCCTGAGGACACACGGTGGAAGCCAAGTTCAGACCTAAGAGATGATGTCGTGGATTCTTTGGGGTAAGCCTTTTCCTCACAGTAGGGTAGTTCACAGCTTTCCCTATGAACAAGCATAAGTTGTTCAGTGTAAACACTTCTGTCAGAAACCTACTGGGAACCTTCCAAAAATCACTTGCACGTTCCCATCGTGGTATGAAGTTGTCTGTGTATTCGCATACGTGCTCACAGAGCCATTTAATAAACAGTAGTTGGGTGAGGGAGGGAAGGAAGGAAGGAAGGAAAAAAAGTGAAACGAAGCATCTAACAGACCCTTCACAGGAAGTCAACCTTGTTAGCTAAGCTTTCAATTGAATGGCATGTTTAGTTTCATTACCTAATAGAGTGTTGAGATTTTTCAAACCATGTTTAAAGGATCTAAAATGTAAAACTGTGGCTTTAAAAGGCAAAGATTACAATGCTTCCGTAATACTCTTACTAAGAACGGTTTACCTCATGTTTAATGTTGGCACTGCCACTGTTCCTGCAATGAATTGACGGAACAGCTCAATACACCTCATTTAGAACAATTATGGGGCATTTCATCAAAGATCTGGTTATGAATGTCTCCAGAGAAAGGATCAATGAGGTTTTTATTATGGTCAGGAGGGATTTCTTTATGAAAAAACAAATCCCTATAAAATGAAGGTGACTGGAATAAAGTGTGACCTGGGCAAAGGACATGTTCTATTTGATTCTATTGAAGGTAAACATAATTTTTATTTTTACAATAGCCTATTCCCGCATATATTACCCATGTAATTGTTTATGTTTCAAAACCTACCTGATGGCAGTTTTACAAGAGGTATAGATAGACTATTCTCAGGAGTTTGTGCTCAGGGACTGACTTAAAGAGAAAACTGCCTTATAATTAGCACGTTTGGTATATTAGCAGCAAAGCACCCCTTGGAGGGCAAAACAAGCCTGCAGCTCACCAAAGCCCTCCCTCTCAGAGAGTGTCAGATCCAGGTTCTGGCGGCTTCCACATCCTTACAATTGGGTCAAAGTTCTCCTGCACTGTGGTCTTAACTAAAGAGCCTGTGAAACACGGTACATTTAATCATTTATTTGTGTGTCTTCTTTATGCAAAATGCATTAACGTAGCCTTAGTGTGCTTCTATTTAGTCCCAGACAGTTTTCTAATTTGATAAGAAAAACATTTCTAACTGGCTTTAATATTTTTTCCTGAGTTTCTACCTGCCAAGTCAATAATTTAAAGCAAGCTGAATAAAATTTTCAAAAATGTTCTGTTTTACATTATCTCCCCGGTTTTGTTCAGCTTTATTAATAAGCTGACAAAAACCTGACACTTTTTGTCCTGTATAAAATATCAGAGACATGTTAACACAACTGCTTGAGAAAAGCAAGCACTGTTTTCCTGTAGGTATCAGTCAAGGGTCTTTGGGTGCAAAGCAAAGAACCAGACCCCGGCTAATGTAAGTCAAGAAGCAGGTGATGGGGAAGGAGACAGGGGCAGCTCAGGGTGAGGAAGGAAGGGCTGAACAGTGAGTCTCAGGCAGTGCTGGAGGGCTCCCCATTAGCACCTCAGCCTGGGCTCCACCAACCTTCAATCTCTCAGGATAGGGAATCAGATTGGCCCAGCAGGATCTAGAACCTCTACCCTTGAACCAATCAGACATGGTCAGGAGCTGGGGAGGAAACCACAGTGAGCTGATTAGCCACCTTTCCTCACGTCCACTACACTCTAGACTTATATCTTGTAATTATCTCTTAAGTGACTTTGGTTGTTTTGTATCTGCTAGTGGTAAGTGGTTGTATTTATTCAGAATACACTCAACAGTAATAACACCTGGTATCTGTGCTGAGTTTTACAGTTTCAAAACACTTGGCATACATTATTATTACTACTAATAGTCAAAAGCTATCATTTTTTGAACGCTTACTAGCTTTCTGATGCTAAATTACCCCTTCGGTGTGCTAGCAATGTGCGAGGCTGGTGCTAAGCACTTGGCACGGATTACCTCTAATCTTCCCCAAGAACTCTCAGGTTTGTATTATTATCCAGTTTGTCAGACCATTTCTAGAATAAGACAGGATATAAATATAATAAATAAGTACAAAACCAAAGTGATATCTCACATATGGACATATTTGACCTTCCCAAGACCGTGATGAAATCACAATTATTCACAGTGCACAGACAAGGATGCCAAGGCCCAGAGAGTGTCTGCCCTGGACTTATAAACCTAGAAATGGCAGAATTCTCTTCTCCTAGCTGCCTGCCCAGTGCTCTTTACAATATTAGGCCAATAGAACTTGAGTGCATTTATTGATAACAATGTTTTTAGAACTTTGCCTAGCTTAGACAAACTCAGTTTAAGTATATAGGATCAGGAGTAGTCACAAATACACATCCTTGCTGAGTTGGGTTTATTTTTTGTTTGTTTGTTTTCTCTGACAGAGACGGAGGGAGACATGAATGAATTAAAATACAGTATAAACTGCCATAATTAAGAGACTCAAAAGTTAAGGGACTTAATTTCTCTTGCACCTAAGAGGCTGGAGTGAGCAGGGCAGTGCTACCATCCTTCACCTATGGCATCTGTTCATCACCATTTCCCAGCCAGTGAGAAAGAGGAAGAGGGAGGTTTAGGGCAAGCAGCTTAGGCTTTAAGACTTAGAATTCCTACATTCTCACTTCAGCTTACCTCCTACTGGCCCAAATTTAGACACATGGTCATACTGTAGGGCATGATGGGAAATATACTCTCTAGCTGAGTGGGCAAGTGCCCACCTAAAACTTAAGGGGGGCTGTTACTGAAAGGGGGTAGGGGAAAGCAGAAACCAGGGGGAGATTAGCCATTTCTGACACAGGAGTATTTTCACCTCTTCTTTCTTTAAGTGATCAGACTTTGAAAAACGAATTACCCATAATCAAGGGCAAATCTAGGCTTTCTGGGTCCTGAAGCTTATACAAGCTGGAAGGAAGTGGTGTGTGGAGATCTTTTTCAAGAAGGATAATACAAAAATATCTAACTTTTGGATGTGTGACAAAAACATATGCTCTTAGGAACACATTGCTTGCCCCTCCCAGGGCCCTACCCAGTCTGGGGTCTGTTCAAGTGAGAGGCCTCGAAGCCTAAGCCTCATTAGCTGCAGGGTAAACTGGTTCATGCCTGTAACAGCTGCATTTCTCCAACTCCTTATCCCTGCAAACTCTGGACACATAAAAGCTGTGACTTTGTATCTGAAATAAATGGCTGAGTCAATGACAGAGACAGTCAGCGCAGTTTTCATAGTAGCCAGTTCAGCTGGTCTGCATCCTGGCAGCCCAGCTGGTGGTTGGGATGCCTTTAGTGAGCTCTACTGACCAGTTAGCCTCTGCCGGCCATAAATAAACGTGGTGGAACAGTGACTCATAAAAAGCAAATGCCATGTTTGTTTGTTTTTTTGAGGCTGAACTGGAAGGGCTGGATCCCATTTCTGACCATCCTTACCAGCACCATGGCCTGGGCAGCAGGTGGGCAGCATGCAACAGTATACTCTGCTGGCCTAAGGTCCCAGATCCCTACAAGGAGGGGCAGAGATGGGTCCTGCTCAGGCTTCTTACACTGGAGGGAAGATTCTGGTGGAATCTTAGTGAAATGTGCTCTCACCTGCTTCATCTCATGGGCCTGAGCTCAGAGAAAAATGATCTATTGTCAAGACAGGCAGTTAACCATTTGCCCAGAGAAAATCACAAAGTATGGCAAACACAATTTTCCTAAAAATATACTGTGAGTGGGGAGGACAAAGCTGGTTGGAGGGGTTCACCCCTCCTGGAATGCATAATTCTCCATTAGATATTTCCAAACGTGCACAGTTCAAATATTCATTCATTCCAGGAACATTTATTTTCTACTTGCTCTATGCAGGTGGGCCTGAGGATACAGGAATGGATAAGGAAAGGGCACTGGCATCAGCAATGTACACACACACACACACACACACACACACACACACACACACACACAAATTTTTCTACTTGCTCTATGCAGGTGGGCCTGAGGATACAGGAATGGATAAGGAAAGGGCACTGGCATCAGCAATGTACACACACACACACACACACACACACACACACACACACACACACACACAATGCAGGGTCAGAAGGGCTGTGCCAGGGTTATGCATAGAGCCCATGGGAACACAAGCATCTTCCTGACCTGGGAGGGAGGTGGAAGAGCCCCACAATGGAAGACAAGAGAATATTAGATATTAGTCACCACGAAGGTTCTCTCTTGGACTCACCAGGCTGGAGCGACCTCTCCCTTTTCAGAGTACTGGGTACATATGACACCAGTCACATCCTCCTGCATGGCACACGGCATCGGCCTACTCTCTCCCATTGGAATACAAGCTGTGGAGGATAATAGGATGGAATATGAGCAGGTAGGAATCTGGAAAGGACACTGATATTTATTAAGCCCCTACTTTAAGTCAGGTAGTTTATATATTCTGTTTCATTTGAATTATATTTTTAGAAACTCGATGAGGAAGATAATAACCCTATTCTGCAGATAAGAAAGCTGAGGCTAAAAAAAATGGCTTAGGGAGTTTGTCCAGGGTCACATACCAGTAACGGTAGAGTGAGGATTTGAGCCTCTGACTGCAAAACCAATAGACTTTCTAGATACAGACTTACTAATTTTTCTTTTACCTCATGGTACATGGCACACTTGATTACTACTTGTGAATAAGGGAATCTTTCTGCTGAAACATCAGCCTCATGGGGCCTTTCTCCTTGGACCTTCTCTAGACTAATGACAAAGAAACCTACCACAGCCTGGTTTCTCCCATATAGACGTCCATCGGTTCAGGATGAACATGTAGAACATGAACTGCCTTAGCAACAGGCATTAAATAGTGATCACTTGGTACCAACTTTGACCTTAGCCACATTTTAAAAAGAAGTTTGGCAATTAAACCCTCCAGAATGTTATGTCAATATAGTGTCAATCCCAAGCCTGCTGATAAAACTCTGCACTTTCAGTTCTTAGAAAAAAATAAACAAACAAACAAAAAAACCCAACGCCATGATTATTGGAAGTGCTGGTTTCTTCCCGCACATAAACCGATATCTCTGCTGACTGGCAGCTATGGGATTTAGTTCGGCTACTTGTGGTCATACCAAAAGCAAATTTTCTTTTTACCAAATCCTATTATATACCTTATTGCTGGAGCATAGGAAAATATTACATTGTATTTTCTATTTAGTATTCTTAGAGAATATCTATCTTCCATTCTAAGCAAAAGTAGCTAGATATGATTTTTAGTTAGTATTAATATTCCAGCCACTAAGTTCCATTATGAAAATCATATATAATGGAATCCTGAGAATAAAATAAACCTTGGCCATAACCCACATGAGATATACTATTCCATCACTGATGTTAGACCAGCCCAGTCACTCAGCTGTTGTAGGGTTCTGTGTCTATGCACAAACACCCAGCAGTCTGTCTTCTGATGTTCTTTCTAAACTCTTATCTCAGCCAACTTTGGATTAAATGTTTGAAATAACTTATTGTAATAGTCAAATTTTACTGGAATTCAACTCATTTTAAAAAATAAAAACCCTTCCCACTCCCTAAGAGGAAGATTCAAGACCTTCAAATGATACAACAGAAAACTAACGTTAACTGTTAGATAGAAACTGTTCTCAGAAAATAATAATATATATGTGGAGATGTGGGCCACTACTAGCAGACTAGAAATAGCAGGGTGATTCGAAGCAGCCAGCTGGGAAGAGAGAACAGATACTCCAGTAATAATGTGGGGAAATAAAAACAGGTAGTTACTTCCTATTAGTTCATTTCAATGTAAGTAGAACCTTTTAACTCTAATATACTTTAATCCTTACTCAGATTTCATGATGAGCAGAGTCAGCTCTTTTTTTCAGGCATGGACATTTTTATTTACCTTTTTTAATGAACCCAGAATGATAAAATTCATGTAGCTCTGCAAACCAACTTTACACTTGCAGAGCCTGAGGCCAAGAGAAGCAAAGTGACATGCCCAAGTGCATACCCTTTGGAAAAGCCAGGATGAGAAGCCAGTCCTCTAGACCAAGTGTCCCAACCTCAGCACTATGAACATTCTGGACCAGAGAATTCATTGTTGTGAGGCCTTTGCTTTGTCCTGTTATCTATTGGACAATACTAGCTCATTCTGAGCCTATTATTTGTGAATGAACCAATTCCAAACCCTGAACTGTCTCTATTCTACTTTTCTTTATAGTATCAATGTGTGTGCACTGAAGGATATTCATCAGCATCCCTGATCTCTACCCACTTGATGCCAGTAGCAACCGTCTCCCCAGTTATGACAACCAAAAACGTCTCCAGATTTTACTAAATCACTTTAGCCAACATCACTCCAGTTAAGAGCCACTGCTCTAGACCTACCTCGATATGCCTAATGATTCCTCAGCCCAAAACCAGTCCCAGATATACCCAAGCTTGCTTTAGGAGGGTCTATTTCTTACAAGTCCATGCTTTTTCTTGGCAGGCATTGTGGTATGATAGAAGAACACATAGGATTGAGTAACTGGCAAATTTAGGTTTAAATTCTGGTTTTGCACTCACTTGGACAATATTTTTAATTTCTCTGCCCCCCGTCACCCTTTCTTCAATTGTGAATGGGAATGTAGTGGGTGGCACAGATTCAAAGGGCCTGCAGCACCATGAGAGTCAAGGTGAGGGACTCCAAGATCCTAGGGGAGACCTCCAGCCTTGTTCACACAGACCCTGGGCCTCAACCTGAGCTACTTGCCGACGCTCACTGTGAGATAGCCCCACCCAGGTGGTCACCCTCACAAGAAGCCAACAGACCAACAATTTTACAACAGGGACAAATAAGGATCCCAAGGGAATCTCTAAAGATTCAAGGACCCCATCTCCTTCTACCTCCTCTCTCATATGGCCAGATCCTTCTGAAAGGAGGAGGATAGGGCAGGCCTGAGCAGAACCCATTTTATCTAAAGCACCTATAAAGAATACCTATAAAGACGGTTTAAAGGATTGCATCAGACTAAATTTATCAGTTAGCAAAAATCTAGTTTGTAACATTATTTTCCTGCTACCAAGACACAAATTGGGGATTCACGAGGAAGATCAAACTGGTCTAACGTAAACAAAAAGCTATAAATTTTGCACATCTGAATGTATTATGAGAAAACATGTCACCCTACTACATAGGTATATAGACAAAGATTAAAAGGAAATAACAGGGGCTTCCCTGGTGGCGCAGTGGTTAAGCATCCACCTGCCAATGCAGGGGACACAGGTTCGAGCCCTGTTCCAGGAAGATCTCACATGCTGTGGAGCAACTAAGCCCCTTTGCCACAACTACACAGCCTGCTCTCCAGAGCCCGCGAGCCACAACTACTGAGCCCACATGCCATGACTACTGAAGCCCACATGCCTAAAGGCCATGCTACTCAACAAGAGAAGCCACCGCAATGAGAAGCCTGCACACTGCAATGAAGAGTAGCCCCCGCTTGCCATAACTAGGGAAAGCCCATGCGCAGCAACCAAGACCCAACGCAGCCAAAAATAAATAATTTTTTTTTAAAAAGGAAATACCCAAAATGAATTTTTTACATTATTTTTTAAAAGGAACATCTTGCCTAGTCCCTGTCTCTAAAGAAGGTTCTACAGCTGCTGCATAATTGCATATTTACAATAAGACTAAGTTTTTGGAAAGTAAACATTTTTCCAGCCAACACCTGGTTCCCATATAAAGATTTCAATAAAGTTAAAGATGCAGAAAATCTCTCCTTTTTTTAGTCCTCAATTTGTCCTGCTTTCTGGAATGACCAAGAGTAAAAAAGGGACAGAGAAATAGAAACGGCTCAGAAAATCTTTACAACATCATTCATTCCGTTCACCTGCTGATAATCACACAGATATCATGTGTGAACAGCAGCCTTTCTCAGCTCCGCAGAGCTGAGCATGCTCCAAAGAGCCGCCACCAAGGTCCCGTCCTACATCTGTGACCACATGTCCCTTCACACACTTTTCAGAGTTCATGTGGTGTCTCCCCAAAGTAATTCAAACTTAAAGTGAAAGAACTGTCTGTGTGTTTTTGTTTTCTCACTTCTCTCTTATTTAGAAGGAAGGCCAGCTGTCCCACTCAGGTTGCCTGAGAATAGAGTCAGTCTCACGACTGGTAGTCCCCAAGGCATGTGGTTTGAAGGGTACGATGACAGGGCAGCCCTCCTCCCATGGAACATCTGTACTCTGCGTAGCAGGTGCCGGGAATCCTAACATCAGGGATTCATTCCACTGGTCTTCAAGATGCCTCTGCTCTCAAGAACTGCATCTTAAAATGCATCCACTAGCTGGCAGAAGTAATACCTTTAACATATGTCAGCTACCACTGACCCAGGATTGATCAGCCAGCTACGTGAACGACCAGCAAAGCCCTCAGTGATAGGAGCCAGTGTAAGGACCGCAGGGAAAGCAGAATCATCCAGTCCGTGGGAAAGAGTAGGAAAAAGGAATCTAGGGCTGATTAGGCTGATTACTTTCTCTCAGGAAGTAATTACAAGAACAGAAATCACCATTTTAAGTGACCTCTTTGTGCTTGGTACTTTACTACTGTACCTCATTTAATTTTCATAGCAATGCTTTGAGGTAAGCATTATTATCTCCTGTTTACAGATGGTTAAAATGATGCTCAGAGAGGTAAGTAAGTTGCTCAAGACCATGCAAGTTGTGGAACTGTGAGCTGGAACTCAAGCCTGCTGATTCTAAAACCCACGCTCTCTCCTCTATTCTGTGTGTGTGTGTGTGTGTGTGTGTGTGTGTGTGTGTGTGTGTGTGCAGGTGCACAGACACTACTGGTAGAGGATAATTTGAAGGTACTTGTTAAAGCACTAAAAATAATAACTCTGGCACTTCTTTTTGAATTTTAGTAAGTTATCTTGAGAAATAAATTGTAGATATGTACAAGGATTTAGCTAGAAAGTTTGGCTAGAAAGCAAAGTAATCTAATACTCAACACTGGGGGATTAATTTTAAAACAGAATTCTATTTTCATATAATCAAACTGCTATGCAACGATTAAAACAATGCACAAGGAAATGGAATGAACCTAAAGGGTTCACAGTATGCCGCTATTTATTTGTTTGTTTTAATCATGTGTTCTAGTTACTACTGCTATATAACAAAGTACCCAATTACTCCACTTGTTTTTTCTCAAAAACTTGCAGATCCAGAATTTGAGACAGGCTCAGTGGGGCAGTTCTTGCTGGGGAAGTGATTGCAGTAGGATGAAAGCTCAATCATCTAAGACTCATCTAGACTGGATATCCAAGATGGCTGCCAGCTGGGCAGTGAGCCTGGACTGTTGGCTGCAGTGTCTATACATGGCCTCTTCACGTGTCTTGGGCTCCCTTACAGCATGGGGGCTTCAGGCAATTGAAGTTCTTGCATGGTGGTTCAGGGCTCTGGCACAAGTGTTAGGAGGAACAAGGTGGCAGGAGTGGAAACCCCTTTTCTGATCTAGCCCTGGAAATCACCTAGAGTAACTTCAGCCACATTCTATTGGCTATAAGTGAGTCACAAGCCTGCTCAGGTGGGTACAAGTCAAGAGACCAATGAAAGGAGTGTTGAAAACTTTGCAACCTTTTTTTTCAAGCTGCCACAGCATGTTATTAAAGAGTTTCTTACACAGTTGCATTTTTGTTAAGTTGACATGTGGCTAGGAAAAAAAGATTATAAGAACATAAAATATTGAGAGTGATTTTCTCAGGAATTTGGATGAGTTTTATTTTCACCTTTTTTTACCTGAATTTTTATACAGAATCTCTATTAATTGTGTGATCAGAGACAAATCAAAGTATTTAATTTTTAAAGTTTGAAATGAACACTTAAATAATATTTTACCTCCATATTCTTTACTAGCTAGGAACTTTTTCCCACATATCCATCTTCTGAAATCACCACAGAGCAATCTATCACACATAAAACCCTCAGGTACAAATTACATGTGAATTCATACTTGTTTTCTATCACCTTCATGTCAATAAATCTCCTCAATGTCTTAGACAACTGGTTACCTACCATGCCTAGCAATCCATAATGAGCCTGGGAACACAATCAGTGCAGGACGCCTTGGAGGAAGTGACCATGGCCATGACCTTCTCATGCAATACCTTCAGAAAAACTCACAGAAGCCCCAGCCACACTCCTAAATATAGGAAATTTGTGGCAGTTTCGGTATTATTTTCTCATAGATAGTAAAACGAGATCTCAAATCATTCCGGAACATCAGCTTTTGAAAATGTTACCCTGGGAAGAAAAAAAGAAAAGATCAGCTCAATTGGCTAAGTCCATCAGAAATGAAAAATACTTCCTTTCAATCGAATGGATAGAGCATGACTGGGATGAGCCATTCGTTTAGGCTACCTTCAATGTCAATACCAACTGCTGCAGACAGAATGAACAGATGTCTTTCACTTAGTGAGTGGAAGCGGAGACATGTACTAGACCAAAATATCCACAAAAGTCTCAGAGGTTAGACCATATTAATGACTCTCTCTTTTTCTTTCCTCCTCCCCTGAAAACTCTATTAAAAAACTGAGGTCACCAGCTGTTGTGTGCCATCAAAAAATAAAGAATTTATGGCAAGAGTCCTATTTAATTACAGCTTATGAAACTGATCCTATGGTATTGCAGACTTTATATATAAATATAATTTATATTCCCGACTTTCAGGAAAGCAAGGTCTGTTTCACAACCTTGCCAAAGGTCAGGGAACTGCCCCTGATGTTAAACATAAAAGGTGTTGTATAACATAGCTAAACAGATTACAGGCTGGTTTACAGACATGGCTTTCTTCTCCACACAACTATAGCTCTCCTTCTCTGACAGTGGAGAAAGAGCTCCATTCATGACACATCTCCTTACAGCCAAGAGTACCTGTCTGAAGAGTGTGTACTTAATTCGGAGGGCCACGGGGAGCTATTGAGGGCTTACCAAGAAGGGAATGACGTGATCTAAACTATACCTTAGGGGGATTAAAGCTGAAATTAGTAAAGTAAAAAACAAAACTACATAAATTTGAAAACTGGTTCTTTGAAAAGATGAATAGAAGAGGTAGACTCCTCCCAAGGTTGATTAAGGAAAATAGTAAAATTAGGACTGTGAAAAAGAAAGGGTATAAGCTCAAGTTCCAAAGAGGCTAAAAGGACTATAATAGAATATCATGTAAAACTTATAGTGACACATTTGAAAACCTAAAAACAGAAGATTTTCTGAAAAAAAAAAAACTCAACAATTTTTCCTAGTCAATTCAAGAAGCGGTAAAGGTGAACAGACCACGTACACAGAGAGGTAATGACTGACCCCCTACTGGATGAATCCAAGAGATACTTTTGGATTGCAAATTGTTTGTAAGGAATAAGAAAGAGGTGGATGAAGGTAATTCATACTAACCTGGTCTAACTGAGTGAAAAGACTGATTTCATGCACAGAGAAACCAGGAGGAGGAGCTGCAATGAATCACCTTGGAAACATTATAAGGTACGGCCAAACGACAATCCAAGTGACATAGTATAATGGCGACCAAGTGTGTACACTCACAGACGAATCAGCATGATGCACTGGTATGCAAGGGAAAAATAGGTGATATTTTAATCTCATTTTTTCTTAACTCTTAGATGTATATGTCATTTTATTGTGTGTAAAATATATTAGTACTGTTGTACAAATATACTGTATATTATATTATAATATATGTATAGCATGGTGGATACTCAAAAATGTTTTAGTAATATGGATGAGTAATCAAAAACATTTAGAGGTATATCCAAACAGCAGAATACTACTCGGCAACAAAAAACCTAGAAAACAAACGGTCCCAGTTAGAGCACACCAGAAGGCTTGTTTTCTTCAAGAAGATGCCATTTATGTTTAATGTGTTTAAACCTACTGAAAAGAGATTTGTGCAATTTCAGGAAGGTTTGGATTGAAGTCAGTGATAGGTATTAAATAACAGCAATAAATTTTAAGACAATTATAAACTCTAGGATACACAAAATATTGTATGAGACAGAAAGTTTATTAAATTACACTACATGGTTCAATACATGAATAGCATTTACATAGTCATAATTATTTAAATGCGACACAAATTGTTGACATAAATAAAATTATCATATAACTACACGGAGTGGGTGAGGACACAGGAAGGGTGTGTGTATTACAGGAGGAAGGTAAAAGAGGATTACAGCTTCATCTTCCAAGTGAGAAGTCAGTGGGATAGATAATGTCTGACACGGAAAAATAAAAGTAAGTAGTATCTATATAAGTGTGAAACAAGAAGGTAAATTCCAAGAAGAAGGAAACATTATGCTTGACCTCAAAGAGAGCAGAGACTCAAGGGAGACAAAGATGTGCAAAACATATTTACCATAAATACAGGACCCAGAGGACAGAGAAACGAATTCTGCCTAAGGACCTCAGGAAAGACTTCACAGAGAAATAGGGGCAGATAATGGAGAAACCCCATCATCCATTCTCTCCTCCTTTACGTAGTAGAATATACTCCCTGTACCCTATCTCCACTTTGGGTTTTAACTGAGCACAAAGTCACTAGAGATTCTGGTTCCAGCCTCCCTTCCTGCTAATTAGGACCGTGTCACTAAATTCTGAAGGGAGCAGATGTGATGTGTGCAGCTTCTGGATTATATCCTCAAAAAGAAGCTCCTTGTTCTCTACTGCCTATTTTAGCCCTTCCTAGTAGTAGACTATTTAGACCCTGTGGACAAGGAAAAAATCTTAGGGGATGGCAGAGCAACAAAGTAGAAGGTACCTGGGCCCTGGATGACCCAATGGAAGAGCACAGCCTACCCTCAACCTGTCCAGCAGCTCAGACTTTTATGTGAAATAGAAATAAACCTTCCCCCTTTTTACATCACTATTAAATTATATCAGTTAAAGTATCCAAGCCAATATCGTAGGTAACATAAGGAACGCTGTCTGGAAGGAGTTCATAGACAGGTGCAAAAGGGAGAGGTCCCAAGGCCAGAAATAATGAATGTGGGGCTGGAGTAGGGATGCTGGAGGAGGCTGAAGGGAAGCTGGGACTCGATGGTGAAGCCATGCAAAAGAGTTTTCACTCTATAATAAATTGGAAGCTATCAAAGTTTCCTTTGCATCAATAGTGCAAACTCTGTCAGTAAAATGACCTTGTAATTATCTGAAAATAATCTGTAGCCTAACTCATGCATTTTTAAACTACACACAAATAGGTTACATGCAGACTACGTACAACAGATTGCATACAATACTTGCCACCTCGAAGAATAACCTGGTTGAAGCTAGTAGTTTTTCTACTGTATCCAAACTGGTCTTCCTCCATTCAAATTATCACTTTAGAGTCTTGGAAAATAAATTTCTTATTTCATACACAATGTAGGCATTTCTAGTGATAAAATTATCTTCCCAGTATTAAAAAAAACCTTATGAAAATGCTCTTGCTTTATTAAGCAATGTTTCTAAATAGTCTGTGATACTGTGTAGAAAGTTTAACTAAGACTAGTAAATTGATTGGAAAGAAAGAAATATTTAATAACATGCTGGTGGAAGACTAGCTGGATATCTGTTTGGAAAAAAATTAAATCCACTTTACATATGGTAAAACAATATGAAAGTGAAAATAAAACAACTACAATTCTCATCCCAATAGTAATCAAAGGAACTTTACAGCAATTGAAAGACATTATTGACAAGGTAAATGAGATCAACTAAAGGAAAAATGAAAAATGTATCCAAAGTAGGAAGAAGCCAAAAGAAGAAATGTAATAAGTAAAATTATTTGCATTACACATGAATAAAGTGTTTAATTTTTTTAAAAGTAGATGCCAATCCATGATGCTTTCTACTTTTTACTAGGCACATTTTATAAAAGGGTAGAGAACAAATGAGAAAATCCAAATACAAGTCAATGTTTAGAATAATATTCATATTTCCTAATATTAAAAATGAAAATTGAAACAACCATGACCTAGTTGCTGCTGTTATATTAGCAAAAAAATTTTAATTGCATGTATTGTCATACCAGTAGCATTGTACATTTTTTTAAAAGAGCTATTTAGAAGAATACAAGAGCTCTATGATAGATCTATCTTTTGACATACTAACTCACTTTGAGTAACCTATGCTCAAGAAAATATTTAAAAGAAAAAGCTACTTGTACAAAAATGTTTCTAGCAATTCCATTCATATGAGATTATTTTCAAGGCCCCAAATTTGGAAATGGATAAATAAATTTTGGTGTATTGTTATTGCTATCATACAGTTTATATAGTTAATAAATAATATTGATATATGTAAATTTGTATGCAAAAATGTTTTTGAGACCCAAAAATGTTAAATAGAACATAAATTATTCTGTTACTGATTATGTAAAAATTTAGGCCTCTACAGTGAAAAGTATCCATAAAAGGCATATATGTAATTAGCTGGAGTTTTAACATTAAATTATTCTTTATCCTTTTTTCTGTAAAATGTTGAAATGTACAATAAAAAATAAAAGATTAATTGGTAAAGTAAAAAGAAAAAAACCTTCTACCAGCTTACAATCACCTTGAACCCCAGAGTAATAATTATTATAAGTACTATTTGTTGTCTAATGTGGGCCAGCAATTCTGCTAGTCTCCTTAAATACATCATCTTGTTTAAACATCACAGCACCCCTGCAAGCTGGAAGTTATCTTCCTCATTTTACAGATGATATATTGAGGCTCAGAGACATTAAATAATTCACCAAATATCACTCAACTAGGACATGGTAGAGCCTCAATTAGAATCTAGTTCTGCCTCCAAAATTTTTATTAAATCATTTTTTTCCATGAGAATCAAAATAACCCATGCTTGTTGAGGAAGATACGGAAAGGTAAAAATACTATTCAGGGGGAAAAGTCTATAATTCCACTATCCAGAGGCAATCACTCAATATTTTCCCAATTCCTTCTAATGGTTTTCCAGCATATTTTCTTTCTCACAGTTGAATTCATAGTCTATGTACAACTTCATATCCTGCCTTTTTATTTAACATTACATCATACTTATAAGTTTTAATGGTAGTATAATATATATTATATAGATATTTCATCATTCCATATTCTATAGTTAACTATTCTACTAATGTACATTTAAATGCTGGTTTTCCTCTATTACAAAAAGCACCACAAAAAACCTCTTTATACACAAATCACGCTCAGCAAGAAAATCGATTAAAAGACAAATAATTGGAATAAAGGGAAATGGGGATTTTTAAGACTTTTGTTACGTTTTGCCAAATTTCTTTCCAGGAAGGTTGCGTCAATTCACATCAGCAGTGATTGAGAATGTTTGCCTTACAACACCCTTACCATGATTATTGTTACGTTTAATCTTTGCAAATGGATAGGTGGAAAATTAGGCATACTATTCTTGTTTGAACTTACAGATGGAAGTTGCTCTTTCACATGTTTTTTTTTAAAAATGTAATATTCTTCTTCAGCAGTTGTGCTAATTCCCCTGAATTGTTCCAGTTATAGGTATGTCATGAAGCAATCATAAGCCCTTGAGCTTTCTGCTGCCTCCTGAAATAAAGTGCATCTGCCATCTTTACTTCATTTATTCACCCCCCACTCATTCAATCCTTAACCTTTATGTAAAACACTTTGACATAAAGCATCAAGTCTTTAAAATATTATATCCTTTAACCCCACAGACTTTCTTCTAGTCAAATGCTTTCTGAGGACCCATCACATTTGATTTGGTTTCTAAAGAAACTTGAGGAAATTAAACCCCAAGGAAATAGCCCCCATCTTTTGCTTTTCTTTCTCTCACCTGATTTCAGAAGAGGAAAACATATTACCAAGAATAGCTGTCTTGAAAACAGTGGAAACTAAGCAGGTGGTACCACCTGTAGCTGTGTAATTACAAGCTCTGTAAGAGGGTACCCAGTTGTGCTGATATCCAGCTATTCTCAATTTTGTTGGGAACACCGCCAAGCCTGGACAAGATTCTAGTTCAGAATTCTCCAGATAGATGATGATAGATAGATAGATAGATAGAATAGATAAATGGTAGACGATGGATAGATGATAGATAAATGATAGATAGCCACTGAAATAGCAATTAACAATCATCTCTATTTTCTGTGAAGCACATGCTCTATTTTACAGCTGTCATATCAGTCACAGCAGGTCCCGGGTTTATCTATCTGTAAACCCACTACTCACCTTAGGTCTGACTAACAGGTCTCTCGGTAAGAGAGAGCAGATGGGTGCAGATTAATTCTCTCACATCCATGACCATTTCCTCTGCAACATCACAAAAGCCTTATTTATGATTTATGTGTGTGATGTGGGGATAGGTGGGTGGGTAAGTATTCTGAAAGCCTTAAGTTGCTACAAACCAATAGGCCTTCAAGCCTTATACACCTAAGCACGTATGCCTTTGTTCAGGTAACAAGTGTATTGGGTGCTTACTATGTGCTAAATTTTAGAGATAAAAGAAGGAATAAGATGAATAAAGTCTCTTTCCATGTGTAAGGTCCTTGCATGGCACTTACACTCTAAAGAGAAAGACAGACAACATAAGGAAACAAATATATAAAAAAGATGCCAGACTGTGATGAACATCAATAGGGTCATATGGTAGAGTGACTGGGAGTTGGTCAGTTTAGAATTCCTGAGCACAGGAGGCCTCTCTGAGGAGACAGATTTCAGCTGAGACCTGAAGGGTGAGAAGACAGAGAGCCAGCCATGATAAACCTCCAGGGAAGAGGGTCTCCGGTAGCAGAGAGATGGGGGTCTCTAAGGAGCAGAAGGGTGCCCAACATAGCTGGAGTAACGTAAGGGCCAGAAGAAGAGAGGAATGAGATAAGGTTTGAGAGATGAAATAACCTTCTATGAGAGCCTGTTAAAGGGTTTAGACTTTCTTGTAGGAGATGTGGAAAGACTTTGAAAGGCTCTAAGTGTGAGGATGTCAGGGAGAGCCACAATCTGTCTGCATGGCTGTCTCCCTCACCTCTAACTGTTTTGCTTAACTACCATCTTGCCCAATGAGAGCTCCTCTGACGGCCTTACTTAAAATTGTGGACACTGGCCCTCCTCTCCCACTGCTCGCCTCATACCTCTGATCCCTTGAACCCACCCGACCTTTTCATTTCCCAGTACACTTATCACCTTCTAACACACCACAGTTTCCTGATTTGCTGTATTTACCTTTTATTGTCAAGTCTCCCATGTGAAAGTAAGTTCCATAAGAGAAGGAATTTTTGTTTGGTTCATTGACCTATCCCAAGAGCCAGGAACAGTAGCCCACACATAGTAGGCTCTCAATGAACACAGTGATTAAATAAATAAGTTTACATGAAGATAATAATTTGGAGTAATAAATAGCACGTTCATGTTTTAAACCAGTTTTTTTTTTTTCCATAGAATGATCAGAGAAAACCATGCTCTTATCCACAGCAATGGAAGAACTGCGATGGGACGCTTCAATACCTATTTTCACCACTCTCTTCTAATCATCTCAGTGGCAATTTTTTTTTTTTTAGATGTTGAGGGTAGGAGTTTATTAATTAATTAATTAATTTTTTTGCTCTGTTGGGTCATTGTTTCTGTGTGAGGGCTTTCTCTAGTTGTGGCAAGCGGGGGCCACTCTTCATCCCGGTGCGCAGGCCTCTCACTATCGCGGCCTCTCTTGTTGCGGAGCACAGGCTCCAGACGCGCAGGCTCAGTAGTTGTGGCTCACAGGCCTAGTTGCTCCGCGGCATGTGGGATCCTCCCAGACCAGGGCTCAAACCCGTATCTCCTGCATTAGCAGGCAGATTCTCAACCACTGCACCACCAGGGAAGCCCAGTGGCAATTTTATTACGATATTAGCAGCCAGCTTCTTCAAGGGGTGGAGAGCTGCTTTGTGTTTGTCTGTGGGTATTACCCATGCTGAAGTGTCATTTCACCTGGACTGGTGTAGGGGCATGAAGCAATGTACGGTTTATTGCTTGTGAACTTTGTACTTTACCATACAGTCCTGCTGCCAGTAAAAATGGGACCATAAAGCCCATTCATTTACTGGAATGGACTGTTCTGTATTATGTAGCTGTAGTTATCAATACTGTTACATAAATTCAGAGGTGTGCCAGCTAATAAGCTACTACAGTTACTAAAGTTTCAGGCATGGATGACACAGAAAGATTGCAGGGTTATTATACGTTATATTTATTATATAAAATATGCTGACGAGTTCTGGCTTTGTACCTCAAGATTATACGTATGTTCACATGCTAGGCAGAGTCATAAAACAGAACCAGGATGACAAAGCAGCCACAGTGAGGCTCTGCTACAGGCACAAGACACCTGAGAGATGTAGTCCAGACCCTCGTTGTGTGAATCCCATTGTTCCACAGTGTCTACTGCTTTCATCTGCGAATGACAGAAAACACTGGCTGTGCCTCAAGATTTCTTGATAAAATTGTAATCCATTTTCTATTCCCAAAGAACGTCATGTATAGAAACTATCAGAAGAGTGCCCTGAGGTACTGTGATTTCAAAGTTCCTGATCCTGACAGCGGCAGCTGATTGGTTAATCACGAGCACTGCTCCCACATTTCTGAAGACGCTTCAGATGCTGCTGGTGGCCTGTCCAAGAGCCATTCCCCCTTGCTCCTCCCCTTGAGAAACGCCCTATTACTCTGGCTTCCACCCTCCCTCAGCTGCATGCTTCAGAGGGTGAAATGTGGTGTGTCACCATCCTGGCCAGTGAGACACAATCTTCTTGTAAGGCTTTTGAAAAGATTTTCATCCCTGGTAAAGAGATCCAGGAGAAGAAACAGCCTCTTCACACCCCTTGATTGCTTCAGCTGGAGGTGGTTGCTTCTGCAATGCCTGAGAATGCAACCATATCACACCCAAAACCAAGAGACAGGCTGGCATGTTGAAGATGGTTCAGCAGAAAGATGTCAGAACCGGGATGCACGATGATGTTGCACAGCTGTTACCCTCCTGGAGCCACTTTGCTTCTGGACTTCTTGACGTGTATGATCAAAAAGCCCTTTACGTGGCAAAATGATGTGGTTCATCACAATGATGCCCCCCCCCCAGAGATGTTCACAGCCTAATCCCTGGCTCCTGTGAATATGTTAGGCTACAGGTCAAAGACGAACTAAGGTTGCAGAAAGAATCAAGGTTGCTAATCAATTGACCACCTTAAATTAGGGAGATTATCCTGATTATCTGGAGGGCTCACCGTAATCACAAGGGCCCTTCAGAGTGGGAGAGGCAATCAGAGAGAGGACCAGAGAGATGGCAGTGTGAGGAGGACTCAGCAGGACATTGCTGGATGAAGGGGCCACAAGCCAAGAAATGCAGGCAACTTCTGGAAGTTGGAAAAAGCAAAGAAAGAAACAGATTCTCCCCTAGAACATCCAGAAGGAAGCTGCTAACACCTTGATTTTAGCCCAGTGAGACCGATGCTGAACTTCTAACCTGCAAAACTGTAAGATGACAAATTTGTGCTGTTTTAAGACACTAAGTTTGTGGTAATATGTTACATCAGCTATTAAACTAATACAGATGAACATACACTTTACCATCCAAATCTGGGCACTTTTGAGAGTGAAAGGGGTGTTAATAGTACAGAAAAACACGGGTCAATTGCAAATGTCCTGGGAACACCTCACTTATTGTTTACATCACTGAATTGTGTTTTCTGACATTTGTGGCCAAAAATATCCTAATTATAGGGAACATACCAACACATTCCACATATTGGCATAAATTCGTTTCTGAAATTCTTTAAGATGTTAATTTCAACACACAAACAGAGCCAACACCACAGGAATTAGTAGCTACCTTAACCCGGTGCCAGCTACACACGTGAAGGGTTCCCTCACAATGTGGAGAGTCTAATGGCAAAATTAGCTCAGTGTGGAGGAGAAGGAAAAGAAAGGAAGAACAAGTCCCCACTTGCAAAGAGTTTACAATCAAGTTGGAAAGACAAATGTCACAGATATTAAGGGCCTAATGAACTGATTTATAGAAGTAGCTGTTTCTTGGCAGCCCTCAGAATGTTCCTATCCCAATTTTTTTATTCCCCAAAAGACAAGGGAAATGGAAAACTAGTATTTTCACTCCTTGGTCTAAGAATCCTTACTCCTAAACGCTGTGAGAGTTCTTTCTCCAAAGGGAGCTGAAAGAAACAGAAAGCAAAGGTTCATTTCGTAAAGCTCAGTTAAAAAGAAGTTGGCATTATAAAAAAATGACATTAGGGACTTCCCTGGTGGTCCAATGGGTGGGACTCCGCACTCCCAGAGCAGGGGTGCCCCATGTTCGATCCCTGGTTGGGGAACCGGATCCCGCATGCCGCAACTAAGAGTCTGCATGCGGCAACAAAGATCCCCCATGCCGCAACTAGGACCCGGTGCGGCCAAAATAAATTTTTAAAATAATAATAAATGACATTCAACCTTTGAATATAGGAGAAAATATATGTGCATAGGAACCTCACTGAAAGAAACTATCTTTAATGCAACTCTATCTTTATGCAAGAAAACCAGAATCAGAGCTGGAACAAGCTTAGGGAATTTGCCTTGGGTATTTAAGTGGAGAATGGCAGCAGAGTTAAGAGGCAAGGGCTAAATGCATGAAAACCCTGAAGGAATTAACTCAGATTATCTATCTATAAAGTAATGCAAGAAGAAAGAGGTAAATTCAGGGTTCCAGCTTGGGAAAGGAATTCCATTTCTGGGGAACTCTGGA
>NW_020175831.1:3845589-3990098 GCF_003031525.2 Neophocaena asiaeorientalis asiaeorientalis | reverse complement strand
CGATCAGAGGACCTGTTGCCGTGGCCAGTCTGGGAATTCCCCATCTCCCAGAACATTTCCTGCCCTAGAGGAAGGAAGAAAGCAGAAGGGAGAGTGTTGATTTAAGATGTGTATAGGAAGAGATTCAACCTCCTGTGAAGTCACAAAATCTGTCGGAAAGAGCAAGGCAACTTTTTCTTTTAACTGATTTGTTCGGGTGTCTTAGGAAATGTTCAGAGAAAAGTGAAATGCCCTTTGAAGAGAGAAGGCAAGTCTACAAGGGACCCTAAACAGGTTAGGGGAAAAAAACTACTGAGGCTGTAAAGCAGATTTAAAGAATACTTGGGGATTCCATGAAAAGGAACTTTTATACCAAAGCAAAGGTGTCTCTGGGGAACAAGGCACCTGGAATTCAGCTCCTGATGTGTTTATATCCATGAAAGGGGAAGCAGGGAGCATAAAGGATATGAATATTGATTGGTGGGGAAGTTGAAGATCTGGTGTAACCAGGGCATCTGAGTCAAAAAGATCCAGCCCCTCCAGCTTAACTTCCATCTCCGCCACAGCAAAAAGAAACCACAATTCCCATCTAGTTAATGACTTCTTCACTTTCCTAAAGAAAAAATGGCTCTACTCCATTCTGAATCTTCCTGAACTCTCCATAGCCTCCAGCCACTGATCAATAGCTATTATCTCCTCTTGCTTCTGAAGCATCCCCCCCAATTTAATCAGCTTCCTTTCTTCCTTCCTTCCTTCCCACCCTCATTCATTCAATAAATATGTATCCATACTCCCAGAGTGCCAGACCCTAAGGGAAGATGAATAAAACCCAATCTGATTCACATCCCAATGGAACACTCTCCTCGGGCAACAGAGGCGAAAGGTCATCCCCCTGTCTTTGGCTTCACCCTTTCCATATTTTCCCACTTGCCATCCTAAGCAAGGCCCTCCAAATATCCTTCCAGGACTTTATCAGCAACCTCATGATAGGCCTCCTTTCCCAATAAAGGTACAGTGTAAACCTGTCTCCAACCACAGTTTCCATCACCCAACCCAGAGACCCAGAATCAAGCAATACCTCAACTTGTCCATTGCGGTGCTCCAGTTACTGAGCAAGGGCTCACTACCCGATCACACTCGCAGAAGCCAAGACTATGGCACCAGCTTTTGAGAAAAGAAAGAGCTTTGTTGCAAGGCCGACCAGCAAAGTGACCGGAGGCAAGGCTCTCAAATCTGTCTCCCTGATCCAGGCTTCCGGGAGAAATTTAAGGGTTAGGGGAATTTCAAAATCAGAAGCTGATTGGTTAGTCTTCGATTAGTCCATATGAGCTACTCGCGCTGCTGGAAGCCAGATTTTCCTTATTGAAGGACTTTTCACTTTGTAAAGGGCTCTAGCGACAACATTTCTATTCTTTAAGTTCTGTAGACTAAAGATTCTTGGTTCCGGGGTCATCCTGGAGACATGAGTTCCAATCTTGCACGTGTAAAGTGTGGTCTGTGTAAAATAACTCAAGGTTTGATTAATCAACAACCTATGTAAGGAGGCAAAACCAGTTTAAGCTAGCGCTATTTCACTCCTACCAAAAGATACCTTCCCCACCTGCTTCTACTGATCAGGTAAATTCTTAGGAGCTTAGCTCAAAACTGAAGACAGGGGCTTCCCTGGTGGCGCAGTGGTTGAGAGTCCGCCTGCCGATGTTGGGGATACGGATTCGTGCCATGGTCCGGGAAGATCCCACATGCTGCAGAGCAGTTAGGCCCGTGAGCCATGGCCGCTGAGCCTGCGCATCCGGAGCCTGTGCTCTGCGACAGGAGAGGCCCGCGTAGTGCCAAAACAAAAACAAAGAAAAACAAAACAAAACAAAAAGTGCCTAGTTCAGAACTGTACTCAGTACAACATTTAAAATGTTTAACAAATCTCTGCCTCCCCATTAATTAAATGTAGAAAAGAAAGAAATGTTCCTCTTCTTTCCCCAATTTACCACAGTGCTCTACTTACTCGTTACCATGGCAACAGTGGCATTTCAGACTCCTCCCAGCCCCTCACCACCCAAAAAATAGGCCAAGAGTCACGTTGAGCCCACATCGTCCTCTACGCATCCTCTAGGACCACAGCAAAACACTACTGCTCTGAATGCATCACCTTTTTGTTCATCTCCTTCCTCTCAGTCTCCACAACCAAAGTGTTAGCCCAAATCCCGTCTGCTCTAATGACAGGAGCCCATCTCCAAGAATTGGAGATAACATCCACCACCTCATCCACTGGGCTCAGGAAATGAGGCAATGTGTTGAGTGCTCTGAAGATGGCCAGGGCACATCAAATGTGCAGCACCGCGGACAATTCCACTCTCCGGGTCCTCCACTTGCCACAGCACTTTCAGGAGCATCCTCCAGTGGCAGAAAGTCACCTGGAGCCAGATAGGTCCAGGTGTGAAGGCCAGAGAAGCCACTTACAAAGATTGTGAGGTGGCTGACAACACTTACCCTCCCTGTGCCTCAGTTTCCTCATCTGTGAACTGGAGATAATGCCATCTTCTTTGCAAGATCATTGGGGGCATTAAATGAGATGGTAAATGCCAATGATGTAGCTTTTCACCATTAATTCCCTTTCGTCTTGCCCTGCTCTGCCATGGCACCCACCCCACCTCATCCTTCTTTGAAGGGTCACAGTGGCTTCTCTCTGCCACTGGATAATGTTTTTATTTTCATCAGATGAAAATAAAAGGATTTTGTTTTCTGATGAAAATTTAAATGTTGTTCAGTGGCAGAAAGAAGGACTCCTTTTTTTTTGCAGTACGTGGGCCTCTCACCGCTGTGGCCTCTCCCATTGCGGAGCACAGGCTCCGGACGCTCAGGCTCAACGGCCATGGCTCACAGACCCAGCCGCTCCGCGGCATGTGGGATCTTCCCGGACCGAGGCACAAACCCGCGTCCCCTGCATCGGCAGGCGGACTCTCAACCACTGCGCCACCAGGGAAGCCCAGAAGGACTCCTTTTTGAGGCATGTATCGGAAAGCCCAACCAAACTCTTTCAACAGCAAGGGAATTAATTGGGTCACAGCTAAGAAGTCCGGGCTAGAACCCGAGTCAGACCCAGCTGGACTGGGACTTCGGATGCCCCTAGGACCCAGCCCTGACCAGCTCTTAGCTGAGCTCTGCTTTTCTTGCATTGTTGATGCCCTGCTCAGGCTCCGTGTGGTCCACAATGGTGCAGCTGTTCCTTCCTCCCTCCCAGGTTCAAGTCCACAGGAAAGCCACCCTCCTTTCTCTTAGCTTCAAAAAAACAACAAAAAAAGGACTTGGATGAACTCTGATCAGACTAGCTTGGACCGTGGACCCATTCCTGAACTAGTTACTGCAGTCGGAGATCCGAGCTGGATTGAGTAGGCTAGCAAGTGAACATCCCTGAGCAGCGTCACCCCGAGGCATACGGGGAGTTTAGGGGATGGTCAGTTACGATGGTAGATCTCTGCTTTGAGATGTGGTGGTGGTTCATGTCCAGCATGTTAGTAACTAAGGTCCAGGAGAGGGCTGCTTCTGAGCAAAGAAGCAGAAGGAGGATTTTGGAGATACCAGAATGACTTTCGAGGGCTTCACCCTTTTGCTCTGGCCCAATCTGGGTCATGGTTTAGTGCACAGGTTCTAAGCTGCCTGGGTCCAAATCCTGGCTCTGCTGCTCCCTCGCTTAGACAAGTCTCTTCTCTGTGCTTCAGTTTCCTCCTGTGTGAAAAGGCAATAATATGAGTCTTCAGCAAGTAAAGAGCTTAACGCAAGGCTTGGCCTTGTAAGCACTCAGTGAAACTTCTCTGTTAATGGAGACCTCAGGGAAAGAGCACCCACAACACTGCCACGGGCATCTCTGTGGGATGCAAGTGGATGATTAAAGCTGGGCTCGTGGAAGCCTCTTTGGAGAAACAAGGACCCCAAAGTGGCACTCTGAGTTTCCAAATCCCCTGCGATATGAGCACAAAAAACCTTGTATTACACTGTTTTTAAAAGGTTAATTAAAATGTGGTTAAAATAAAAAATATTTAAAAAGAAGGATGGCTATTGAAGTTTCTAGCTCCCAGGTGCCTTTGCTCACTGAGCTCTTACCCTCACAGGCATCTAACATGCCTTTCATTAAACCGGGAAAGCTAGAGGCTGGCTAATTGCATACCTGCTAGCAGTATTCATTACAGAGGCCCCTTAATCAGATGGTTAGCCTGAGTGATTCCCCTTGGAAGGTGACCTGACTAGTATCTAAAAACACTCAGATGTCCAGGCTGGGTTGATGGAGGGCAGGAAATGTAACCTTTGACCAGGCAAGTGGTAACAGTGTTGCCCTTTCCGCAACCAAGAACCAAAGGGATTAAAATTGAGTCAGTCACCAAGTAGATTGCATTTAGGGTCATCTATAAATCTCTCAGAGGCATTTACCAAAATGTTTACTTTTCTTAGTAATTTAAAACGAATGGGAACAGGCTTTGTACCAAACATTGGGAAAAGAAACTTGGTTCCTTCTCTGTGGTTCCATTCCAGCAATCTGGCTTGACTTTCTATCAGAGTACGTTTTCCTGAGCACCTCCTTGACAGGATAACCATCATGCAAATGACAGTGAATTCTTCCACAAATTAAATATATTCCTGTCCCTTCAGCTGAATAAGCCGAAATTATTCTTCAGTGATGTACATATGGGGATGACATTGAATTTCTCCCAAACTAAGGCAGAGATGTTGAAAATTCGTTTCATGTGATTTAAATCCCCCTTTGTTTTCGACTTCCCCTTTAATAACATGCAGATTGTGTTGTGCAATGCCACCAAGAATCTGAGTGGGACACAAGGGACCCAGTTCTGTGCTGGTTCCTGTTTATACTTATACGCAGTTTATTCTACGGTTGGGGGGAGGCCACAGATGGAGATGTTCTTTTACAGTTAGGTTAAAACCAAGCAAACGGGGGCTTCCCTGGTGGCACAGTGGTTGAGAATCTGCCTGCTGATGCAGGGGACACGGGTTCGAGCCCTCCTCTGGGAGGATCCCACATGCCGCGGAGCAACTAGGCCTGTGAGCCACAACTACTGAGCCTGCGCGTCTGGAGCCTGTGCTCCGCAACAAGAGAGGCCGCGATAGTGAGAGGCCCGCACACTGCGATGAAGGATGGCCCCTGCTTGCCACAACTAGAGAACGCCCTCGCACAGAAACGAAGACCCAACACAGCAAAAATAAATTAATTAATTAATAAACCCCTACCCCCAACATCTAAAAAAAACCCAAGCAAATGTGAGTATAAAATCTACTTAAACCTGATTTTCAGCCTTGTCCTATACCATAAGTTTTGGTTAGTAGAGTGTAAAGATTTAGGTCAGATTGTAACTCTGCTTACAGACCTTCCCCTCTCTGATGTTTCAGCACTGACCAGACTACTTAAGGACTGATGCGAAGTAAATGCAGCTTTGATAATGCTTCCTACTTTGACACTACAGCCCAGTATCCTGCTCAAACAATGTATTGATTTTAAAATTGACTTCCTGACTTCTAAGTAATTGTCAATTCTGTTTTTAATGGAGTTCCTGTCTACTGAATATACATTCCCTTCTTGTTTTTCTCCTTCTATAAGTGGAGTCCATTCTGAATCTCTCAGAATCATTCTTGTATTCTTAAGGTAAAAGAATCAAGGAAAATGAATGGACTTCTAATTCATCTCCAGGAATTTTCTCTACTGTTTCATGAAGATTCGCCCCCTGTTTTCACACTATCCCTGAACTTTAACTTCAAAACCACATGCAGCAATGGTCTAGTTGTAAGAGAGATGATTTCGTTTTCATATAGCCAAGATTTCTGTTTGGGTTTTATATTTGTTTTATTAGGCTGGACCAGTTTGATTGGCCTCTACCCCATAGACCCTGCTGGGTCAACATGACACAGAAGGCATTTACCTTGCCTTACAATTTCACTTGTAATCTGAATTTTATACGCGTTGTCAGGAATGAGTTAGAAATGCCATGTGGGTCTAGAAATTCCTGGTGACAGAAAAGGAAAGAACCTGAGGGTCCAGGTAATTTCTCGGGAATCTAGCTTCTATTGGTTTGAGTCATTGCTGAGAAGGCCTGAAATTATCTCTTTATTAGACACCCAGGTAGATGGAACTTTCTCTGCAATGAATGCCCTTAAAGGTTATAGCAAAGTAATGAAAAATAATAGCAAGAGTACAATAAAGTACAGTGAGCTTTCCACTCAGGGGTACCATGGCCCCTCAGACTCTGCCTTCTCTTTCAGCGACTCCTGAACACCTGCACGGCCTCCCGCTATTCAGGCTCCAGAGGTCACCTTAATGCTATCTCTCTGTAGCTCTGCTTCAGTATATTAATCTATAATCATTCATTCAACAGTGTTTCTGGAGTGTTGGCAACATCCCCCTTAGACCACGACGACCACTACCATTCCCTGGACCCCACAATGTAGAGGGCTTGCTCTGACCCATTCCCCCCTTTCTAAGCCAGGCTCCAGGTACCCAAGACCCCAGAATTCCCAGTCCAAACAGCCCTAAGGAGGAGGCAAAGGGCTAGCTATGGTGGGGAGAGGAGGATGGAGCTTGAGTGTAAGGCTGGGGTGCTTCGGGGTAGAGGAGGAAGGAGAGTGGACCAAGGCCCAGGGCCTCCATTTGCAGCTTTGCCTCAGGTCCTACATGCAGAGTGTTGGGTGGTGAAGGAGAGAGGCAATCCCAGCACTCCCGGGGTCTCCAACCCAGCCGGGAAGACAGGTGGGGAAGAGTAATTAGGAGGGTGATGGGTTCTACAAATGAGAAGTGCAGGGTACGCTGGGAGGTTCTGCTGGGGGGCCGGGGGGGCGGTAGGCAAACCAGGCTTCAGTGAGGGGGCAGATAGAGGAAAGTAAAGAGGTCTTTTCCAAGGAAGCCCTGCCCACAATTTCCACCCCAAATTTCTCACATTCCCAAGCCAAAAGGCATACACTAGGACTCATATACGTAACTTCCTTTATTATGCACAAGTCTGATGTGCTGAAGAAACTTTGTCTCTGATTTTGGCACTCTTTTCCAGTCTAACTCATTCTCTTTCAAGTTCTCCTTAACTGACAAATACTTATTTTTCTTCCATCAGCAGCTGGGTGGTGTCTTAAGAGCAATATAAGATCCGTTTTTTTTTTTCAACAAAGAAAGCTACCGATTTTCTCTTAAACTGCAAAGTGTACAGTCCCCACCTCACTACGCATTTCAGGTGAAGCTTGACTCCCAGTTCTGTGACCTTGAGCAAGTCACCTCATCTGTATACTGGGGAGAACAACGTCCATCTCAGGGGCATGAGGGGTGATGAGATGAGACATTTAAAGCACATGGCACAGAGCCTGGAATAGGGTAGGTTTCAGTAAATGTTAGTCACACTTCTCTGTCTCCTATTAACCTTAGAAACCCAAATTTTTTTTTTAACTTTTGAATTTAAAAAAAAGATAGAAATGCTACGTATTCTTCACCACAATAATACTCTGGTTCACTTTAATGCTAAGAAGCCATGATTATATTTTCTACAAAGACGGGTACCTAATAATAAATACACACGCACATATATAAGAGAAAGACAGAAACAGAGAGAGAGAAGGAGAAACGTACTTCTTAAAGGTGAAAAGAAATACAATTAGTGCAAATAACATCATCCAGATTCCTGTGTTATTTGCAGCTAAATATGTAGTTTAAAAATCAGACAAATGGATTCCTGACCTGGACTGGCATTTGGGAGAATATACTAGACAGAAGTCACATGGTGTTGCCAGGGCTGCAGGTTGCAAACAAGTGAATGGATGTGGAGACAATGAACGTTCCCTATGAGTCAACATTTCCCCGCCTTCTGTTGCTATTCGGGCGGGGTATAGATATTCCACACCTTCCACTCATCTACCTTTGTTCCCCATCAGGCTCCCACCTTCTAAATTCTGCTTCTTAGTTTTACAAAAAAGCCTTCCAAAGATAAAGTTCTAAGATAAAGCATCAAATTCTGGAATTACCTAAACTCCAGTAATGCTGAAGACACGAAAATCCACAGAACCATAGCTCTCGGGGGATTGATAAATAGGACTTTATCCTCACCTTGGGTTTCTGGTACGTTATGGTAATGTAACATGCCACCTTTCTCGATTTACTGTCTCTGCCTCCTTTACTTATAGGGACTGACAAAAGCAGGCATCTATATTTTTTGTTTTGTGTGCTTGGGGTCAGGGGAGGTAGCTCCATAGGCGTATAAATGCACTGTTTTCAAGATAATGTAGTAACTGCAGCCTAATAAAGTTTTTCTAAAGGCAGCGTGACTACCTCCATAAAGTAAATTTAAAGAGAAAACTGTTTGGAAGTCTGTTTTTAGTGGTTGAGAAAAATAATGAATGCAGTAAATAAAATGTTAGAAAATTTTTCTATAAAAAGCCACACCCATATTTCTCCCATTCACTTATAGCTACTTGCACTATTTTCTAGGCCGTCTTTGTCTTACGCATGCATTTCACAAAGCAATCTTAATTTAAACGTCATTGTGACTTTTGCTTTCTACACCTATCAACATATCCCCAGTTTTCTACAGAATGAACAAATTTTGCTCATTCACTTTGAGCCTGTATAATTTAGTTACTATTAATGACTCTAGTCACAATGATTTATATTTTGATAATGGCTGTCTTCTGAAGAATTCAAACTGTTTTAAAATAGCACCTTGGAAACCACTGCACAGCTCAGAAATCCTCCTAGTGCAACGTCCCAGTTTTATTAAGGGGGAAACTGAGGTTCTAAAGAGCTTATGGGACCGGCCAGGATTCTTCTTGGCAGATCCAGGACTGCAACCCACGTTCCCAGAACCCCAGACCCAACCACAGCTCTCAGCCTTCAGCGTCTCCATCCCATACTGGGTGGACATTGGAGGGGAGGGGAGGGGAGATCACAGAAAGATAACATCCCACTTCTCAGTCTTTCCAACTCAAGTGGAACAGATAGCTGGTACCTGCCTGTACCCAGGCCTTGTTTGAATAGCATAATCCTCACCTGACTGCCCGAAATGTGATTACCTTCCCGTCTTTGAAAAACGTTTTTATTTCATGGGAAACCGAGTCCTGGGTACTAACTAGGTGCCAACACAGCTGCAGTCCTGAATACGGTGTCAGAGAACTGGAAGCTCTGTGAGCATGATATGTACCTTTCTGCAACTGTTACTGCAACCAAGTCAAATCAAAGGACCCCACAGAGACTCTCCTGGACATACATTCGGGGTGGGACGGGGACCTGGAGGAAACTCAGACCTGCGTGACTTTTTCAGAGACAGGAGTCGAACCCCACCAAGCCCTCTGCACACCAGCACGATTCTGGGCAGCTGGATTCATGCATGAAAGGGTTTCCTCAGGGCAGCTGGAATTGGTGCAACTCACAGAGTCACAGGTCAGGTTCTCTCCCAGCACACCTCCCGGTGGGCAGAGCCCTGGGGAGGCGTTAAGACGGTGAAGGGCAGCGGGGCTCAGCGGCCCAGGGGCGCTCTGGCAGGTTCAAGTTTCCGTGAGTGCCAGATGCAAATGGTGGTTCTCCTCTCCGGGTTGCAACTGCCCAGCTGTCTGCAAGGGAGCCCAGAGCACCCGCCCGCTTCCCAGCTGGCCTCTGCAGCCATCCCGGGCAGTGACTTTGTCATGGATGAGCACAGCTGCATTTGAACTGATGACCTACTAATCTGCACTAGAAAGGTCCGCATCCTTTTACAAATCCCCGGAGCCTCACCATCTACTTAACTTGTTGCTCTTAAAGTTTCACATCATTTTCAACATGTTAAGCCACCACTTCAAGAGTATTATTGAGTCTGAGAAAGAGAGCCGCCCCTGAGCATGTTTGCCACCTTCGCCCTCAGCCTTTTATTTCACAGTTTACACACCCAGAGCTGGCAGGCTTGCCGTTGGTTTAAGAATTCCATGCTGCGTTGCTCTCTTGAAGGATCTGCCCACTGATTATCTATAGAGAAATCAGCACTTGAAGAAATGCATTAGAGAACGCCTCCACCCCTATGCAGAAAATCCTGTATGACAAATAGGGACACAGCATCCTACACGATCTCAGAAACATACAGATGGCTTCTCCTGGACAATCAGGCATTTGTCAGGAATGTTAGACAGAGAAAGTTTTGTGTTCACAACATTATTACCACTGCCAGCAGCATTTGTTTAGTATAGAACTAGCTGGCAAAAAAAAAATCATCTTACTTTTGCTTCATGAGTAAAATTGCACTTCAGTGCATGGTCCCAGAAATGATAACTACAGTAATATGCTTAAAAATATGCACTTCCTTCCTAGTCTTTCATCCAACCAACACATGACCACAAATATTTAGTGAATCATATGTATGTTTATTAAGTATATGTTATCTAACCTAAAACACACAGAAATCGTATAAAATCTGACACAATTAGAACTCCTAGATCACTTCAGAATTTTTTAAAAAATATTCTTGTTGCTTTATACAGCTTCCTAGTACCTTATGGATTTAAAGATGCCAAAACTTATCTAAAATCTGACACAATTAGAAATTCTGGAGCATGTTGGAATTGTGTTTTTCTTTTTTTAATTATGGTTGTCATTTTGCCACTTCCTGGTGTTCTATCGATCTAAAGGCATTAAAATCTTTTACATTCCATCATAATTGACAACTAGCTTTTTGCCCCAGTATAACTCCTCTTGAAGAATTCTCTGGTGGTGAGTGTTTGGCAGCATTGTTTTTTATCTTATGTGCTAATATTTATGACAAGACTGAGAAATAAATGTGCAGGGTATCCAGACTCCTCCCCTTCACCCATACACACATTTTATTCCAAAAGAAAAGTGATGTTCTTGCTTATGCTGTTTTGCAAAAGACCTAAAAAGGGAAACATTATGCAAAAAGTTTTAATATTCTTCTGAGTTTGGGGGGAGAAACAGAAGGGCTTGTAATGAATAGTTTGTAAATAAACTGGCAAATAATAAGTACATTCTAGTAGCATCTTAAATTTGAATGTTCCAGGTAGAAAGATAACCTTCCAAAGCATCTTTTTCCCAAGAACATTTGTCATGGTCCCTCACTGTGGGAGCCTGGGGGGGAAATGAGTACAATTTCCCTGATGCCCCTTAGGATTTCTGGAGCTTACTTTCCAAAGTTCATTTTCTAAAAGCATAGCTGTCTTTTTTTTTTTAATTTATCCCCACCAGGTAAAGAACAGAAATTTTCCTTAAAGTAGACAACTTCCAGCTAAAATGGCTTCATTACTGACCATGCCACAGGCCAATTCTTCAGCCAGAACTCCCTGCCCTTTTTACCATGCTGTCACACCTCAATCTAGAGCCTTGCCCAAAGACAAGGAAAACCAGCAAGATGGTCAGTGTTACTTTGGTTACTACATTTACCGTGGATTTCAGAAAGCTGGTGATTGCAGGGACGAGCAAAAATGAGGAAATATTTCCGGAGCCCTTAGAAGAGAAATTCAAATAGAACTTACCTTGAGGGGAAACATGTTGTATACAGAGGGGGTACTGTATCCTGAACTGGACAACTTTTTTTGCCAGTGAGTCTTTGCAAAGCAAATATTTAGTAAACAAAGAATCCTTTAATGACCAAAAGGTTTTCTCAAGTAAGTATTCCCAGGACTCCACGGGCTGTAACAATTGTACTGTATTAGTCAGCTCAAGCTGCCATGACAAAAACCCACAGACTGAGTGGCTTAAATAACAGAAACTTATTTTCTCACAATTCTGGAGGCTGGAAGCCCAAGACTAAAGTATCAGCAGGGCTGGTTTCTTCTGAGGCCTTCTCCCTGTGTACTCACATGGTCACCCCTCTGTGTTGTTTGTGTCCTAATCTCTTTTTCTAAGGACACCAGTCAGATTGAATTAAAGCCCACCGATACGACCTCATTTTACCAAACTTATTTCTTTAAAGGTCCTCTCTCCAAATACAGTCACATTCTGAGGTAATGGGGGTTAGGATTTTGACACGGGAATTTGGGCAGGGACACAATTCATCCCATAATATATGCTTAGGAGAAACAACGTAACTCTTAGGTGGTAATATTTGTTTTGGTTATTCATAATATTCTTACATTTCCATTCATGTAATGGTGGCAGTAAGTTATTTATCTGCCTATATGGTGTTGACGAACAGTAGATTTGAAACAGAGGGAAACTTTAAAATATTTTGTTGAGACTATTAGAAGTATTTACTTTCCTGTAGTTATAAGTCTCAACATACTCCAACTGATAACAGGAAGGATCCAAAAGAAATTGCAATTTATCTGATATGTGTTTTTTTTTTTGCCGTACACGGGCCTCTCACTGTTGTGGCCTCTCCCGTTGCGGAGCACAGGCTCCGGATGGGCAGGCTCCGTGGCCATGGCTCACGGGCCCAGCCACTCTGCGGCATGTGGGATCTTCCCGGACCGGGGCACGAACCCGTGTCCCCTGCATCGGCAGGTGGACTCTCAACCACTGCGCCACCAGGGAAGTCCCTGACATGTTTTTATATAGTCTGGTGAGCTAGAAAGAATATTGTGGCAGAAATTGAGAGAGCTGAGTTTTACCCTTATTGAGAAGAAGTAATTTGCTTCGGGGCCCTTGTAGCTTATTTCCTCAGCAGAGTGTAGCAGTTAAAAGAGTAGACTTCTGGAGTCAAAATTACCTAGACCCAAATCTACCACCCATTAGCTCTGTGATCTTGGGCAAACTACTTAACCTCTTTGTTGTTCTGTTTCCTTATCTGTAAACAACAACAGTAACCTACCTCAGAGGCAGTGAGATTAAATGATGCTGTATATTCAAGGCACTTATAATAATGTGTATCATCATCACCCCTTTCAAGGTGATTTCTTTCATGGAGTTGAAACTGGCAAATAGTTAAAGGTACTTCTTCCCAAACTTCAGCATGATCAGAATCATCTGGAAACCTTGTTCAAACACAGATTACCACAATTACAGCTGAAGACTTCACCACTCCTCCCAGCAACTGATAGAACCACTAGACAGAAAATTAGCAAAGATGTAGAAGAAATGAACAACACCATCAGCCAACAGGATCTAAATGATATTTATAGAACTCCACCCAACAAGAGAATACACATTCTTTTCACATGGCCATGAAACAAATACCAAAGTAGACCATACAATGGATCATAAAACAAAATTCAACAAATTTAAAAGAATTGAAATCATACACATATGTTCTCTGACCATAATAAAATCAAACTAGAAATTAATAACAGAGAAACAACAGGTAAATCTCCAAATACTTGGAAATAAAACAAAATACTCCCAAGTAATCCATAAGTGGAAGAGGAAAAACTCAAAAAATTTTTTAATTCATAGAACTAAATGAAAGTGGAATGCAGTATAATAAATTTGAGGGATGCAGCTACGAGGGAAACATATGTTTATATTAGAAAAGAGAAAGCCCTCAAATTGAAAATCTAAGTTGCTGTCTCAAGAAACTAGAAAAAGAAGCTCAAATTAAGCCCTAAGCAAGCAGAAGGAAGGAAATATTAAGAAAAGAAAAGAAATCAATGAAACTTAAAACAGGAAAACAATAGAGGAAATCAATAAAGAAAAAGCTCTCTTTTTTAAAGCAATAAAGTTAATAAACTTCTAATAAGACTAATAAAGACAAAAAGAAGACACAAATCACCAATATCAGGAATAACATAGAAGATTTCAATACAGATGTTGTGGCCATTAAAGCGATAATAAGGGGGTATACAAATAACTTTACACATAAATTTGACAACTTAGAAGAAATTGACCAACCAAACTAGAAAATCACAAACTACCAAATCTTAGCCAAGATGAAATAATCTAAATAGTCCTATAATCATTAAAGAAATTGAACTCATAATTTAGAATTTCCTTTCCCAAATTCCTGGTTCTGTATAGTTTCACTGGAGAATTCTATCAGACACTTAAAGAAGAATTAACATTAATTTTATACACTCTTTTTCAGAGACTAGAAGAGGAGGGAACAATTCATCTTATGAGGCCAGTATACCCCTAATACCAAAATCAACAAACAGTACAAAAAAAGGAACCTACAGACAAATATGAACTTAGACACAAAAGTCCTCAACAAAATTTAGAAAACTGAATTTATCCGTACATAAAAAATAAAAATTATGTACTACAACCAAGTGAGACTTATTCCAGGTATACAAGGCTGGTTCATTATTCAAAAACAAAACAAACAAACAAAAAGAAGGCAATCCAATAACTCAACAGGCTAAAGAAAAAAAATCATATGACCATTTCAACTGATGAAGGAAAAGCATTTAAGAAAATTCAACAGGCATTCATGATAAAAACTCAGCAAACTGGTTTTTGCTGATGAGAACATTCTCAACTTGATAAAAGCATCTGCAAAAAAATTTACAGCTAATATACTTAATGGTGAAAGACTAAATGCCTTCTCTCTAAACTTGGGAACAAGGTAAAGATGTCCTCTGTAACTGCTCTTATAGTTAACTCAAAAGGATCAGAGTCTTAAACGGAAAATGGAAAATTATAAAACCGTTAGAAAAAAAAAAAAAGAAAATCTTTGGGACCTAGACTTGACACCAAACGAATAATCCTTAAACAGAAAATTTGATAAATTGGACTTCACCACAATTAAAAACTTTTGCTCTGCAAAAGACTCTGTTAAGAGAATGAAAAGATAAGCTACAGACTAGGAGAAAATATTTACAAATCACACATCTGAAGGACTCTCAACACTCAATAGTATAAATCAAACAATTCAACTAGGAAAGAGGCAGAAGACACGAACAAGTATTTCATCAAAGCGGATATACAGATGACACATAAGCATATGAAAAGGGACTTCCCTGGTGGCACAGTGGTTAAGAATCTGCCTACCAATGTAGGGAACACGGTTCCATCCCTGGTCCGGAAAGATCCCACATGCCTCAGAGCAACTAAGCCAGTGTGCCACAACTACTGAGCCTGCGCTCTTGAGCCCATGAGACACAACTACTGAGCCCGCCGCCTACAGCCCGTACTCCACAACAAGAGAAGCCACCGCAATGAGAAGCCCACGCACCACAACGAAGACCCAACGCAGCGAAAAAAATAAATAAAATAAAATAATTTCAAAAAGCATATGAAAAGATGTTCAAAATCATTTCCTATTAGAAAAATGCAAAGGAAAACTACAATAAGGTATCAATACACACCTAACAGAATAGATGACTAAAATTAAAAACAGTGGCCAGAAACGGGATCACTCATACATTGCTGGTGTAAACATAAAATAATATCATCACTCTGGAAAACAGTTTGGCAGTTAAAAAAAAAAAAAAGACAACTAAATATGCAACTACCATATGACCCAGTAATTGTACTCTTGGGTGTTTATCCCAGAGAAATGAAAACATGTTGACACAAAAACAGGTACAAGAATGTTTACAACAGCTGTATTCATAATAGTCAAAAATAGGAAACTACCCAGTTGTCTTTCAGTGAGTGAGTGGTTAAGCAAACTGTGGGACATCCCTACCATGGAATATTACTCAGCCATTAAAAAGGAACGAACTGTTGATTCATTCAACAACCTGGTTGAATCTCAGAGAATTATGTTGAGTTAAAAGAACAAAAGCCAATCCCAAGAGGTTACATACTATATGATTCCATTTATATAACAAAAATAAACTTACAAATAATAAATAAAATTGAAATAATGAAATCATAGAGATGATGAATGGATTTGTGGTTGCCAGAGGTTAAGGATGGGAATGGAGTGGAAGGGAGGGGAGTGGGTGTAGTTATAAGGAGAGAACACAAGGGAGCCTTGTGGTGATGGAACAATGGTGTATCTTGATTGTAATGGTGGTTGCATGAATCTATGCATGTGATAAAGTTGCATAGAAGTAAACACACACACAATTGAGAGCATATAAAACTGGTGAAGGCTACATAAGTTCTGTGGATTGCCCCAGTGCCAATTTCCCAGTTTTGCCTTTGTACTCTAGTTATACAAGACGTTAGCATTGGGAGAAATTGGAAGAAGGACCTCCCTGTACATTTCTTTTATGCAGCCCGCTGTGAATCTATAATTATTTCAAAATTAAAAATTAAAGAAAATAAGCTCAACTATTTTTACAAAGGATGAGGCACTCAGGATAAGAGGTTGGGTGGGTCTTTCTTTAACTTTATACATTTCTAAAATTGGTTGAGGTGACCATATCATAAAAATACAGATCTCAGGAGAAAAAAAAACAGAGTGATGGGCTGCACTCCTAGAATTTCTGATTCAGCGAGTCTGGAGTAGAGCTTAAGAATTTGCATTTCTAATTGGTTCCAAGGTGAGCTGGTCTGGAGCCCATATTTTAAGAGTCACAGATAAAAGGAAGTGGGAAATCATTTCAGTCCTTGCTTGTTCAGTCTGATCTAAAAGTGCCTCTTAATCTGATGGTTAGATAGCTGTAGAAACTAATCTGAGCTCTCATTTCAAATTTCACAGAGGCCGTTCCTCTCAAATAGACAAATATAGACAAGTATCAGTTCAGATCAAATGTCTTTCAACTCAGACAAATGGCTGCTCAATCCGGTCCTGGAAAATAAATAAGTTAATAAAAATAAAATAGAATAAAAGGGAGATATCCCCATCTAATCTGTATCTTAAAATGAATCAATCCTTCTGAAATGTCAGGCAAAACAGCCTTTGTGAAGAATCTCCTGCTCAACCAGGTAATCCAGAGGGTCATATTTTTATATCAACCTCCCACAGGAAGGAAGGACAACCACTGTCTCCCTGAGAGAGAAGCTGAGGGTAGCTCAGTGAATAAAATGTTATTTTCTTTTTCAGTTCTTTTCTCAGTCACATATTCTGCCCTCTTCTCAAAATGTTTATCACCACTAAGAGTCATATTTCTGTTTGACTATCTGGCAAGTGACTCCCTGCTGAGCGGGCGGGGGAGAAGCCCCATAAATCAGAGACCTGCAGTCCACATGCAGCCTCCCAGCCAGTAGTGGGACCCACACATATTCTTCAAAGCTAAGTACTTCAGAGCAGCCCTCTTAAAAATGAAGATCCAGCTACTCAGAGCTGGAGAGCGTTAGAAATACCCCCAAATGTCCAAGTGAGTGGCACCCTGAGGGGCTGTGAATTGTTCCGTTGTTTTCCCAAGAGCCCTGATGAGTGCTGACTCTGGGAGCTCAAGGGAAGCATGCCTGTCTGCAACCTGGCCCTCTGTGATGTGAGGACGAGGTTCCCACTGGGACATCAGCAGATGGAAATAAAGTACAAAATCATGGGTCTGTAATTATCAATAAGAGATCATGACAATTCAATATATTTAGGAAGTTCGGCATGTCTGCAGTACTTTACTCTTAAAAATAGCAGTTTGGAGCATGAGCAAAGTCTTCTAATTATTCCTACATCTAATTACTCCTTACTATTCAAAGTGTGTTCCTCAGATGCTAGCAGTGGCATCACTTGGCAGCTTCTGCAGACTGAGACTCTCCAGATCCACCCAGGCCCAACCCATCAGAATCTGCATGCTAACAAGATCCCAGGTGATCCCTGGTAGGTAGCATATACCTGTGGATTACAACAGGGGGAGCTGCTGAGAAAGGGGGAATACAGAAGCAGAGATCTCATGAGTGACAGGGTCACCACCACAAACACTACAAGACCAAGACAACACTGGTAAATTAAGTAATGTGGAGTTCAGACTTGAATGATCAGGAAAACTGCTGTAATCTTGACACTCTACTTGCCCTTCTAAAATGCCCCCGAAGGCTAGAAAGCTCAGTCCTAAATTCAAACCTCACACCTTCCCAGAGAAGCACTAATTCAACCCCACTTACCATTTCCTAACTGAATTTCTTCTTTCCCAAATAACTAGGAGTTGGGCAGTTTGCAGAGGTTTCTTGTTGGGAAAAGTTTGGAGTAACTGAATAAAATTCCAGGTGAAATAGTCTGGAAAGACTGAAAAATGTATCAGAGAATCATTATGAATTGTTGCTTGTTCTTTCTTTGCTTTCAAACCTCTTGTTCTTAGTGCTGAAAGCATAGACATTCACCAAGGAGGAAGGCTGGGAAGTTGAGAGGGTCTAGAGAGATCTTATTGGAATCCGTAGAGGGTTGAGTTTGGTAGGGATTTAGAAAGCTTCTTGCTGTCTTACATTATGTGAACCTTTATGTAAAACTATAGCTTTGTAATAATCATAGTAATCATAAATATATTTTGAATGACTAAAGTTTAGGTTTTACGCACAGTTTCAGCACCCGGTTTAACACATTTTATCTAATTACACAAATTTTTTTAAATGTATACTAAATAATGAATCTGATATTGGATTGGGGTAACCACGCAATACCTTTTTCTCTTGAAATGATATTATTTTGATAAGAAGATAAATTTGTCCTTCTTTCTCATAGATAATAACTATCATGTAAAACATTGGAGGAGCTTTTCTTACTTACTAAGGAGAATTTGTGAGACTTCTATTTGCTCAGGACTTCACAAGAAGCCATATTCACACGTGTATCTTGCCTTCCAGGAGCCTACAATCTAGATGAGGAGCCAGACATAAAAATATGAGATAAATTTTACAGGAAAAATTGATAGAACTTTAGATCAGAATATCGGGGGTGGGGGGCAGACAAATGAATCTCGCTGACAGATTAGAAGTGTTACTGTCAGAAACAAGAATGAAAGGTGAGGAAAAGATAGGTGGATTGTGAATGGGAAGATGAACCTGGCTTTGTGCCAATGAGTAGGACATGACCACGAGGCATGGATTGCTGTATGTCAGTGTAAAATTAAGTGTAAAATGAACAATTAGTACTAGAGGGACTGAAAAGGGGAAGCTAAACAGACTAGTCAGAAATGAGCAGTGATTCAAAGCTTCCTGAGGGAACTATGACTTGTATTGAGCCTTAAAAGGGAAATGAATCAATTCAAGGTAAGGTAGAGTCAGATGATGGGGGTTGTGAAAGCACAGCAGGCATTTTAGATTTGAATGATTAGGAAAGAGACACCAAAGATTTTTAAAGAAGTGATAAAAACAGTGTGAAAGGAATTTGGGAACAGGGAAAGTTTTCATCCAAGGCTTCCAGAGTTAAAATCCCCGTTGACAGGAACAGATAAAAGATATATTTTAAAAGAAAAATAGATAAAACTTTGAGTCCAACCATCAGGGAGCTGGTAAGGGAAAGAACTGAATCTGACAGGGAGATTGGTAGTGCTAACGACAAAGACCAGAGGTATAGATGGGGGAAGAGAGAAGGATTGTGAATAGAGAGATGATGAACTTGGCTTTGGACATCAATAAGTTGGAGGTGATAATAAGATAGCCCAAAGGGTAATAGGTACAAGGCAGCAGGGCTGCTCAGGTCTCAGGTGACACACCCCTGGGAGGGAGTGCCTCCTTAACTTTTGCGCCTGGGATTTCAACTGCTTCATCCTAGTCACTGCCCTGCTGGGCTGATGGAAATATGGAACTTGAGTTTAGATGAAAAACAAGATTGGAGATACAGGCTTGGAGGTAGCAGCACAAGAGCAATTGTCATATTCATGAGGTCTTCAAAGTAGGCACCAAAGGGAAGAAAGGAAATAGAGCTGAGCCTTAAAGACTCCCCTTTGGAAACCAGAGAAGAAAGAACAAGTAAGCCTAACATAGGAAGGACAGTTGAAATTAGGAAATTGGACACTCCTACTTAAACGTGAGAGACTTCATAGGTGCTCTTCCTGCTAGTCCCTTCCAAATAACCATTGAAATGGTAATTAAATGATTTTTGAAAAAGCATTTACTCACAAGGATTAAGAGAACAGGAGAGCAAGTGGCCATAATAAAATTGTGGAAGCTTAGAAAGCAGTGGACAAGTCTTAACTGTCCAGGCAGACTCAGGAAAACAGAAGCTGAAGCCAGCAGTGGGGAAAAGCCCCACAAATATATTTGCACCATAGAACCCTGAAAGGTTCAGGCATTGGAGGCACTTGATATTTCTGGAGTCAGGAATGTGGGTGAACCAAAAACAAAAGGATTGGTTAAAATTCTACATATTCTATAGCAGTTATATACAACAGGTCCCCTTCCCCAGCCACCACAGTTAGACAATACCCTAATATACCCTTAATCTGGCAGAATTCTAGAGTTCTAGCCTCTAGAAAAGTTGAATTAAATGACTTTGGACACAGGGCTACAGTCACAACCAAGCACAGAATTTCCTTACTAAAAACAGAAGGATTAAGTGAAAGTCTACATATAGAACAGTACCCTTCCCCAACTGAATTCCAAGAATGCTGGGAGCCTGGCTTCTATCTCCCAGGCAGGAATCCTCTCTGAAAAAAAAAAC
The DNA here is from genome assembly GCF_003031525.2 of Neophocaena asiaeorientalis asiaeorientalis. NCBI lineage: Eukaryota > Metazoa > Chordata > Mammalia > Artiodactyla > Phocoenidae > Neophocaena > Neophocaena asiaeorientalis. The sequence continues at coordinate 3,969,801 of NW_020175831.1, read as the reverse complement.
TGACCAAGCTGAAGAAAAGACAAGTAAATGTGAACAGCTGAGTCACTGCCCTAATGGAGGAATGCTGATATCAGGTCTCCTGATATCAAAGCCTCGTGGTTATCCAGCCCTGAGTTGGGCACACGTGCACACAGCTTCCACATTGTGTGGTAGAGACTCACTCTTACAAATGCACAGACAGCCAAGGATCATTAGACATTTAAGAAACACTTCTAACATGAAAGACAGAAAGGAGATAAGGAAGGAATGCAGGATGGGTGGATCACTTGGGGAAAACAGAAACAATGCAGGAACAGAAGAAACATTGAAAAATAAGAAAGATCCTCAAAAATATACATTATTAAAAGACATTCAAAGAACAGTGAAAAGTTTTTGGAAATAATGATCACTGATATTTTTTTTAAAGCAGTAGTATGGTTGGAAGATAAAGTTGAGAAAAATTCCCAGCAATCAAATTTTTAAAATAAATATAAGACTGTGGAAGAAATAAGATGAAAAATTCAGATGACCTGTTTGGAAAGTTTATCTTCTGATTATAGCAGCTTAACAAAGAAAGAATGGAGAAAGAGGAGGGGAGGAAATCATTGAAGTAACACCAGAAAAGAACACACAGAGGAGAAAGACATGGGGTTCCATACATGAGGGCTCTTCAAGTATCCAGCATAGTAAGTGAAAAAAAGGTTGATATCAAAGCTCATAATCATGAAATTTCAGAACTCTGGAAACAAAGAGGAAATCCAGAAACTTTGATATAAGGGCCACATACAAAGGATGGCATAGGAAATCTTAACAGCAAAATTGGAAACAAGAAGACTGAAGAAATGCCTCCGAAAGACTGAAGGAAAGTTATTTGCATATAGGAATTCTGTTCTCAGCTAAAATACGGATCAAATGTAAAGAGAGATTAAAACATTTTTGGAAATGCAAAGACCAAAAAAATGATCTCCTCTGCTTTTTTTTTAAAATTAGGAATCCAATAGGCTAGAGGCTTACTACCCAAAGGGGTGGTAAAACAAGAAAGAGGAAGATTTGGGATCCAGCACAGAGAAAGTCACAGGGAATCTACATGATGATGGTAAAGGGCGCTTCTAAGGCTCCAGCCATGAGGCAGTCTAGACTGTGGCAAGGTGAAAAGGGGATTCTGGAGAGATGTGTCTAAGAAAAAGGTTACCTGATTTGTTTGATTGTAGTCAGAAAATTTACCCCTTTGTCCAAGATTTGGGGACAAACTAGAACAAAAACAGAAAACTAAGCAAATGAAAAAGAGAAAGAGAGTATTAATTCCAGGGGAAACAACAAAGTAGACAATAAAGGAAATGATGTCATACGTATGGCTCAGCTGTGAAAAAGAGGTACATAGTTATAAACTTCAAATATTGATCTAACCAAAATGAGGGAAGGTGTCTGGAGGCAGGAAGGGTATGAAAGCCAAACCTCATCATTAAAGGTAGGAAACCAACAGAAAATATCTAAAGCTGAAAAAAAATTTTTTTAATTAAGGTATAATTGATGTACAATATTATATGTTCCAACTGTATGACATAATGATTCACAGATTTTAAAGGTTATATTGCATTTATAGTTATAAATATTGGCTGTATTCCCTGTGTTGTACCATATATCCTTGTAGTTTATTTTATACATAGTAGTTTGTATTTCTTAATCTCCTACCCATATCTTGCCCCTGCCTCCTTCCCTCTCCCCGCTGGTGACCACTAGCTTGTTCTCTATATCTGTGAGTCTGTTTATTTTTTGTTATATTCACTGGTTTGTTTTATTTTTTAGATTCCACATTTAAGTGATATCATACAGTATTTGTCTTTCTCTATCTGACTTATTCCACCTGCATAATACCCTCCAAGTCCATCCATGTTGCTGCAAATGGCAAAATATCGTTGTTTTTTGTGGCTGAGTAGTATTCCATTGTATACCACATCTTCTTTATCCATTCCTTTGCTGATGGACACAGGTTGCTTCCATATCTTGGCAATTGTAAATAATGCTGCTATGAACATTGGGGTGCATGTATCTTTTCAAATTAGTGTTTTCATTTTGAAAAAAAATTTTTTAATAGTCGTGTAAGGAAGTTATTCAGAAACATGATCACAAATGCTAGAATAAATTGGAAGAGTTACAGGCGGTTGCCACTGGAAAGGACTCAGGAGAGAAAAGTTGAGTCAGGGGCTACTGTTCTTAATTTTAAACCTTTAAAATACTCCACCTTTTAAAATTGTTACCTATGTACACCTTTGTAAGAGTTTAAAAAATAAAGGGACCAAAATAAGTAGACTCAAGATATCAAAATAAGTTTGTATTTTAGAATCAGATGCATTTATGATAGTGAATGCATATTTCAAATTTAATGAAAAAAACTTGCTAAATAACCTTTCAAGTCTTGTAATTTCAAGTTCATGTACTTTTTAAGGAAGAAAACTGAGAGGATTGTGATGGAATGATATAGTCACAGTATTAAAAAAGTAGTTTTTAAGGTAGTTTGTATTACATTAAGTATATTTCAAAATCATAAGTGTGTTGTATTCTTCTTTATAACATATATCAATCACTCTTTGCCAAGTACGTGTTCATTCTTGTGAGTATTTAGAAACAACACTGGTTAAGTACAAGATCTCCAGTCCTCAGAGGTTTAAAAAAATTCATTTCCCATGTTTTCCAGATGTTTATCTGCTAGAATTCTTCACTGATCTTTTTTTTCAACTCACTGTTTGAATAGTTTTTCCCATTTTTAAATATGAATACCTCTAAACAGAGGCTCACAACACATTTCAACTTAGACACAAACATTTCGATGGGACAGAAAACTGCACTTTATTCAAACAATAGATTAGGGATGAAATAGTGGTTTTAAGGTTGTTTTTGACATTTAAAAAGGCCTGAAGTATTTTTTATCGCATTGCTGCCTGTTGTTCCTCTAGATACCTAATAACTTTGAAGAGAAGATCCTGGCACATTATATACACTGAAACCCTGTCCAATGCAAAGTGATATTTTTCTTTCTATTTTTCATTTGTGGATGATGGCTCCAGTCAACAATATAATCACTTTCTCTTATTGATTTTCTTACAAAATACGTCCTTGTTAGATTCACTGAAGACTATACATTACTGAAGTACCTGGTAAAATTTCATTTTGTTATTACCACCGCACAGGAGATGCTTTTTGCTGGATGAAAATAACTACTTCTCAAGAACAAGATGAAACTGGGTTTAATGCAGAATTCCAGAGAATGGCCTCCTTATTTGAAAGCTAATCACCAAGAGCTCCTACCCTCAAATCAATTCAATATTATTCTCCGTTGAGAAGCTGCATTGTATCACTCTAGCTTGACCTGGGTTTTCCGATTGAAAAAAAAGATGAATTTTCCCACTTTAAACACTTAACAATTTAAAGCTTTAGCTCTTCAAAAGAATTCTGATTCTCTCATGACTGGCCTGTGCAGTGCACCTCCTAAATCACTCTGGGTAGTTTTCAGTGGCCTGTGTCTGATTAACTTGAATTGATTTGGGCTAGAAGATTTGTTAAAACAGCTCAAGTCAAATAGTGACTTTGTATTTGCAGGCCTGAGTAATATATAACCCATAGTTATTTTTCCTTCTTATTTGGGGTATCAAAATAAATTATTATATCACTGGATCCTCCTTTTTACTGAGAAATACTGAAGTAGTCTCTTTCATTTTGCCAGAATTATAGGCTTCCTGAAATTCCTAAAGCACCACACTGACAAAAACAAAAGATACATTTATTTAAGTTTATTCAAAGGTTATGGATTATTCCTAGGAAGTCTACCTAAAAAGGAAAATAGAATGTTAATACTTAAACATTTGACAGGACATACTCTTACCCAATAATTTATTTTTCAGTTAAATTCCATCTCAGCCTGTGCTGCTGCCTTATGGACTGTCTCATAGAGATAACTGTTTTAAAAAATAAAGTTAAATTTTCTTCTTGGTGGGAAATGGTTTTTAAAATCAATTTCTTATTTGAAATTAGAATGATTTTTAATCCTAAATAATGAAAGTATTCGGAACCCCACATATATTTGATGACAGCAAATTTATGAGTAAATCTTTAAAACTTAATTTTGAAAATTAAGACACTTAGGGGCTTCCCTGGTGGCGCAGTGGTTGAGAGTCCACCTGCTGATGCAGGGGACACGGGTTCGTGCACCGGTCCGGGAAGATCCCACATGCCGCGGAACGGCTGGGCCCGTGAGCCATGGCCGCTGAGCCTGCGCGTCCGGAGCCTGTGCTCCGCAACTAGAGAGGCCACATCAGTGAGAGGCCCGCGTACCGCAAAAAAAAAAAAAAAATTAAGACACTTAAAGTTAGCACTTTGCTACATGAAAGATGGCATATGATACTGCAACCCTTAGTCTAATCTGAGTAAGAGAATATTTTAAGTCAACGTCATTTTATTCCTTTAAATTATGCACAAGAACTCTGATTAGGTATTGCTAATAAGAGATTATTCAGGGACCTGATTGACAAATAGAGAAATGATTCACAATTATCATGCCAATTGCACAAGGCTGACTGCTCCCCCAGACTTAAAGGCTGTCCTTTGTAGATCATTAATTTGCTTAACAAATCCTTTCTCCAGCCTAGAGGTAAGAGCCCCGTTCTTGTCTCCATTATCAGAGCTCTTCTAAGGAGGTTTCCTTACAGTCTACAGGCAGCACACTGGCTACATTTTCCAACAATCTTACTTTGCTCCTGATTACCCTGCTGTCTTTGGCTTAAACCGGAGCAAGTTATTCATATATCTGCAAGCCTTAGTTTCCCCATGTGAAAAGCGGGCCCAAGGGTCTGTACAAGTTCAAGTGAATCAAGTGTTAAAATCGAATCTGATTCTAAAAAAGATGACCAGGCAGATAGCCATTTTCTCCATAAATCATTGTGAGGGAGTTCTGACCACAATAACATCCCACTTGGCCATTGTATTAAATGTGTAAATGAAGCTACTCTTTTAGGCCTTTCTGAAAAATATGCACTTAGGGACTTATAAACAGCATATTTTTATTCATTAATCATTTTTAAAATAGGCTGTGAATGAGAACTTAAAAGTGCTTAAGAAAATATTATTCATTCTGTAAAAGTTACTATGGCCCAGAATGCAAACTGGTCACTTGAGACTATTTTAAAGCTACGAGCAGAGGGAGGCAGAGGTCACTGCCTTCCTCCCTCTATGACAAGCCAAACCTCCTCAGACTTGGCCTGTCCACTCCTCAGCTGGGCTGGGCCATCCACAGGGGCTGATACAGCCTCCACGTGACCAAGATCTTTGATTTGAACAAGGCAGAAAATCACAAAACTAAACACAAATCTGCTGTTAAGGGAAAAAAATGTACTTTGCTTTCCAGATTTTATTTTAAAACATTTATTCAGGCTTCTCTATGATTTCAAGCCCCACAGCCCAAAGGCATTAAACTGTATTGAAGCTTAATGGCCTGAAAAGTTTCCTTTTGAATTAAAGCACATCCAGTTACAAAGGGGGAGGGGAGGGCATCTGCAACTAATCTGAAAATTCCATTTCTGATCCTGGTCTTTGAGGACATAAAAATAGCCAGTAGAATACTTTCAAATCACATAGGGGAGAATATGACTTCTGGGAGCTGGGTTTCTATACCAGTGCCTAGTTAAGAGAATATTCTATTAGTGAAGAATGACCTTTAATATAGAGAGGTTCACATGGGCATTGAGAAGAAAAAAATAAGCTACATATGCTTCTCCAGACTCTTCTCACTAAGTGATTTACTTATTGTAGAGGAAAATTCTAGGAGCTTTCATTTTATAGGTAAAATGGGGACCTTGTTTTCAGACCAGTGGGCTCCAAAGTAGGAATGAGATACTGGGTACAGGTAGAAAATTAAATTTTTTAAAATTTAGGTGTAGTACCTAGATCATCTTTAATTTTTTGTTTGGTATATACAAAGTACATGTAACAACATCCCCTTAAATAAACAAATGTACCTATGCTGGGTACTTAAGTAAATCCAGAGACAACTCCTCTAGACACTACACCTGAGGCACAGTGAGATTATTCCCAATCTTAGTCCATAAAGGAATCCCTAGAATGCTGCAGGTACAGACCCCAAAACCCTAAGAACCAGATCAACAAGAGCTCTACCCACTGGTTTTCTGTTATTGCATTCTGTTCTTTTTCCTTTCATAAAAAATTTTTTTAAAAAGTGCTACAGTATATCACCAATAATGGGGTTATAAGAAAGGTACAAACAGATGAGTCCTGTGCAAATCTTTATTATCAACTGCCATTGTAAGATACGTATACTTGTGTTTGTGCAAAACAGAGAAACTCCGACACAATCGTGTTCTATTTGATGCCCTATTTATTATGGGAGCATAGATTATCTCTGGAACAGAGACAGAGAAATGCTCACTATCAAAGTGGACGTTTCTAATATCAACTTCAATCTGTTATTTTTGAAGAGCTATTTTCATCCTCCATACAAACAGGATATCAAGTATAACTTTCTTTTGTTGACTAAATGTCAGTGTTTCCTCTTTAAGTATAAGTTGCCTGAATGGTTATTTAGCAAAAAAAGAAGGGAATAATCTCTGAGAAATTCTTTTTCTAAGCTTCAGAATGTTCAAAGGAAGACAGAGTAACACAAACTGCTGTTTGAGGATTTGAAAAACATATTTTTAAAGATCTACATGACTTAACATTTCAAAGTAAGGAAGAATCTCCACCCTCCGAAAAATGTGCAATCACATGAAAGTATTCCAATGATCATTGCCAATGGACATTGAATTTAAACAGTTTTTGTTTCTAAAAAATTTACATTCTCATAAGGTTTAATATATCATACTTTTATTGAGATATAATTGACATATAACATTATATTCGTTTCAGGTTTACAACATAATAATTTGATATATGTATATATTACAAAATGATCAGCACAACAAGTCTAGTTAACATCCATCACCACACATAGTTACAATTTTTCTTCTTATGATAAGAACTTTTAAGATCTACTCTCTCAGCAACTTTCAAATATACAATATGGTACGGTTAACTATAGTCACCATGCTGTACATTACATCCCCATGACATTATTTTTATAACCAGATGTTTGTACCTTAATATATCTTACTTTAAAGATAAAATACCCAGCAAAGTCGTTTAAGTCTCAAGGAAAACTAAAAACAATTAATATGATCAATTTGCTTTGTAACAACGATAGCTTTTCCTCAGGACCTTTCCTCTTAGCTCAGATGGCCAAACCCTCGCTCCCTCAAAGGTCCCTCTGTTATGAACCCTCATATCTCTTGGAGACCCTCTCATGACTGTATTAAATGATTGTACACTTCTGGTTTTAAGATGCTATAGACTGACTTTTCTGTTCTGCCACATCACTTCTGAAAACCACCCCCCAAACAGTAAATGAAACAAGAAACAAAAACACAAGCTCCATCTCTATTGAGCCTAGGAGTCATCTGAAATCCTCAGCCATGTTTATATACACATGGATAGCAGATGGAAGGTGGTAACTGACTTTACCAAGTGGAAAGGTTAAAGCTAAGTGCCTGCAGAGGGATGTATTGAAGAGAAGCCAGCCAACAGAATCCAAAAACCAGGAAAGCCTCAGGTATGGGAAGCACCAGGTGCTGGAGAGATGGGGATTAAATGTCCCATGAAACTAGAGTGTTCGGCCGAAATCCACATATGGAGCAATTGTTCACCCCCTCCCCTATCCTGGATCCTCACCTCGACCCTGCAAGGCCAGGAGGTGGGAAGTGACACGAGCTAAGGGACACGAGGCAGAGCAGAGAACACCGGGGAGATGGCACTGACTGCTCGTCTTCATGTTAAGCAGTGAGGTACCAGGCTCTTCTCCCACCTTCCTTCTGAATGCAACAATCAGATTTATACACTCTTCACAAGAGATTATAGCCCCCTGATAAGCAGCCCCAGAAACAGACCAACAGATACTATATTTGGGGTCTTGTCAATGAAAAAAGCAGTTCATAGTCTGATTATTCTATACTGACTCTCACCACCTAACAAGTTCCTCACATACAGGCACCTCCAGTCTTAAATATGTACCTCACTACTTTCTCAGCAACTTCCCTTTAGGAATTTTTCCTAAGGGAAAAATCAGACAAGTGGACAAAGATGTGTATACAACAATGCCTAGTAAATACAATATTGTAAATCAACTATACCTCAATTTAAAATTAATTAGTTAATTAAAAGAAGTGTGAAAAAATGCCTAGTGCAGCATTACTTAGAATAGTAACAAATTAGAAACCTAAATGTTTCAACAATAAATGATTGGTTAAAGAAATGTTGTAGCCAATAAAAAGGGTACAATACATGTATTGACACGAAAGATACTAACGGCCTAGTGATTGTGAAAAAGGCAGGTTTCAAACATGTATGTTACAATTCCATTTATATAAATATATCTTTATATATGCATAAAAATATGAAGATTTGTTAAATAGTGGTTATCTCTAAGAGGTAGAACTATGAGAAGGTTTTCATTTCTCTGTAAATGAACGTTTTATCAAACTTATATCAGAAACTCAAAGAGAATTCCTATTCAGAAAATAAAATATGTTACAAATAATTTTAAATATGGTCCTTGCTCTTAATTATAAGCTTATAGCCAAGAAGTAGCAGACATTTGAGGAAATCTTCAATATGAAGGACAGAAATCTAAATCAATAAACGTGGTAGGAAGGAAAGAACCTTAGAGGTAAGAGAAACAATGCAGGGAGCACTGTTGGAAAACATCCAAAAAAACTACCATTAATATCCTTAAGGGGAATACCTACTGAACTCTGGCAGAAGACCTCAGACTTTCCAAAAGGCAAGAAACTCCCTACATACCAGGCCATGTGGCTGACAGGGTCTTGGTGCTCTGGCCAGGTGTCAGGCCTGTGCCTCTGAGGTGGGAGAGCCGAGTTCAGGACATTGGTCCACCAGAGACCTCCCAGCTCAACGTAATAACAAATGGCAAAATATCTCCCAGAGATCTCCATCTCAACGCCAATTTAACCAAGAGATCACTGAAGAAATCAAAGAGGAAATCAAAAAATACCTAGAAACAAATGACAATGAAAACACGATGACCCAAAGCCTAGGGGATGCAGCAAAAGCAGTTCCTACCTCAAGAAATAAGAAACATCTCAAATAAACAACCTAACCTTACACCTAAAGCAATTAGAGAAAGAAGAACAAAAAGAAACCCAAAGTTAGCAGAAGGAAAGAAATCATAGAGATCAGATCAGAAATAAAAGAAAAAGAAATTAAGGAAATGACAGCAGAGATCAATAAAACTAAAAGCTGGTTCTTTGAGAAGATTAAAAAAAAATTGATAAACCAGTAGCCAGACTCACCAAGAAAAAAAGGGAGAAGACTCAAATCAATAGTATCAGAAATGAAAAAGGAGAAGTAACAACTGACACTGCAGAAATACAAAGGATCATGAGAGATTACTACAAGCAACTATATGCCAATAACTTGGACAACCTGGAAGAAATGGACAGATTCTTAGAAAAGCACAACCTTCCAAGACAGAACCAGGAAGAAATAAGAAATATAAGCAGACCAATCACAAGCACTGAAATTGAGACTGTGATTAAAAATCTTCCAACAAACAAAAGCCCAGCACCAGATGGCTTCACAGGTGAATTCTATCAAACATTTAGAGAAGAGCAAACACCTATCCTTCTCAAATTCTTCCAGAATATAGCAGAGAGAGGAACACTCTCAAACTCATTCTACTAGGCCACCATCACCCTGATACCAAAAGCAGACAAAGATGTCACAAAGAAAAAAACTACAGGTCAATATCACTGATGAACATAGATGCAAAAATCCTCAACAAAATACTAGCAAACAGAATTCAACAGCACATTAAGAGGATCATACACCATGATCAAGTGGGGTTTTTTCCAGGAATGCAAGGATTCTTCAATATACACAAATCAATCAATGTGATACACCATATTAACAAATTGAAGGAGAAAAACAATATGATCGTCTCAATAAATGCAGAAAAAGCTTTTGATAAAATTCAACACCCATTTATGATAAATACCCTCCAGAAAGTAGGCATAGAGGAAACTTACCTCAACATAATAAAGGCCATATATGACAAACCCACAGGCAACATCTTAGTGGGAAGCAGCTGCTTAGCACAGGGAGATCAGGTCGGTGCTTTGTGTCCACCTAGAGGGGCGGCATAGGGAGGGTGGGAGGGAGACACAAGTGGGAGGGGATATGGGGATATATGTATATGTATAGCTGATTCACTTTGTTATAAAACAGAAACTAACACACCATTGTAAAGCAATTATACTCCAATAAAATATTAAATATATATATATATATCTCCTTAAGGGGAAAAGAGAAAATATTGTATCCATGAAATAAGAAGAAAGTATAAAAAGGGAACAAATAAAAAGGAAGAGCTTTTAGAAAAGAAAAATATGACAGTGAAAAGAAAAAGTCCAGTACAAGAACTGGAAGATTAAGTTTAAAAAAAAAAAATCTGCCAAGGAAATCCACAATGAAAGAAAAACATAAGAGAATTTGAGTATCAATGTAGACTGTTGTTGAACAGCTGACGAACAGAACTGACAGAAAGGAAAGAGAAAGTGGTTGGGGGAAAATTATCAAATAAATAATATAAGAAACATTACCAGAACTAAAGTTTACAAATCTGAAAAATGAAAGCCCTTGTGAGAGTCTGGTATAACTAATGAAAATATCCACGTCAAGAAATCTTAGGACACTAGAGATAAAGAGAAGATCCTAATAACTTCCAAATGAGAGAGTAGTAAACCCAAGACACACAAAGGGTCAGGAATAAGAATGGCATCAGACTTGTCAAAAGCTATATTGGAACACAGAGGACAATGAAACAATTTTTTTTCTCAGGAACTCTTTTTTCTCTCAAAACAAGTGAGCAAAAGAAGAAAGAGGAAAATATGCGCTTCAAGAAAACAGAAAATTCAATGAAGGAAAAAGGCAAAGGAAAATCCCGTGACCACAGCCCTCCAGAGCTACTGGTTCAGATCAGGGCAAGAGGACACAGGATCCAGGAGAGATGTTTCCAGGGAGAAAAAGTCAGGAGGGAGGGTACAGGGAGAATGTGAGGGAGAATGTGACAGATTAACCCCGAGGAAAATTGTACTGGGAGACCAGAAGAGAGTATAGAAAGACATACTAATGGGTACAAAGAAAACAAGTCCAGTGAAAATCAAGGGAGTTAGTAACTCCAGAGAAAGGAAAACATACATGAGAGAAGAAATGTAATCACAGTACACTACATGGCTCAGGCAACAATATTTATAGTCATAATTTTATAAACTCTGAAATACTGATTGAACCAAAAATCATGGAGAAAGACTGGAGGGTTGTGTAAGAGAGCTAAGCTCTCTCTACCAGAGGAGATATTCCACAGATAGTGAGTAAAACTGATGACTCAAGGGGAAGGATCATGCACTTATTGAGAAATATGGAAGTCATTCCAAGAGAAACAACTAAAAGAGCTGAAAGTAGTCAGAGGATGAGAGGCAGAGCTCTATCACGTAGTGAATAAGACAATTACTCTTTACGGAAGACTTTTATAGCTTTTACCTAACGATGAACATCAGTTCTGATATACTACTACAAAGTGCCTTAGTTCTACACTTTATTTATTTGGGTTGTGCTAGGTCTTAGTTGCGGCATGCGGGCTCCTTATTTGTGGTATGAGGGCTCTTAATTGCGACATGCATGCGGGATCTAGTTCCCTGACCAGGGATCGAACCCCAGCCCCCTGCATTGGGACCACGGAGTCTTAACCACTGCGCCACCAAGGAAGTCCCTAGTTCTACACTTTAAAACGTAGATTATCATGTCCCTGTAAACACTTAATATCAAAAGGCAAAGAAATTCCTCCCATCCTACCCCTTTCATCACAGGCCTGCAAAGCCCTCCGTGCCAAGATGAGCTGAATCAGACTAAATAGTCTTCTGCTGGCCTGAATAAAATACCAACTGTCTCCAACTTGCAGATGGATTTGTTTCAGAAATCCCCAGGCCAGTTGTTTGGAACTTGGGAATGTTTTTTCTTCCTCATCCCTATCCCAGGAGACATATTTTAGATGATTATTCATCACAGGATTCTGGATGGTGGCTTCCTTGGATTGAGGAGCAGGGAAATGGATGGGGGGAAGGGGGGATGACGACCATAAGTAAGATGTAGGTTATTGTTAAGACTGAGCTTTTGTGTTGGATGGTGGGTTCACGGATACTTATTACCTTATAAAATTATATTAATAAACAAGTAAACAATAAAAGCAGGACCAATGATAAGAATGTGTCATGAACCAAAAATTATCAACCCATTTCTACATACCTGAAGCCCAGTGGAGACAAAAACATATTATCCCAGGATCCCGTTTAGCTGATAATATAATAGATGGCACATTTACCTATATAATCAGCAATTACCTGAAATATTTTTTTTTAATTTTTATTTATTTATTTATTTTTGGCTGTGTTGGGTCTTCCTTTCTGTGCGAGGGCTTTCTCTAGTTGCGGCGAGCGGGGGCCACTCTTCATCGCGGTGCACGGGCCTCTCACTGTCGCGACCTCTCTTGTTGCGGAGCACAGGCTCCAGACATGCAGGCTCAGTAGTTGTGGCACATGGGCCTAGTTGCTCCGTGGCATGTGGGATGCCCCCAGACCACTGCACCACCAGGGAAGCCCTGAAATAAATATTTATTAAACATATCCTCAGGGGTAACACACTGAGCAAGTCCTATGGTTATGGTAATCCATAGAGACATGGCCCCAGGGCTGGGGGTATTGGAGAATCATCTTTATCTTTCAGAATTCATAAATTATATGTAAATATATGGACCATTTCAAAGGTCTTTAAAACATACACATAGTAGTTCCCTTATGTATCCCATGACTAGTCATCCAAAAAGAAAAAAAGAAACACAACAGTAAAATACGTTAGGAAAAGTATATTTTTATATTGATTGTTGGGACTGTGAAAGCAGATTTGATTAGGAATATGGAGAGTTCCAAGAAGATCCAAGCAGGATCTGAAGAGATACCAGGGCCCTTTTGAGGCCTATAGTTGCTGATGGTGCTGGTCCTTCCCTCTCCCTTGACACATACGTCCTTGAGTGCTGCTTTAAGCTCGTCAGTCAAGATTAGGGACATATTTAGGTATAGTAAGTACATGTTAATACTGTGAAAGTAACTAAAGTCTCTCAATTCTCTACAAAAAGCAAAATTTCCCATTATTTCTTGATTCTTCCTCTCTTTTAAGCACATTCTTCTTCCTGAGTTTCTCTCTAGTTCTCTTGAGTTTCCTTCTCTCATTCTAAAAATGTCTCTGAGAGTCTCGAGTACAAAACAGGCTTTAACCCAGAGATTCTGGTTTGACACCGTATTCCACACACCTCACAGACTACAAACACTCACCTCACATATACCTGCTGGCTGCTCCATAGCCTGCAGGACCCTGAAGGTCAGGTCATACATCAGGGCCAAGGCTTCACATGGGCTCATTCAGAGAAAATGTACTAACCCTGCAGTTACACCTTTGCTGGGGGCTGGGCCTGTAGGCAGGTGATGCCTGATTCCTGGTCCCAAGACACACAGCCTTGTCTGCCTGCCTCCCAAAGGAACAAAGCTATAGGAAAGTAATAGGCGAGGTAGTTAGCAGAAAGGTTTAGGAGGCAAAAGTTCTCATGATTTGAGCAACACTTCCATAGCATTTACTCTTTGCTAGGTCCAAGTGCTTTACGAAAACTATTAACCTGTGAGATAGACACTGTTATACACATTAAAAGATGGAGGCCAGAGAAGTTAAGTAACCTGTCTAAGGTCACACAGCTACAAAGTGATGGATTTGATCCAAGCAGTCTGGCTCCAGAATCTGTGCTCTTAATTATGATTCTGTGCAACCTCCTTCAGCCTGAGATAGGAAGCCTTCCTCTACCCTTCTAATTCCTGGAATCACTAATGAGCTGATTTTTCTATAAAAACGAAAAGAGTGCTTAGCATAAACCCAGAAGCTACCTTTCCAGCCAAGCAGAGGGGCAGAAGCTACAATGGGGAGTGAGGGAAGGAGGGCCAGGGAACAGGTGCTTTAGACACTGAGAATCGGGTCTTCCTGACCAGACACACATGCAGTGGATAATCCTAGTGGCCAAGGGAGGGAGAGTTGATGCCAGGTATGGAGGTCACTCACAGATAGAAAATAAACCATAAGAGTCCACCTGCCAATGTAGGGGACACGGGTTCGAGCCGTGGTCGGGGAAGATCCCACATGCTGCGGAGCAACTAAGCGTCACAACTACTGAGCCTGCGATCTAGAGCCCGTGAGCCACAACTACTGAAGCCCGTGCGCCTAGAGCCCGTGCTCCGCAACAAGAGAAGCCGTCACAGTGAGAAGCCTGCGCACCGCAACGAAGAGTAGACCCCGCTCCTCGCAGCAACTAGAGAAAGCCCGCGTGCAGCAACGAAGACCCAACGCGGTCAAAAACAAATATAAATTTAAAAATTAATTAAAGAAAAAAAAAAGAAACCAGAAGTGGAGGTTAACGTCTGCCTGAACTGAGAAGAGGATGCTCTGGCTCTCTGTGGATGGAGCACATTGAAAAATGAAGCCAAACCACTCTCATCAGAGAAGCATATAAATAGCATTTACAGACCTTGGCTTCTGTGCCCATTTAATTCTGTGAACTCTCAGAAAAGGCCTACTATGAGGAAAGCACGACATAGGACAGAATGGAGTAAGGAACACGGCCCAGATTTTTCTCGTCTCAGTGAAGTCTTGATTGTGGGCTTGGTATGCGTGTGTGGAGACCTCAGCTGCCAAGGGCACTTGAGAGCATCTGACAGCACAGTCTGCGGGGCTGAGAGCAGCTGAGCTTCTTGGAAGCACCACCAGTTGGAGGGAAAATAAATGGGGAAAAAACAGAGGAGCCAACATTCGTCAAGAGAAAAGAAATCCACAATAGGAAGGTCAGCCACTCTAAGAATAACTGTCCTGCAAACACAAAACCAAGGCAAATATAACGTCCCCTACCTCAGCCCCAATCACCTGCCTTTTGAAGTCAGTGTTATGTTTCTGTATTTTTTTCTCCTTTATTCCCTATGGGTTCTTCTAAGGTAGGCCATTCTCTGTGAAAAGATATATGTGAGGGAGGTTTCATTTGACATCCGTTTTCCAGCTATTAAATTTGCGGTGGTTATTTTTAGAACAAAAGATAGTTTAAGAAATAATTAGATGCCCATATGTGATACAGGCCAGATAGCGGCAAATGTTTTTAAGATTATGTCTAAAAAATTCAAACTGACTGAAAAGTAGGAAAAAATAATGTGGATTTGAAGTTTATTAAAATGATCAGGTTTTTAAAATTCAGCAATATAATGTAGCTGTACCTCAATTTCCCCAATTGCATGCCTCACTGTTGTTTGCATAAAACAACTGCCCCGACCCCTCCCAGCCCCCAGTCTGTGAGGCCAGCATGATCAGTTGGGCTTCCAGCAGTGGTGATGGATTTGCTGTGATCCACCCTCACCCTCTCCTGTTTCTGCCCATGATGAATGGACACCATTACAAGATGGCGTCTGGGGTTAGGAGTGCAGCTTAGGGGAGCTCACCCCCATGGGGGAATCAAACCCTGGACCTTGGCCTCTTTTGTGTGATGCCTTAACCTACAGAACTAATCAGCCATGGAAAAATAAGGACGCTTATCACTGACTTGCCAAATAGCAGTGTTTGAGAATATATTCTTTTTAAAAAAGAAAGAAAGAAAGAAGGGTGATCTTAGAAGCTTTGCTTCCACAGTAAAACACCTATTTAAACACCAACTAATATTATTTTAAGTCAGGAACAGAGGCAGTGGCAATAAAAGCGGTTTCTCTAAGTCAACAACTGGCTAGAGACTACATGTGCCTACAAAACGAGTTTCATAAGATCGTGCTTATTTTAGAAACATCAATACTAAAACAACAGTAACAGTTTTTCCCCTTAGTTTAAGCACTGCTTGGATATGCATTATATCCAGCCAAGCAATAACTGAACAAATTCCCCTCTTAAATTTCCCCAAGTTCAAGTACAAGGCTTTGAGCATACCACAAGCTTTATAAAACAGCCCAGCTTTAAGTATGCAATAATCGCTCATTTCCTGGCCATTAATTCAGACATCATGCAATCACTCAAAGGCATCCATTTTCCTTTGCTGCTATTTTGGGGACTGCCGCCCTATTGTCATCCCTGCCTTAGACCCCTGACTTCGTCTTCTTTTAATTAGAGCAGCAAGAACGACAGGCGGAGTCAGTCTGCTGAGGGTGATCCATCACAGGGCTCACTTTGCTCCCTGGCCTCGTAGATGAGTTTATAAACAGGACATCTTGGATATCAAGATAACTGCTTAAGGAAACAGAAGAACAAATGGTGACCATCTTGTAAGCTACTTGCCTAAGACTATAAACTCTAGGCTAGGGCTGTATTTACTGACACTGTGGGTTTTTTTGTTTGTTTGTTTGTTTTTATAAATTTATTTATTTATGGCTGCGTTGGGTCTTCGTTGCTGTGCACGGGCTTCTCATTGCAGTGGCTTCTGTTGTTGCGGAGCACAGGCTCTAGGTGCGCAGGCTTCAGTAGCTGTGGCTCAAAGGCTCTAGGGCACAGGCTCAGTAGTTGTGGCGCACGGGCTTAGTTGCTCCGCGGCACGTGGGATCTTCCTGGACCAGGGCTCGAACCCGTGTCTCCTGCATTGGCAGGTGGATTCTTAACCACTGCACCACCAGGGAAGCCCATGACACTGTGTTTTGATTAAATATCCAAATAGACTTTACCAATGATGATACTTTAGAAGATGTTTTGTCTGAGCTTGCTCTCAAACTGATGTCATAACCTAAGAGTTGCCCAAGGTGTTAACTCATATTCTCACAACTGAGCGATGGGATCTGCTTTTGAGCTAAATCCTTTCCACGTTGGTCAACAGCAGTAGTCCCAGTCCTGAAAAAGAAAAAAACTCAACACTCGTGGGCTCATTCATTGTCATTACAGAAAGCACTATATATTAGCCTGCAGAGTATTGAATACTACTATTCAACAGTATTTTCCAGGTAAAACTAAAGGACTGATTTATGCCTGCTGTAATCTAACCCTGTTATCCGGAAGAGAAGACATAGGACCCAAAGTTATATTGCGCTGTAATTCAACTCTACAATGTGGTGAGCTGGTGCGTGTGCTAGGTGCTAGATTACAGATACCCAGCCTTGCACTGCAGAAGCTCATGACACACGTAAAACCAGCAGTGTACAGTACAGAAGATGCTAAGACACAGGCTAGAGCCAGTCTGCCTAGATTTGACTCCCAGCTCCTCCATTTAGGGTGCAGTTTACTTAAAACATCTGTATCTGTTTCATTACTATTTTGATGTATTTCCTTCTAGTCTTCTGTGCCTGTATCTAATGTATATATACACATATACATACAACAAAGTTGAAATCATATTTTTGCATATTTACATATTTTATACACTAAAGAATACATCAGAAGCATTATTCCATGTTAATATTATTTCTCATGCCTTAGAAGAATACACTGTATAAATACCCATTAACTTATCAAGCAACTCCCTATTGTTGGACATTTACACTGCTTCCATTTTTTACTATGGTAAATTGTGATGCATATTTTTTCCTATCTTCTAAAAGAGTTTAACAGTATTGGGTTGAAATATTCCATGAAAGATTTTAAAATCTCAATAAAATTGTTAAAACCCAATAGTTTAGGAGGTAATTATTCCATAACTTTTTCATTCTTCCTTGGTGATGTTCTATTCCATTTTTTTTTTCGGTATGCGGGCCTCTCACTGTTGTGGCCTCTCCCGTTGCGGAGCATAGGCTCCGGACGCGCAGGCTCAGCAGCCATGGCTCATGGGCCCAGCCGCTCTGTGGCATGTGGGATCTTCCCGGACCGGGGCACGAACCCATGTCCCCTGCATCGGCAGGTGGACTCTCAACCACTGCACCACCAGGGAAGCCCTATTCCATTTTTTAAAACAATGCAGACTTTACAGATACTGTAAGATAGAAAATAAATTCGATATTGAACAATGAATGTTGATTGACTTCCTAGGCTATTTCCAGGCATTGATTTAAGTGCTGAAGATACAGCAGTGAACAAAACAGACCAGCTTCAGCCTTCATGGAGTTTACCTGCCAGGAGAGGAGACAGAAAAACAAACGCACAAATAAACATAAGGTATTTGCATCAGAAGATGATGGTACTTGAGAAAAAGCTTGAGAGGGACACAGGTAGTGCCTGACAGGATGGGGGAGGTGCTATTTTTTCTAGAGTAGCCAAGGAATAACTCAGTAAGAAGGTGATATTTGAGCAGTGATTGAAGAAAGAGAGGTGAGAAAGTGGTCCAGGCTTAGTGAACAAGAAACAGCATGGAGGTCCGTTTGACTGGAGCCCGGTAGGTGAAGGAGGATGTGGTAAAGGTGTGTTCAGAGAAGTAGGAGTGGCCAGATCGTGTTGGGCTTAAAACAACTTTTTAAGGACTTGGAGTTGAGTTGGTAGACATGAGTTCTTAATAGATGCTTTCATACACATTCTGAAAGTATCCAGTTCTTTCTAAAGTCGTTACACTCCAAATAACACTATCTGGTATGCATTCTCATTGATGCATTTTTATAGACCTTCTTCCCATTCTAATAACCCAATATAAGTCCTATTAAAATCATTCTTATCCAAATGGCTATTCATGAGTTTAAGAGCTCTGTTCTTAAAAGCTTTGTGATTTTGTCAAGGAGAGAGAAGTATAAAGGCTAAAAACAAAAGGCAAGTAGTAGTCAACATTTTCCTGTACAAAAAATGAGTTTCCATAGAGATCAGAATTGGGACCATCTGATGTTTTATAAGTATCCTGCAAGACAGCACAAGAAAAAGCTCCTGGATTATAAATGATACTAAGATAGCTAACATGTGAAATGCCCATAGAAACAAAATACTAGAAGGATCTCTCAAAATTCTGTGATTTCATGTAAATGAAATGAGTGATGAGTGTCAGCGTTTAGAAGTCATGCAAAATGTCCCTATGAAACTCCAGGATCTGGGCTTTCAGTTTTACCAAAGAATTCAGGGGCTTTCTCTACAGATACTGCCCCCCTGCCATGGGTACAAAGAAGTGAATAAATGTAGGATGGCATCAGAAAATGTAACAAATAAACATTCTTTCAAATAAATATGTACTGAACACAGACTATGTGCACTGTGTTTGCTGTTGGAAATACAAAGCTTATAGTCTCACAGCATGACAAATTGATGGAATGTGATGAATTCTTTCCTTGATGACATCACATGATGCTACAAGGAAGAAGAACACATAGCCTAGATGGTCAGGGGCAAGGAAGGTAAAAGAAGTGGTGGGAGTTAGCTGGATGCAGATGGGTTGAAAGGATTTGGTGTCCCAGAATGAAAAAACTAGAAGAGAAAAGGCCCACAGGGAACCTAGGAGGTGTTGATGAAGCTCTTCTGAGTGGGTGGAATGGAAGTGGAGAGATGGGGTCTGGGAGTGATGAGGGGTGAGAGGTAAATACTTGTTCTTATCCTCCTGAGTACAATGGTACATCTGTATCTGGAAAAGTGCATGCAGTTCTGGTCCTTGTACTTAACATCCACACATGGCCAGAAGCTTAGGTAAAAGGCAAGTAAAATGATCATGTTCATGAAGCAGTTTTCATAGAAAGAGAGTCTTAATAAATTAAGATTCCCTATCTCATAAAGACTAAAAGGGAAAATGTACCAAAATCTATGAAATTAAGATAAACAATTAGTAGGGTAACATGATGTACTTACTCATTAAATCCCACAGATCAAATTCTAGACAAAATCCAGCCAACCAGAGTATTTCATACATTAACCCTATCTAAGTCAATGTCTCCTAAACTTGCAGAATCTCCAAAAGATGGGCCTTGAAATTTATATTGTAACAAATGTCTCAGATGCTCCTTACACTTAGGCAAGCCTTATACAGCTTAATGAATATGGTATGTAGGTGCTTCTAAAACATACTTACGTTTCAATAGTTTGTAATAAATGAATGTGTTCTAAGTAAGAGCTCGGCTCTTACTTTGTAACTAAAATTTGTAACTAGAATCACAAATACAACTGTTTCACAGCCCAAATCCCAAACTCCAAATGGTTGGAACAAGGGTAAGAGCTTCATTAGTCTGAGTCAAATTTGATCCCTTGTTTTTTGGTCATTTCACTGCTTGCTAAAGCCTTCAACAAATGGCAGGGGAAACGTCACAAATCAACCAAGGACAGATGCTGATTCACTACATAGGGACACCCACAGTCTGAAAAGTCCAGAAAGACCTTTTCCTGGATAATATAGGAGACCAAGAGAAGTTTCTTCTGGGCAAAATTTCTCATATGGTAAACAAGTGCAACAACTGTACAAACTAGGTTTACAACTTAATAAAGGTTACCAGCCAAGATCAGGATCACCCTACTACAGCCAAGTAACTTCTTTTTTTTTTTTTTTTTTTTTTTGCGGTATGCGGGCCTCTCACTGTTGTGGCCTCTCCCGTCGCGGAGCACAGGCTCCGGACGCGCAGGCTCAGCAGCCATGGCTCACGGGCCCAGCCGCTCTGCGGCACGTGGGATCTTCCCGGACGGGGACACGAACCCGCGTCCCCTGCATCGGCAGGCGGACTCCCAACCACTGCGCCACCAGGGAAACCCCCAAGTAACTTCTTAAGAGAAGAATGTGGATTTCTTGTATAATAGGGAAAAGACACTATCGCCGGAAGAAGGCACGTATTGCCCTCACGTGATAAGTGTGTAGGCCATTTGATAATGGTAATTCACCTATTCAGATGCTTTCCCAGGAATGGGTTGTGTTCATTCTATCACTTCTGTTTCTCCATATAATTAAAGACTGGCCACTTGTGATGTGGACCCTTATTTAGAAAAGGAGATAATTCTCTAAAAATGTCAGCCCTAGTCATAGGTACCTATCAACTATCTTTCATTACTTAGCACTTTGTATTACAAGACCCTTTTCAAAATAAATTATGAGCCAATATACTTGTTCATCTGGTATATTTGTGGACCCCAGACACACATCCATGTTATTTTCTTATTTCCCCTTCAGTTCACTGGATGATAGATTTTAGTGCTGAAATGTTTCTTTCAATTAAGCTTGCAGTAGATCTAAAGATTCAGGATTGTAAACTCATTGTGATGGGGGTAACATAGGAGAACAATACCACTGCTGGTGTCCCTGGATATCCAGATGTAAGCGGGTAGGGGTCCCTTATAACAAGTTTCAAATTATTTCTTTGTGTGAGTGGATTCAACGTCTATGAAGGAGACAGAATCGAAAAATAAAAATCCAATAAAAGGAACACTGGGCATGCAAAATCCATAGTTGTGAAATATTTAACAAAAGCCAAATATTGAACTTGGACTGGGGAAAGAAGACTTTGTTCCTATTTTGACCTGTTGGAGGTGAAGTGGAAACACCCAGTCTCACAGCAAGCCAGAAAGCAGAAAGTGGCTGTGTGAGCCAGCTCAGAGAGACTTAACTCCCTACGGAAAGGGGGTGTTTTCATTCTCAGAACATTGTACCTTACTATTTAATCATTCTAAAGGTTCTAAATGCCGGACAGGTAAGTTGTACCAGGGCCTCTGGACAAGGATTACAGACAGATGTCTATAAAGACAAAATAAACACATAGGTTTGGGCTTATTTTAGCCACAGTTCTGTGTTAAACTTTATAGATAGTAAATTCTTACCATATTCTTACCATGAATATGGTTGCCAAATTTAGCAAAGAAATATACTGAACACCAGTTAAATTTGAATTTCAGATAAATGATAAATAAATTTTTATTATTGAAGTAGGTCCCACACAATACTTGGAACATACAAAAATATCTTTGTTCTTTATCTGAAATTCAAATTTAACTGGACATCCTACATTTTATCTGGTAATTCTACCAGCTCACTGCCACAAAGGGAGACAACACTTGAGTCTACTATAAGAAACTAAATTTAAACTAATTTGCCTGGTTCAATATTAGCTGAAGACCACGAGTGCTTAGGCCAAGAGCAGTAGATTTGGTACAAAGGAAAACCTCAGTGATAATCTTGTCCTTTCCTAAAGTAGAAGGACATTGCATGTTAATGTAATGCTTTTATTTTTGTTAAATTCCCTGGAGTTAATATAATACAAAAACATAGTACTTTGCATTTTATAGTAGCCTGTGTGAGGAATGTCATCTCTACAAGAGTTTATGCACATTTCTCACGAGACTACAGTGACAAGGGACTAAGTACACACCTGAATTATATTTAACATAGGGAAGGAAGGGGTTGTTGATATGACCCTTAACACTTACAGATGGGCAAATCTGGGGGGGGTTGACTTGTTTGGGTTTAAGGTTTGTGTATATGCGTGTGTTTCAGGGTTCCCCCTTACAACAAAATAAATCTCAGAAAAGCACTGACAGGACTCCCCTGGTGGCACAGTGGTTAAGAATCCACCTGCCAATGCAGGGGACACAGGTTAGAGCCCTGGTCCAGGAGGATCCCACATGCCGCGGAGCAACTAAGCCCATGCACCACAACTCCTGAGCCTGCACTCTAGAGCCCGCAAGCCACAACTACTAAAGCCTGCGTGCCCAGAGCACGTGTTCCACAACAAGAGAAGCCACCACAATGAGAAGCCCACACACACTGCAACGAAGAGTAGCCCCCGCTCGCCGCAACTAGAGAAAGCCCACATGCAGCAACAGTGACCCAACGCAGCCAAAAAAAAAAAAGAAAAGAAAAGCAATGACTATTGCACTGATATGAACAAATTATTTTTTTAAGTTGGCAATAAAAAATAAAAGTATAAATATTTTGGGCAATGCAGAATATGTTTATCTCTTGTTATAAAAAGGTAACTGTAAAGGGCACAGAATACCTCTAATTAAACATTTATTTGATTTAAGAAATTAATTTGTAGTAAAAATACCAAGGTGACTCAAGATCAAAGATTACCA
Organism: Neophocaena asiaeorientalis asiaeorientalis; assembly: GCF_003031525.2. NCBI lineage: Eukaryota > Metazoa > Chordata > Mammalia > Artiodactyla > Phocoenidae > Neophocaena > Neophocaena asiaeorientalis. The sequence goes on along the minus strand of NW_020175831.1, from coordinate 3,946,716 downwards.
TGTATCATTCATTTCCAAATATATCTCAAAGATATGAGATATCTTTGAGACTGAAGAAATTATTCAGCCAGCTACTATATTTCTTGGGTATTTGGATTTTTTTTTAGTATACATAGAATCCTATTATTTCCCGTTATGCACCTGGAAATCAGAAACTGATTTCAAAATAGAACTGAGATTGCACTTTATTACACACATTAGTTTCCCTCTTTTTATCTAGAAATCACTTAAGCAAAAGAAATTCACCTTAATTGTTTTTTATGTTCCTGAAACCTGGCAGTGCCTTACTCACCATAGGCACTCAGTAAGTTGTGTTAAATGGCTGAATCAATGATTCCAGCAAGATTTGTTTGGAAAATAATTCAGATATTATATACAATATTAAAAAGTGTCGAATGCCTTTTGGCATGGGTTTCATCAGATAAGATTTGAAATGAGTTTTTTTTTTTAATCTATATAATTGGGGAATCTAAAAAACAACTGAAGTCAAGCTTGAGCTCTAAGCCAAAATGGTGTATTGGTTTTCTCTACATTGGGGAAGGACTCCATTTGCGTCTGTGGAGGAGAGCAGCAGACATTCCTGGATCTATTCATATCTTCAAGGAGACTCCCTCATGAAAGGAGGAAGTTTACCTACCACTTTCTAATTTGCCAGCTCTTGTTTCGAATACCATTCTAGAAAAAGACAAACATTCTTTTTCTTCTATAACATTCTAACTCCAAATAAAATGAAATAAAAATTAAATGTGAGTTTCTTCACCAACACAGTGATAATAAAGCCAAGATCACAGTTTTAACTCCCAGATGTGTCCACTGGCATACTACAGGGAAAAACCAGGGCATGAAAATAAACCATAGCCTTCTCTACTCACACCTGCATTCATGATGCCTTAATAAAAGAGACTACTACACACTCTACATTTAACTAGCTCAGCACTTATAAGGTAAGCACTACACACTCATCTTACAAACAAAGAAACTGACTGCCCAAGGTCATAACCAGAAAGAAGTGCTAAGATTTGAACCCAGGTCTGGTTGATTCCAAAAGCATTGCTTTTGCTAAAGCATCAGGATGCCCCCCATTATACCAAAGGCAGATGGCTTACGGCAGGCCATCATTGCTACTGGCTAGTTACTTTGGTACACATATCTGATTAAGACTAGATCAGGGGTGTTTTTTCCTATCTGAAAGGGCAGCAGACAATTCTGTTCTTTTATGGGGTGAGAAATGCCAAAGTTAGGACAAATCAGCTTTCACTAAGAACTGCAGAGGGGCACATAAAATCAGATTAGTACAAAAAGAATGAGATACATTATTATTTCTTTCACTGTTATATTTGGATTTCTGTTCTCTGTATTTTTCACGCTAGCTTGCTGAAATATCAAGGTTAATGTCTCAGTCAGGTTCCAACTTCCCAAATGACCTTTATCCCAATTACCCTTTGATGCAACACCTACTTCAGAAAAATTAACCTTCAAAGTGCTCCTGAAATGGAACTTTCTCTATAGATCTGTATCCCCTAAAAAATAAGCACTTCCCTCTCATCTTCCACTCACTTTTGGAGTTAAACAAGTTGAGGTAGCTGGGTCTACAGAATATAGCACATACTATCAAGGCTCAAATATTAAAACAGTATCATTTTGGTACACTAATAAACAGAACAATAAAACAGAATGAAAATCCAGCAGTAGATCCAGCTGCATATGGAAATTTAGTATATGATAAAGGTGGCATCTCAAATCAGTAGGAGAAAATGGATTTTTTAATAAGTAGCATTGGATGAACTTGAGAGCTATATGTAAGTTTTCTAAACCTGAGAATGATATAAATCCAGAGATCCCAGAATTTCAATAAACCCCTGTAAGAATAAGTGTACATGCATGCATGCACACACACACAAACACACACACACACACACACACACACACCACCACACCAAGGTATCAAATTGCTGAAAACTAGGAAAAATTAGAAAATCTTAAATATAGACAGAGGAAAAAAGATACATTACATAAAGAGAAACATAAGAAGAATGACCACAGATTCACATCCAAAAGAATGTAACAAAAATACAATATCTTTAAAATGTTTAAAGAAATTATTGCCAATTTAAAATTCTATGCCTAAAAAAATCCTTCAAAGTGAAGGCAAATAGACAGTTTTAGAGACAAATAAAAGCTGAGAGAATCTGTCATCAGCAGACCTGCACTGCAAGGAAGGTTCTCAGACTAAAAGCACAAAAAAGAATGAAAAACACTTAGCAATGGCAAATATGAGGATTTATGTGAAAGATTTTTTTTCTCATTTATTAATTTCATTAAAAGACAATTGACTAAGAGCAAAAATAATAAAAATATATTTTGGGGTGTATAACATATGTATCAATAAAATAAATGACAATAATAATCAAAGGATGGGAGGGGGAAATGGAAGTATATCATTGTAAAGGCCTTACAGGAAGTGGTAGATTATTATTTGAATCTAGACTGTAACAAGTTAAAGATGCTTATTCCAAAGCCTACAGCAACCACAAAAATAAATAAATAAATAATGAGAGAGAGGGAGCAATAAAAAGCCAATAGTAAAATTCAAATGGAATACAAAAAAATTACTCACTCTCTAATAAAGGAAGAGAAGAGGAAAAAAGAAGGAATGAAGAACAGATAGGATAAATAGAAAACAAAGAGGACTATGGTAGACTTAAAGCCAAATACATTGATGATTACATTAAACATTAATGGAATAAATATTCTAATTAGAAGTCATAGATTGTCATACTGGATTTTTTTTAAGCAATATCCAACTGTATGCTGTCTAAAGAAATGTACTTTATAAGCTAAAAAGTAAAAGTATGGGGAAAATATACCATACAAGCACTAACTATAAGAAAACTGGAGTAGCCACAGAAATATCAGACATAGTAGATATCAGAACAAGGAACAAAGAGGAACATTTCATAATGATAAGACAGTAAATGTATCAAGAAGATATAACAATATTAAATGTGTATTCACTTAATAAGAGAGCTTCAAAATATAATAAAGCAAGAACTAACAGACCTGTATGGAGAATTTACAATCCACGAGTATAGCTGAAGACTTCAATGCTCCTGTTCTAGTAATTGATAGAACAAGTATACATAAAATCAGTAAGAATATAGAAGACAAACAACACTATAACCAATTTGGTCAAATTGACATTTATAGAACACTATAGACAAAAACAACAAAACGTAAATTTTTTTCAAGTGCATATGGAACATTCACCAAGATAGACCTTACGGTGGACCATAAAACAATAAATGTAAAAGGACTGAAATCATATGGAGCATGTTTTCTGACCATAATGAAATAAAGTTAGAAATCAATAATAAAAAGATACTTGGAAAATCCTCAAATATTTTTAAATAATACATATATGGATTGAAGAAGAAATCACAAGGGAAATGATATGCTATTTTGAACTGAAGGATACTAAACAGTCATCATAAATCTAAGCAGTGGCAAGAGAGACTTTATAGCTTCAAATTCTTATATTAGCAAAGAAAAAAATGTCTAAAATAAACTATACTTCCACCTAAGGAAGGTAGAAAAAGAAGAATAAATCAAACCCAAAGTGAGAAGAGAGAAGGAAATCATAAAGCTGAGTATGGAGCTAATTGAAATAGAAAATGGACAAAGTACAGTGAAAATCAATGAATCCAAAAACAGGTTCTTTAATAACATGAATAAAATTATAAACCTTTGGCCAGACTGATCAAGAAAAAGCAGAGACAACAGAAATTAATAATACTATGTATAAAATAGGTGACATCACTACATATCATACAAATATTAAGAGGATAAGAAGGGAATTTTATGAACAAGTTTAAACCAACATATTTGATAACTTAGATGAAGCGGACAACTTCTTTTAAAGACACAATCACTAAAGAAACACAAGACAAAACAGAAATTCTCAATATTCCTATATCTACTAAATATATTGAAATCATTAACAAAACTCCCAGAAAGAAAAGTTCAGGACCAGATGGTTTCACTAGTAAATTCTATCAAACGTTTAAGGAAGAAATAATGTCTATAGAAAATAGAAGAAAGGGAATTTTTAAAAAATCATTTTATGAGGCCAACATTAATCACGTTGATACCAAAATAAGACAAAGACACTACAAATCCCTTAAGAACACAGGTGCAAAATTCCTTAATAAAACATATGCAATTTGAATTCAGCAATATCTAAATATAACATACTATACCATGACCAAATGGGTTTATCTCAGCAATTCAAGAGTGGATTGATACTTTAAACCAACCAATGTAATTCATTATGGTAACAGAACAAAAGAGAAAATTTCGTTTCACTAGAAATTAAACAGAAAGAAGAACCCCACAACAAAATATTGGGTTGGCCAAAAAGTTCATTTGGGCTTTTCCATAAGATGTTACAGAAAAACCCAAACGAACATTTTGGCCAACCCAATACAACTAGAAGGGAACTTTCTCAACCTGATAAAGGGAATCTATGAAAAAAATTGCAAAAAATGTCATGTAATGGTGAACATATGAGATTCTAATATTGAATAATAACATGGATTACTTAGTGATAAAATTTTTTAAAAAGTGTTAAGAACTGTATACTAAAAACTATAAAACATTGCTAAGAAAAATTAAAGAAGACCTAAATATATACTACAATAATTAGATGGAGGAAACAATATTATTTAGATGTCAATCTCCCTAAATTTAAGGAAATCCCAGTAAAAAATCTCAGAAGGTTTTTGTTTTTGTTTTTGGTAAAACTTGATTAATGGATTCTAAAACTTATATAGAAATGCAAAGGACCTAGAATCACCTAAACTATTTTGTTAAAGAAGAATAACATAGGAGGACTTACTCTGCTTGATTTTAAGACTTATTATAGAACTATAGTAATCAAAACAGTGTGGTATTGGCATAAGAACAGACATATAGATTGATGAAACAGAGTAAAGTGTCTAGAAACAAACTATTACATATGTGGTCAACTGATTCACAATAAAGGTACCAGAGTAATTCAATATGGAAAGAACTGTCTTTTCAACAAATGGTGCTACAACAGCTGAATGACCGTATGAAAAAAAAAAAAAAGGTCTATGACCTTCACACCATACACAGAAATAAATGTAAAAACTAAGACTCTAAAATTTCCAGAATAAAATAATAGAAAATTTCCAGAATAAAATAATAGAAAATCTTTGTGGCTTTGGGGTGAGGAAAATTGTTTTTAAATGGGACACAGAAAGTACAAACGTAGAAAGAAAATAATAATAATTGTACTTTATCAAAACTTACAACTTTTGTTCTTCCAAAAACATTCTTTATAAAATGAAAAGGCAATCCACATCCTGGGAGAATACATTCATAACGATGACAAAAGGCTTATACCCAGGATATTTTTAAAAATAAACTCTTAGAACCCAATTGAAATTGGACAAAAGGTTTAAACAGACACTTCACAAAAGGCGACACATGACTGGCCAGTGAGCCTACAAAAGATGCCCAATATCACTGTCTTCAGGAAAATGTAAAATAAAATCACAGTGAAATACCACTACTCATGCATTAGAATGGCTAAAATTTAAATGACTGCCAACACCAAGAGATAGCAAGGATGAGAAGCAACTGAAACTTTTAAATATTGCTGGTAGGAATGCCACATAGTACAACCACTTTGGAAAATATTCTGTAGTTATTAATAAGTTAAATATACATGTGTCATATGACTCAGCAATTCAACTCCTAGATGTTTACCCAAATGAAAACATATATCCACACAAAAACTTATATACAAATGTGAATGTTTATAACAACTTTGTGCAAAATAGTCAAAAACTTAACACAAATGTCCATCAACAGGCAAATGCATAAACAAACTGTAGTATATCCATATGATTTATAAAATGGATTTTTAAAAATGAACAACTGATACATGGGACAACAGGGATGAATCTCACATAGTGTTGATTGAAAGAAGTCAGACACAAAAGAGTACATATAATATGATTCCATTTATATGAAATTCTAGAATAGGTAAAGTTAATCTGTAGTGATAGAAAGCAAATTAGTGGTGGTCTAAGATCAGGAGTTGGGTAGGGAGTGAGGATTGCCTGCAAAGGGTCATGAAGAACTTTGGAGGATGATGGAAATATTCCATAGGTTGATTTTGATGATAGTCACCCAGATGTGTACTTTTCTAAACCTGAATACTGTACACCTAAAATTTACATTTACTATATGTAAATTATACCTCAATAAACTTGATTTTTAAAACTAGACTGAGATACTATTTCTTACCTATCAGATTAGTAAAAATCAAAGAGTTAGAAAACATACTTTGTTGATAAGCCTGTGAGGGGAAAAGTAACTCTCATACATTACTATGGACAATACAGAATTGGATTATCGATAGGAAACTTGCCAATAGTTACCAAACAACATATGCATTTACCTTTAACCCACATATCTCACTTCTAGGACTCTATTACAAAGGTATATTAGCAAAAATATGGAAAAATACGCACACAAATTTTTATTAAAGCACAGTTTGTTCTGCAGTAGAATGCAGAACAATGGGAAAACACCTAGATACCTAGAGAATATGGTATATTCAGGACAGAGATACAAGCTAGACTTCTCTGAACATGTCTTGTGTATCATTTACATATATGAATATACTTATAATTATAGTTCCTAGTTCTGTTCACTGAAAATGCCTAAAATGATGACCAGCCCCAGGAGCAATAAGTATCACTAAATACCACTAACCACCAAAAAGAACCAGAGTTTTTAAGAGATACAGCTGATCCCAGGTCTGAGAAAGAAAATGTATAAATGGATCACAATAAAAACCAAGGAAGTTGCCAAATACTACCCCAGTCAAAAGGACTCAGAGGTCAAGCTGAAAAACCTCCCACTGGCCAAAGATGGGACCATCTGAGCATCAATAAAGATGACAAATGCGTGGATTAAACAAACAAACTTTTAAAAATCCATTTGTTCATAATGATTCTAACACAACAACAACAAATACACTCATTGGTCATTGAAGAGCATTAGGGAACAAATTCATTTATTTGGAAACTGGTAAATAAAGGGAAAGAAGATGCCATCAGCAAATTCAGACTGCAGAAAAGGCTACAGGACAAATACCTAGTTTTTGCCACAACTAAATGCCAAGAAAAAAGAAAGAGATGCAGGAGTTCTTTATAGCTTAATCAAGAGTAAGTGATGCATCAACCTGACAGCAATGTGTGGACTTTATTTAGATCTTTACTCAAACAAACATAATTTTCAAAATACCTTTATGAGGGCTTCCCTGGTGGCGCAGTGGTTGAGAGTCTGCCTGCCGATGCAGGGGACACAGGTTCGTGCCCCGGTCCGGGAAGATCCCACATGCCGCGGAGCAGCTGGGCCCGTGAGCCATGGCCACTGAGCCTGCGCGTCCGGAGCCTGTGCTCCGCAACAAGAGAGGTCACAACAGTGAGAGGCGCGCGTACCGCCAAAAAAAAAAAAAAAACCTTTATGAGACAACAAAGGAATATGAACATTGACTACATATTAGATGATAGTCAGGTATTATTGTCAATTTTGCTAAGTGTTATAATGGTACTTAATAAGGTTTCAAGAGAGCCCTTACCATTTAGAAATATATACTATGTTTAAAGATGATATATATCATCTAGGATTTGATTCAACACAATGACTTACAGAAAAAATGGGAAGAGAGGTATAGATGAAACAAGACTGTCCACGAGTTCATTACTGTAGAAGCTGGGCGATGGGTACAGGGAGTTTATTACATTAGTCTCTCTAGATTTTTGTATGTTTAAAATTTGTCATAATAAAAAAGATTTTTTAAGTGCCCAATGTTAACAGTTGAAAGAAAAAGGGAAATCAAGAACTGGGCATGTGAGCTAAAAATAGATGTCACGTACAGGAGAGATCAGACCTGGTGAAAGCTATAATAAAATGTAAAGAATTAGTTCCAAAACTCAATCAATGCAGAAAGTTAACAATCAGATAATATTTGATAAGTCCTGTTTGATTAATTAATTAATTAAGGCCATGAGGTCCCTGGAGCAGGAAGGGAAAAGCAGCATATGGACCATGAGGAAACAGGTGCCCAACTAGAGCAGAGACAGAAAGGGGGCACCTCAGTCTGGAGGGAATAGTTAGCAAAAAATAAGAGAACAGTGAGAATCTGAAACCAGGAACAAAGCAGTGGAATGAAGATGATGGGTGAATTCTAGAGACTATTCATAAGAACAATTGACAGTACTTAATATTGCAACGAGGAAGAGAGAGGAGCTAAAGCTGATTCAATTCGATTCAACAAATATTTACCAAGTATCTGCGTGCCTTTCAAGATCTCGAAGAACTAAGAGTCTTCTTGAAGAGATAAATAATTCAAACTATAACATATACAAATGTTTTATAACAGAAATTAGCATGAAAGTTGTAGGAGAACAGAGATGAAGGAACAACTGAATAAATATTGATATTAACCAAAATGGGGAAAATACTGGAGGAACAGTAGTTTAGAAAGGACTGTATTTTCTTTTAGGTGCTTATGGGACATTCTGTTGAATAGGTTCAATAGAGATGAGACATAGAGGTCATACATCAGCATAACGGCAATGACTTTCAAATAAATAGACTAGTTAAGTTTGTTGGAAGACAGTTGCCACCTTTACACTTTGGTCCTATGAGTAAAATATTTGCTACTACCAGCATCTTCATCACGTCTAATTATTTATTTATTTAAATCTTTCCTGAATGCTAAGTAAAGAATATTCTAATTTAATGTTACAATAAAGAATTCCTGAAATCATCTAAACCTTAATGTCAAATTCCCTGATGTAACATTTAAGTGCATCATTTAAGAGAGATTAAAACAATTTATTTATAAATGCTTGCCTTACTGTACTTATCAGTACAGATATAAAATAGCATAGTGATAATGGGTACCTTCAATGAGAAAAAATGTTATTTCAAAGATGGAAATGTAATAAATCTTTGTTTTAAAGGTTATATAATGAGAGAAGGCAGATGCAGCTCTGTTGATATAACTGAATGGAAGTAACTTTTCCAAATGAAAACAAATCATATTTCTCTTTAGAAATTTTTGTACTCGATTTCTGAATGCCCTGTTTTAGAATTTATAATTTCCTATAAATTAGAATTTATAGTTTTCTTGGAAACTCTGGGAAATTGAGAAACTGTCTCTAAAGTTCATTTATCAGTGATCCAAATACATGCAATAGAGCAATGACTCAGGAGTGTTTATAACATTTTCTGTGAATGTTTACACTGAAAAACACAGTTTTCAATAACAATTGGCATCAAGAACTCAATAGTAAAAAGTGCCATATGGGATTACATTCATTTGGTAGAAACAGGGACAATGCTGTCTCATTTTAATCACCATTTACAGTCATTTTCTTGGGTTGAAAAAGAAATCCAATAATACCATATATAAAATTAAAGGTGACTATGAGGTATCATTGAACATTTGCACTTTAACTTCTTAAATTTATTAGAAAACATAAGAAAAATCCTTACGATGAGCCATTTTCATCTTACACACGTTCTATATATCTTTATAGAGAGAAACAGAAGTCAATATTCTAAAAAATAGCCCCGCCAATTTGAAAAATGAAGTAAAGTTGAGTAATGGTGTGGATGGAAAAGTTTATTTAACTACAACCTCACCTAGATATGGAACAGAAGACTGCCTCAAGATCCCTATCCCATACAATGCGCGTTTTTATTTTTATCTAAGCACGATACAGTCCATGACTAAACATAATCCAATTTGATTTGTGTTGCCGTGGTTCTCCAAAGAACAAATCTGTAAAATTACAACATGTGAAAGCTTAACACAGTGATATAAAATGGCAGTGGCACGGTTCATATCTTAAACTGACAGACTGATGGTGATTATTGCAAGGACAATGCCCTGCATATGTCAAACGATTTGCAAATAATTTATGTCACCTTCCCCTCCATTATTGTTTTTGCAGAGGACATAAACTGTGTCACCAATATTAAACTGTCTGCAGAAAGAGCCGAGCTCAGCTCTCTCCTCTCTGAAAACGCAGAGCCATCTGCACCCAGACAAACATGCACGTGGCCATCATTTGTCCAACATCTTACACAGTGTGAAGGTTTTTTACTTGAAATGCCAACCTGTGTGGCAGATGATGTATGTGTTTCCTCAGTCCTGTGATTACCGGGCCCGCGCCGCTGCGCCGCGCTCTCACCTCATCAGTTCCACAAGCTGCGCTCCAAGGTGCGTGAGGCATTTGCCGCAATATGGCTTCTGACACGCGCGGGGTGGAGGCGCTCTGGTGTGAATACCCGACTCCGGATTTTGTTCCAATCAGGGTCAAAGTCTGACCCGCAGAAATTAGTGTGGGTAGGGATTTAGGACTCAAAAACAGCGATTTAAAAACTGGAATGAGTATATTTTGATAAAGGGCACTCTTGCTATCCCCTGGTTAACTACTGTGTCAAATGCCTCGGGAATGGCCTTTGTTTTGTTCCTTTGGAAGAGAACAAGGTGTAAGGTATACTTGAAATCACCAGTCGTAAACCAAACTGGCTACACCTACAAGCAGAAGGTGTGATTAGTTTTAGGGATTTGTTACAGACAGGAAGTAGAGGGAATTGTCATCCCTGCAGGCTCTCTCTCTCTTACACACACACATACACACACACACACACACACACACACACACACACGGTAAGAGTGAGATCGTAAAACATAATTTCTAAACTATTCAGATATCTTTTCTTTTAAGAGCTCTGCAGAACCCAGACACTCGATTCAAGGCAGAATACAGCATTTTCCTCTGTTTTTATCAGGGAGGGAGAGGGAACCACAGAGGAAGAGAACTAAGAAGTTTAAAGATTGTCCCAAAGGGATCCGTTTAGACATCAAATAGCTTTTACAAAACCACACATTTTGATGAGTGAAGTGTAAGTTCATCAGAAACAAATGGATTTACTTTCCTATAAAATTCACGTGGACATAAAATATCTCCCCAACCTCCCTCTTTCAGTGATGGGTGGGCAGCAGGGAGGGGGAGAAGCACTAAAATCAGACATGATATTTAGTTCTTGTCCTCCACCATTTATCAGATTTGGACATAAAAAAGTTTTCTAACATGGACATTGAAACTTCGACGAAAAGTACCTAATTTTAATTTAAGAAAATAATCCCTCAAGACTTTTGATTTTTTTTTTTTTTTTTTTTTTTTTTTGTTTGGGGTACTTGTGCCTCTCACTGTTTTGGCCTTTCCTGTTGTGTAGCACAGGCTCTGGACACACAGGCTCAGCGGCCATGGCTCATGGGCCTAGCCGCTCCACGGCACGTGGGATCTTCCCGGACCGGGGCACGAACCCATGTCCCCTGCATCGGCAGACTGGACTCTCAACCACTGCGCCACCAGGCAAGCCCGTTGACGCTTTTTCTTTCTCCACATCTGATCAGCTATCAGCCCTGTAAGCTTTTCCTTCCACACTTTTCTCAGATCTGCCCTCTATTTCCTTTTACATGGTGACCTTCCTAATCCAGGTCTCTTACCTCAATTTAAATTAATGAAATGGCCTTTCATTTTTGCCTCCTAGATGCAGGAAGCATCCAACTCCTCACTTCCTGATCAAGCTGGCTCAACAGCCAATTTAATCATCTTATTCTTCTCTCCAATTACAATAAGACTTTGGATTTGTGGAATGCTTCATAATCCACAAAGCACTTTCACATTAATTAATTTGTTTGATCGTCACAACAAGCCTGTGAGGTTGGCGGAACGTGTATTCACATTTCCATTTTGTAGACCAGGAAGCTAAAACTTGGAAGGGGAGTGACTCGCCTGAAACCATGTACATAGCTACCAACTGGAGCCAAGGGTCCAACTCAAGTCTTTTTGACTCCAAGCCTGGAGCAATTTCCATTATACCATTCTGTGTAGGATGACTGCACATTGCCTAAATGTCAACATTTCCTAAGTGCACTCAAAGTATTTTGTAATCTAGTACAACTTTACATTTATAACTTCATCTTTCATGGCTATCCTACAGAAACCTTCTGATCCAACCACATTGATTTACCTACTGTCCATGAACTTGCTGGGCCCTTTTTACTCATACTGTGACCTTCTAATAAAAGTTTTCCCCTATTCAAAATCTACCTACCTACATTTAAAACTGTAATTTAGTTGACCTTCTCCATGAATCCTTCCACAATCATTCTATTAAATGTCTATAATTTTTCACATGTTTAAACTCAGTGTCATTTCTTGAATACTTAACTATATATTACCATGTCCCTTCTTAAATTGTTGCTTTTTTGTACTCTCATTTAACTTTTCACACATCTTTGTCTGATCTACCCATATAGATTATAATCTTTTTGACAGCAGGACCTATGTCTATCTTTGTACCTCCTTCAGAACCTAACAAATGCAATATTAAAATGTTCAACAAATATGTTTAATTGAATTGAATTCATTTTGATTGAGTTTTGTTAGTAGATGGTTTTTAGACTTGGAATTTCCATTCTGGCATTACAATAGGATTCCATATACAGATATCCTGACTACCCTCTCTTAGATACTTTCAATCTAATTTGATATATTCTTTTAAATTTTATTTTAAATACTATATTATTAATCATCATTAAATGAGGAGTTTAAAATAAAGTAACCTTTTTCTTGGTCTCTTCTAGAAGTCAAGTTTTTCATGTGACACATTATTTTCTGATTAGGTTTACAGAGAGATGGTGTTCACTGACTCCTATTAGAAAACCACTTGAAACAACTTCGCTAGGAGAAATGTGTCATTAATCAGTGGTAATTATTAAATATATTGTAAAGCTTTGATGGCATACCAAATGAAAAGAACATAAACCTACATTTTGTTTATTCCTTTGTATATTTTAAATCATTTTAGGATAATTTTAACACAAGCATAAATATAATAAAGTTCAGCATTTCAATTTGCCATTCAGGATAATTTTCCTATTGTTTGAAAATATAAATGACAAATTTCTCAAGGCTTTCTCTACTTACTAAAATGCATCTTCTGAAAAGTCAATCATATTAATCCTGGCTTATTTGCATTGATTCAGTCCTTAGCACACTTTCAAAGCTCTAACATCAACTGTCTACCTAGAATAACACTTATTTTACATAACATTCTCTCATCTACCTTCTTGTACATAGGGAGTATAACAGCTGTTGTAACATCCTTATGTACTAATTCTGTCACCTCTGTCATTTCTGGGTCTACTTCTACTGACTAATTTTTCTCCTCATGTCTCTTTGCATACCTGGTAATTTTTTCTTGCAGGCCAGACATTGTGAATTTTACATTATTGGGTGCGGGAGATATTTATGTTAAGGTTTTGTTCTGGGATGCAGTTAGTTATTTGGAATTAATTCCGTTCTTTTGAGACTTGCTTTGAAGCTATAGTACGCAGGTCCAGACAGCCTTCAGTCTAAATCTAAATTGGCCCTAATCCCCTTCTGAGGCAATGCCCTTCTGAGGACTCCATTTGATCCCCATGTTTACCAGGTAATCTTTCCAATCTGAACTGGTGGGACCACAAGTTCTTTGCAACGCTCCGTGAGCTCTAAAGATTGTTCTGCTTGTTCTTTTCCAATAGTTTTTTCCTGAGTCTTGGTAGTTTCTTCATACCCTTGTGATGATCAACACTCAGTTGAACACTAGAAGTGGAATCCTCTACAGCTCTCCAGAGTTCTCTCTCTGTGCAGTTGGCTTATCACCAGTACTCTGCTTTGTGAATTCTAACCACCTTGGCTTTCGTGAACTCTCAACTCTTGTCTTCTCAACTCAGGGAATCTACTGAGCTCTGTTTGGGTTCCTCTGTCCTTTGCTGCAGCGTGGAGATGCTTTCTAGGCAGAAGCGGGGGTAAGTGAAGGTTCACCCTGTGTTTCCCTTTCATGCAAGGATCACTGTCCTGAACTGACTATTGTTTCGCGTCTGAAAACCATTGTTTCATCTATTTTGTCTGGTTTCTTTAGCTGTTTAAGGCAGGAAAATAAATCCAGTCCCTGTTACTCCCATAATGACTGGAAGTGGAAGCTCTTAGATGGCATTAATGAAAAGTAAAGATTACTCTAGAAGTCAGAGTAAAAATGAGTTTTTCTTATTTGGAGTTGTGAAAAAACAAAACAAAACAAAACCTAACGAACAGAAATGAAACTTTACCTTTTCTAAAATAAGCCCTTCAGAAATGGTATTTAGTTCAAAATAGAAAAAGTAAAATACATTGATGTTTATAGTAAAGTCTTTAATTTATACATGTATGAGGAGATAATTCAACATTTAAAAGGTTATTTACCTAACCTCTTTTGAACTCAGTTTAATTTCTTAATGGTCACAAAAATCATTGCTTTGATAGCCAGAAATATTTCCTAATGTACTATTAAAATATAAAGTATTTGTCCATTTGTGTTATTTGGTAGCAAAAAGCAAAAAATAATGTGACTGGCTACACAAGTCTGTTCATAGTAAAGAAAAAAAGAAAAAAGTGAGGGAGAATGGAGAAAGGGCAAGAAAAGGAAGGAATGAAATAAAACAGAAAAATTGGTCTAAGCAAGCTGGTACTTTTTTTTCTTACATGCCCCACTTTGTATTGGTAAGACCAGATAATGAGTAGCACTTTTTCTTTGTAACAATTCATTAATCAGAGAAATGATCCTTGCCAGTGTTTGGATGTTTTACTTAATTTGGTACCTCTGGCCTGCTGCCCCACTAGTGCCAAAATTATTATTTCTCACCCAGCAGGTGATAAATAACAACTTCAGTCCTGATTAATACCATGAATCCTTCAACCTGACTAATGCAAAAAACTTGAGACCTACAGAACAAGAGGGTGATAATTGTTGTGAGAACTGTTGAAGCTCTGCTCAGCCTGTGAGGAAAGAAAGCCACAGGAAATGAAGCATTTGCTAGCAGTCCAGCTGATCCTAAGAGGCTTCATTAAGCCCATCTCAGTGACATTCACCATTTGAATACCAGTGCTAGATATTCTCCCACCCAACACTAAGTTTTAAGTATCTTCAGAGAAAAGAAACCACTAACTCATTTTTGCATACATTTAAATATTTATTGAATGGATGAATAAATGGATAAATGAATAATACATGAGAAAATAGAATTCTTGCCTAAGTACTCGACAGTGTAATATGGGTCATTTGAGAACTACATATGGGTATCTCTTGTCATTTCTCTAATAATGCAATTGTGCACAAATGTAGTTTTGCTAAAACCCACAGCAAAATTAACGTTCTCTGCTGGCAAAGAGAAAACTGTTAGTAATGGCCAGTAACTACAGCCACATGGTGCCATCAACTTGATTATGATCGTTTAGCACTGGATACCAAGGTAGTATACCAGTTGTCCTCAGTTAGGCAGATGGTAAGGGGAATATGTGTTGTTTGAAAAGCTTCCCAGGATATTCCTTGCCTCTTAATTGAGAAACTTCTTTAAATGGTACTATATATTTTAAGTCACAAGTCAATGGATTCATAATGGTGTCAACCAGTTGAACGTGGCCTAAAGACATATTTGCTTGGCAGGCAAGTTGTTTTAATTTCTTTATGCTATTTAAATGCCTTAGTCAGAGGGATGCGTTCTCCAGTTTTGCACAGCCTCCACCATTCTCTATTGTTTTAATATCCTGTCCATCTCACTCATTCTGACTTCCAAACTGAGTTTATGATCCCTAGCTAAATGGAAAGATATAAATAATAACAACCAAGGGAAAAAAAAACTGAGAAAGTAACCTGGATCAAGATATGTGGCTAAATATATCCAGGGATATTTCAAGAATCACAAATTATCTAAGCATCAATTTCTTCAGTTAAGAAATATTTTACCTCTGCCCTACCTAAACAAGCAATGCCTGGCATGGTATCAAGATCTCTTGAAAATTGCACAATGTTGTAAGTGATATGGAAACACAGAAGAGGGGAATGTAACCCAGCCTAGATCTCAGGATAACTCTTAAGAATAGTTTTAGCCAAGATTTGAAATAAATGGAGAAAGAAACAGAATGAAACAAAAACCCTCTTCCCTCAGTAACCAAACAACTCATAACGCTTAATAAGTGAAGAGGGCTTCCCTGGTGGCACAGTGGTTGAAAGTCTGCCTGCTGATGCAGGGGACACAGGTTCGTGCCCCAGTCTGGGAAGATCCCACATGCCGCGGAGCAGCTAGGCCTGTGAGCCATGGCCACTGAGCCCGTGCATCCGGAGCCTGTGCTCCGCAACAGGAGAGGCCACAACAGTGAGAGGCCCACATACTGCAAAAAGAAAAAAAAAAAATTAAAAAAAAGAAAAGAAGTGAAGAAAAGTACCTTAAATTGAAATTCTAGACTACTGATTCATCACTGATTTTCTCTTTAAATTAAAATATAAAATCTAAATCAATTAAATACAAATAATATAAATTGAATTGGTAGTCAAAAATCTACTCCTCCCTCAAATCCAATAACCTTTAAGAATGACAATCCCTATAAGTTTCAGAGAACAGAGTGTCATCTAATTCATAACTTTATATCAACTTTATATAGGTACAATTTGCATAGAATAAAATGCAGTTTGATGAGTTTTGACAAATGTATACAACTTATAAACAAAATCAAAATATAGAATTTTTTCACTCCCCCCCCAAATCTCCCTTGTGCCCCTCTGTATTCAAGCAAAAACAAAAACAACCCCTCAAAACCAAAATACCTCACCCCAGGCAACCACTGATCTGCTGTCAATATAGGTTAACTTTCCCTATTCTAGAATTTCATATATCCATACACAGAGTATGAATTTTCACTTCTGGCCTCTTACCTTCAGCCTACGTAATGGTTCTGAGATTCATCCAGGGTGCTGTAAGTCATAGTACTCTGTCCCTTTTATTATGAGTAGTATTCCATTGTTTGAATAAACCATAATTTATCTATTCATCTGTGGATGGAATTTTTTTTTTCAAATTCCAGGCTATTATGAATTCAACTGCTATAAACATTCAGGTACAAATCTTTATATGGACGTGGTTTCATTCCTCTAGGGCAAATACTTAGAAGTGGATTTGCTCAATCATACAGTAAATGCATATTTAAGAAACACAGTTTTCCAAAATGCTTGTACCAATTTATACTCCCACTAACAGTGTGTGAGAATTCCAATTTTTCTATGCCTTTGTCAACACGTGGTAATGTCAAACTTTCCAATTTTAGCTATTTTAATAGGTGTGTAGTGATATCTTGTGGTTTAATTTACTTTTACCTGATGGCTAATGACATTAAGCTTGTTTTCATGTATTTATTGGCCATTTATATCTTTTCTTTTGTATAATGTCTGTGTTATGTCTTTTGCTCACTTCTTAACCTGGGTTGTCTTTTTATTAATTTCTACAAGTTATTTATTTGTTCTGGATAACAAGACTTTTATCAGATATATTATTACAAAATATTTTCTCCATCTGTGGCAAGCCTTTTCATTGTATAAAGTGTCTTTAGAAGTGCAGAGTTCTAAATGAAGTCCAATTTTTCAATATTTTTTTTTCATAAGTGCTTTCTGTGTCCTATCTATAAAACCTTTGCTTACCCAAGGACACAAAGATTTTTCCCCAGTGTTTTCTTCTAGAAGTTTTAGAGTTTTAACTTTTACATTTAGATCTATAATACATCTTGAGTTAATTCTTATGTATGCTTGAGGTAATACTGGGGTTTTTTTTTCCATACGATATTGAGTTGTTCCAGAATCATTTATCTAAAAACCTATCTATTCTCCCCTTTGAATTATCTAGGGCTTTATTGATTTTCTCTATTTTGTCTCTGTTTTCTATGTCATTTTGGGTTTACTTTCTCTATTGTTTGTCCATTTCCGATTTTATTGATTTTCATTCTTTGTTATCTCCTTCATAGTACTTATTGGGGGTTAATTGCTCATCTTTTTCTGGATTCTAGAGATGGAAGCTGAGATAGTTGATTGTAAACTTTTTTCCTTTTCTAATATAAGCATGTACAGCTATAATTTTCCCACTAGGCACTGCTTAAATTAAATCACATGAGCTTGGATATATTTTCATTATTCCTAAATTCAAAACATTTTCTAATATCCTTTGTGATTTCTTCCTTGACCATGGGTTTTTTTGAAGTGTTCTGTTTAATTTCCAAATGTTAGGGGGTTATCCATGACCTAAATTTACTCAGCAACTATTTGTTGAGCACCTGCCATATGCTCAACAAGTTAGTAAGTTTCTGGAGATACGGGACAGGAAAATCGCAGATCTTCATCCTGACTACTTAACCTTGCACAGTCCCTGGCAAATTAAAGGTGTTTACTGAATGAATGAATATAAGCACTTTGGGGGAATGTAAAAATGAAATGTGATTAGAACTTAACTCTCAAGAGTATTAATCTAGTGATGAAGAATATGATTGATACCAAGGGACAAAGACTACATGGGTATTCAAGAACTTGCCAAAATAATGCTTCTTGTGCTAAGGAGAAACTCAGCACTTCTAAATTCTCCAAGGGAACAGATAATGGATGCCTAATCTGATACTGCTTTTAGTTGGAAAAAACTTTTAACATCACATAGTCAAATGACTGCCAATAAATGATACAGTAGATCTACCCCATATGAATAATGTGTTAAATTCTTGTTTACACAATGATAGCCTTATATGCAGGAACATATCATAGACTGTTAACTAACTTTCCAGTCTATTTAAAAAATCAGAGACTTCCCTGGTGGCACAGTGGTTAAGAATCCGCCTGCCAATGCAGGGGACTGGGATTCGATCCCCGGTCTGGGAAGATCCCACATGCCGCAGAGCAAGTAAGCCCGTGCACCACAGCTACTGAGCCTGTGCTCTAGAGCCCCCGAGCCACAACTACTGAAGCCTGCGTGCCCTAGAGCTTGCGCACCGCAACTACTGAAGCCCACACACCTACAGCCCGTGCTCCGCAACGAGAAGCCACCACAATGAGAAGCCCGCTCACTGCAACAAAGAGTAGCCCCTGCTCGCCACAACTAGAGGAAGCCCACACGCAACAATGAAGACCCAATGCAGCTAAATAAATAAGTAAATAAATAGTCAACTATCATAATAAACAACTAGCTGGTTGGAGAAAGATCTTTCCTATTTAAAAGCCTAGAAATTTTTAAAAATTCAGTTGACTTAATTTAATTAATTAGCTTTGTCTTTTCATTTTGAAACTCCATGTATGGTCAATAATGAGACTCTCGTATGTTTTTCCTCATGCACTTTCTTCTTGTCTTTCAGTTTCCCTGTTTGTGATACAAATTCTCAATGATATCCTTAAGTACATACCTTGCTTATTCCAACATAAAAAAGTAAAGAGAACTGGGAATTCAAACAAACTATTTACAATAAAAAGCTAAAGATAGCAATATCCTTACTGTTTTATCTTTAATGCTCTCTGGTTTTATAGGAGTGAAATATTACACTGATGAAAGTACATTGTATTAAACTCGGTAAGCCAACATTTCTGATTAAAATACCATAAAATTAGTTATTTTTCTGGCCTAAGCTATATTATAGTCTTTTATACATTATTTTTAAAATAACTTTTGTTTAGTTTTAAAACCTAGGCAATGAAAAACAATAAGGAGCTAATCCCCCAGAAACAAGTTTGTGCCTATAAATGGTATTTCTTTTGAATGTATGATTAAACCAAAATGAAATAATTTACATGTTCAACATTAACAAAATACACATGTTATGTGGACACAGAGAGATTTAAGTATGCTCTTCTCTCCCCAGTTTCAGCTAAATAATCACCGAAAGTTCACATATTAAATCTTTGGGTGTGAAACGCACAAACATACTGAATAATATCTAACACACCAAACTTAGGACATTGATCTAATACTCAGTATAAATTAACAATCCATCACCTAAGATATTAGGTAATATTTGTAATTTGTAAAGTTTTCAAAATACTTAGTAAATACAAAGGGTATGATTGTTTTTTAAGGTATAGCCTTTTACTATCTCTCACTAATGGAGGAAGTTAGGAATCAGGAGGGAGAAACATTGTTTTTCAAATTAGAATCAATATTTTTTCCTCCAATACCATCTCATCAAGTAGGCAGGTGAGGATAAAATGAATACTTTATACCTTTAGTGTTTAAATAGAATGTGAGCAAATCAAATAAGCTATGTTTTAGAACTTTATAAATATTAATAATTATGATATATACAAATGTATCTAGCATTCTAGCAATAGGTGTAATCAGTTGGCACTAAAATTCTTCATTCTAATTATAACTGATTTTCATAAAAATAACCTGAAGCATTATAATATCCTAGAATACCTTCTGCTTCATTCTGAGTAATTAAATTATGCCTGATGCTATTTCACTATTAATTACATCGTACTGCATTTTAATGATTTGAAAACTGAAAATCCATGTAACAAGAAATACTATAAGTTATCATAAAAACAAAAGTTAGTGTAACATTTCTGGACAAAATTTCAAATTGGAATTTAGTATGATAAGTATGGCATTTCTAATCAGCGAATTCATAAAATTCTGTTGGAACAACTGGCTAGCCATTGTATGAATAGGTAAATAAATGAACATACAAAGAATAAAGCCAAATCCTTAACTCCCTCAATTCTTGCCTCAAGATAACTTCCAGTTAGACCAAAATAAGCATACAATCAGAAAGCCATAATAAAAAAGAATATATGACAATACATTTTAAAAAATTTAACTTACTTCTGGAAAAAATGAAGTCAAAAGCAAATGGCAAGCTGAGGACAAAGATCCACAATACCTATGAAAACAATGGGTTAATTTATGCATGATACAAAGATCACATGTAAATCAATAAGGAAAAGAAACAATCTAATTGACAATGAGCAAAATCAGACATTACAAATAACTAATAAAGATATGAAAATGTTTAATCTCACTTATACAGAAATACAAAATCAAAGAGTAATGAAATACTACTTTTCACTTAGATTGGCAAATATTTAAATGTTTCATGGTGAATCACACTTTTGTGTGATGTGAACTGATATAATTTAGCTATATGACCGTGAACAAATTTCTTGATCTCTCTGTGCCCCCTTAGTTTTCTCATCTCTAAAATGGGGATAATATTACATCATAGGGTTATTGAGAAGAACACATTATTCAATATCTGTAAAGAGCTTAGAATAATGACTCACATCTGCAACTACTATAAGTCTTTACTAAATAAATACTTTTAAAAATTAAGACTTTGTTTTTTAGAGCAATTTTAGGTTCACAGCAAAATTAAAGGGAAAGTACAGAGATTTCCCATATATTCCCTGCCCCCAAGTATGCAGAGCTTCTCCACCATTATCAGCATCCCTCACCAGAGTGGTACAATTGTTACCACTGATGAACCTACAATGACACATCATAGTCACTCAAAGTCCACTGTTTGCAGTTCATTCTTGGTATTATACATTCTTTGGGTTTGAACAAATGTAAATACACATTTTTAGAAGGATAATTTGACAACGTATACTCTTAAAATTTATCAAAAGCAAAAAACATATATGCTTTCACAAAAAATTTCCATTAAAAATTTACCCTTGGGCTTCCCTGGTGGCGCAGTGGTTGAGAGTCCGCCTGCTGATGCAGGGGACACGGGTTCGTGCCCCGGTCCGGGAGGATCCCACATGCCGCGGAGCGGCTGGGCCCGTGGGCCATGGCCGCTGAGCCTGCGCGTCCGGAGCCTGTGCTCCGCGACGGGAGAGGCCACAACAGTGAGAGGCCCGCGTACCGCAAAAAAAAAAAAAAAAAAAAAAATTTACCCTTCAGAAATATTTACATATTTTAAGATATATGTTCAAGAATGTTTACTACAATATAACATATGTACACTGTAAACCACCTAAATCTCTTATTAATGAGGGTGATAAACTACTTATGGTACACCTTCATATAATGAAACATGTAACCAATGAACACGTGTCCACAATATTCTAGCCTATAGCCCATAAACTGTCAGAAAAGATAAGTATTTTAAAAGAATATATCTATAGCAACAGTGGAAAAAAACAAAAAGGGCTACCAGAGGGGCAGAAATTCTGAAGAAATTGTGCTTTAAAAAATAATGCAGGGGCTTCCCTGGTGACGCAGTGGTTGAGAGTCTGCCTGCCGATGCAGGGGACATGGGTTCGTGCTCCGGTCCGGGAAGATCCCATACGGGCTGGGCCCATGAGCCATGGCCGCTGAGCCTGCGCGTCTGGAGCCTGTGCTCCACAACGGGAGAGGCCCCAACTGTGTGAGGCCCGCGTGCCACAAAAAAATAATAATAATAATAATGCAGATGGCATAAGATTTACACAGAAATAATTTTGGAGGAAACCAAAGCTCCAAGTAGAAGCAGAAGGTTATCACAAAAAATGGCAACAGTCCAAGGAAACTCCGCTGGTAGGTACCACCTTATTATACAAATTGCAGGAAGGGATTTTAGGTATTCAAGTGATTAATTAGGAAAATTAATTCAGAGCACCTTGGCTAATGGGGCTCTCCTCCATCTCCAGCTTTGGCTAAGAAAGAGGTGCTCAACAGCAATATAGTATTTGCTCTCAGAATGATGTAGTGAACATAGATCTGAGATTAGAGACAGTGAAGCACACAAGTAACAACTAATCCCAAGAATGAGGAACAACACACTCACAAACTGCCACCAAACTCTATTTAGAAGCACATCATGGAAAATGAGAAGAACCAGACAAGGTAATATAACTAGCACCCACAAAGAAATGTGTAGCAATTCTCAAAAACAAAGAAAGACGAGCAGACAATGAAGAATTGGCAAACATATAAAGAAAACCAATTCCATGAGAGAAAGACACCCAAATTCAACTGAAAACTGCATCCCAGAACAAAGCTCAAGAATATTCATAGGGGGCTTCCCTGGTGGCGCAGTGGTCGAGAGTCCGCCTGCCGATGCAGGGGACACGGGTTCCTGCCCCGGTCCAGGAAGATCCCACATGCCGCGGAGAGGCTGGGCCCATAAGCCATGGCCGCTGAGCCTGCGCGTCCGGAGCCTGTGCTCCGCAACGGGAGAGGCCACAACAATGAGAGGCCCGCGTACCGCCAAAAAAAAAACGAATATTCATAGGAATACAAAAATATCCAGCCCCCCAAAAGACAAAATTAACAATATCTGACATCAAAAGTTACCAGGTATGCAAAGAAGCAGGAAAATACAACTTGTAACAAGAGGGGAAAAAATCAGTTTATATGCAGCACAATATAAAACTTTCAAGAAATACTCAAAAGAAAATCTAAATGAATGCAGATATTTACCATGTTTTAAGAGCAGAAACTCAATATTTTTAAACTGTCAATCCCCATCTAATTAATCTACAAGAAAAGGATCTTCCATTTTTATTTAACATTAACGTAGAGGTGCTAGTTACCACAATGTGACAAGTAAAAGAAACGAAAGTTTAAAAGAAACAAAACTGCCATTATCTAGGCATTATATTATTTTATCTATAGGAAACCAAAAAGGATCCTTAGAAAGATCATTAGAATAAAAACATTCAAAAGATTACTGGATAGATTTCATACAAAAGTCATGAACGTTTTTTATATCAACAACTTAAATTTTTAATTGTTATTTATAATGGCTAAAAATAGAGTGAAAAAATAGAAACAAAATTAACCAAAGATGTTCAAAACCTCTATGGAGAAAAACCTTACTGAAGGACATTAAAGAGATATGTGGAAGCATGACACATTCATGAATATAAAGACTCAATTCTGTAAACGTAGTGATTCTTCCCAAAATGATCCAGAGATTCAATGTAAACACAATCAAAATTCTTCTTGTTTTTGATGGAATTTTAAAAGTTGATCCTAAAACTGACATTGAAGGGCAAAGGTCCAACTTCAATTTATGAAGATAAAGAATAAAATGGGGGATTTGCATGATCACATATCAAAGTTTGATATAAACTATAGCAATTAAGAGAACTTGATTTTGATGCAAAGTAGGATAGCCATACATGGAATAGACCAATATAATAGAGTCATCATAAATTATCTCCAAAAAACTCTGTATAGAACACAGAAGCCAGGTAGACAGAGTTCAGTTTTTTGTAGAACAATTCTTCAAGCTAACCAGTTCTTGAAGAACTTGACTTTTTTTCTTTTCCTTAAGTTTTATATAGGAGTGCTATGCAGTTGAAAATTATACCTTTCTCAACATATCTGCTGTCAGTTTCCCATTGTCTTTCTCCACAAATTTCAACAAAAAGTAAACTGAATGTGCTTAGGAATTTCATGAAGTGTTCTTTGTGGTATTACCTTTAACATCTCATTTAAGGTCTCCACTCAGTTGGTAAAGTAGGCAAGAACTTACAAGGGGAACACTAAAATAAATACATGGAAATACTTTAACATCATACAATGGGTATAGTTTCCAGTTACCTGCTCTATGACACTGAGATCTACCATAACCATACTGGTTCACAAGACTGTGTCCACTGGACTGACTAAAATACAGAAAGTAAACTAGCCACAAGGCTTTAGGAGTCACTTCCCATGGAAAAAAAAGTAAGGCCTTATTTTGGAGTCCCATGAATGAGAGGACTGTAAGACTGAAGCCTGACTTATACATAAGGATTGGGAAGGATGTCCTGCATAAACTAGGCACAAAAATCTTAAATCATGAAGGAAAAGATTGATCATCACTGACTATATAAAAATTGAGAACTTCTGTACATTAGAATACACCATAAAGGGAGTGAAAAGACAAACAACAAGCTAGGAGATATTTGTAACCCTTATAACCAAGTAGGCATTAATATCTATAATACAAATAGGACTCCCATAAATCATAAGAATAGGCAAACAACCCAACAAAAAAATAGGCAAAGCCACTAGGAAGAGTCATTTCAAAAAAAAAAAAAAAATGGAAGAAGAAAATGGCCAATAAATATAAATATGTACCCAGTTCATTGGTAATCTGGAAAATACTAACTAAAGCCCAAATGGAAAAAAAAATGTCCAATAATTCCAAATATCTGCAAAGTGGTAGATAAGTGTAAGTGTGTAAACTGGCACAAACATTTAGGAAAGCAATTTGGAATTACCTAGTGAAAGACACATACCTGACAACCCAGCAATTACACTCCTAAGTATATACCCCAGAAAAATTCTTACACATTTATATCAGAACATATGTACAGAATTGTTCATAAGCAGCATTTTTTTAACAGCAAAATTCCGTACACAGCCAAAATGCCCACTGACAACAGAACAGAGAAATAAAGTGTTGTATTTGCATATAAAAGAATACTATGTAATTAACCACTGCTAGGTGCAACAAAATGAATGAAAATTTTAAACGTAATATTGTGTGAAAGAAGAAAAACACAGCAGAATGCATATAGTATGATTCCATTTATAGAAATATCAAAAGTAAAAAATTAAATCATGGGAATGATTAACACAAAATTCAGGATAGCGGGAACCTCCAGTGGTAGAGCAAGGAGTTGGGATTAGATGAAAATAGTGTCAAATAGAGGTTTTAAGATACCAGTAATGTTCTATTTTTTAACCTAGGTGTGGATATAATCTACATAACAACAAAATATTTTTAAGAACATGTTTATATATTACATCTTCAAAAGCAGACTTACATGAACTTTTGGGCAACATATATTATAAAGTAAATAAAGCATATAAAAAAGAATGGGAGTACAGACCGCCCTGACTTGGTAACTGTTGAAGTGAGGTAGTGGTTCATACGTACATGGGAGTTCTTTTTATTTTCTCTTCCTTTTGTATGTTTGAAATTTTCCATAATAAAAATGCTTTAAATAGTCAGCACTTAAAATTCTTAATGAGCATTTCTTGCCTCAAGAGTAAAAAACAGATGGTGGAGTAGAAGGATGTGTGCTCACTCCCTCTTGTGAGAGCACTGGAATCACAACTAACTGCTGAACGATCATCGACAGGAAGACACTGGAACTCACCAAAAAAGATACCCCACATCCAAAGACAAAGGAGAAGCCACAGTGAGAAGGTAGGAAGGGCGCAAGCACAATAAAATCAAATCCCATAACTGCTGGGTGGGTGACTCACAAACTGGAGAACACTTATACCACAGAAGTCCACCCACTGGAGTGAAGGTTCTGAGCCCCATGTCAGGCTTCCCAACCTGGGGGTCTGGCGATAGGAGGAGGAATTCCAAGAGAATCAGATTTTGAAGGCTAGCAGGATTTGATTGCAGGACTTTGACAGGTCTGGGGGAAACAGAGACTCCACTCTAGGAGGGCACACACAAGGTAAGTGTGTGCAACAGGACCCAGGGGGAAGGAGCAATGACCCCATAGAAGACTGAACCAGACCTACCTGCTAGGGTTGGAGGGTCTCCTGCAGAGGTGGGGGATGGCTGTGCTCACCATGCAGACAAGGATACTGGCAGCAGAAATTCTAGGAAGTACTCCTTGGTATAAGCGCTCCCAGAGTCAGCCATTAGCCCCACCAAAAGGCCTGTAGGTTCCAGTGCTGGGTAGCCTCAGGCCAAACAACCAACAGGGAGGGAACTCAGCTCCACCCCTCATCAGACAAGCTGATTAAAGTTTTACTGAGCTCTGCCCACCAGAGCAACACCCAGCTCTACTCACCACCAGTCCCTTCCATCAGGAATCTTGCAGAGCATCTTAGATAGCCTCATCCACCAGAGGGCAGACAGCAGAAGTAAGAAGAACTACAATCCTGCAGCCTGTGGAACAAAAACCACATTCACAGAAAGACAAAATGAAAAGGCAGAGGACTATGTACCAGATGTAGGAACAACATAAAACCCCAGAAAAACAACTAAATGCAGTGGAGATAGGCAACCTTCCAGAAAAACAATTCAGAATAATGATAGTGAGATGATCCAAGACCTCGGAAAAAATAATGGAGGCAAAGATCGAGAAGATGCAAGAAATGTTAACAAAGCCCTAGAAGAATTAAAGAACAAACACCTAGAATAATTAAAGAACAAACAAACAGAGATGAACAATACAATAACTGAAATGAAAAATACACTAGAAAGAACCAATAGCAGAAGAACGGATAAGTGACCTGAAAGACAGAATGGTGGAATTCACTGCCACAGAACAGAATAAAGAAAAAAGAATGAAAATAAATGAAGACAGCCTATGAGACCTCTGGGATAACGTTAAAAGCACCAATATTTACATTATAATGGTCCCAGAAGAAGAGAGAGAAAGGACCTGAGAAAATATATGAACAGATTATAGTCGAAAACTTCCCTAACTGGGGGAAGGAAATAGCCACCAAGTCCAGGAATTACAGAGTCCCAGGCAGGATAAACCCAAGGAGAAACATGCTGAGACACACAGTAATCAAACTGACAAAAATTAAAGACAAAGAAAAATTATGAAAAACAATAAGGGAAAACGACAAGTAACATACAAGGAAACTCCCATAAGGTTAACAGCTGATTTCTCAGCAGAAACTCTACAAGCCAGAAGGGAGTGGCACAATATATTTAAAGTGATGAAAGGGAAGAACCAAAAACCAAGATTACTCTACCCAGCAAGGATCTCATTCAGATGTGACAGAGAAATCAAAAGCTTTACAGACAAGCAAAAGCTAAGAGAATTCAACACCACCAAACCAGCTCTACAACAAATGCTAAAGGAACTTCTCTAAGTGGGAAACACAAGAGAAGAAAAGGATCTACAAAAATGAACACAAAACAATTAAGAAAATGGTAACAGGAATATACATATCGATAAATACCTTATATGTGAATGGATTATATGCTCCAACCAAAAGACACAGCCTCACTGAATGGATAAAAAAACAAGACCCAGGGCTTCCCTGGTGGCGCAGTGGTTGACAGTCCGCCTGCTGATGCAGGGGACACAGGTTCGTGCCCCAGTTCAGGAAGATCCCACATGCCGCGGAGCAGCTAGGCCTGTGAGCCATGGCTGCTGAGCCTGCGCGTCCGGAGCCTGTACTCCGCAACGGGAGAGGCCACAACAGTGAGAGGCCCGCGTACTGCAAAAAAAAAAAAAACAAAAACAAGACCCATATATATGCTGTTTACAAGAGATCCACTTCAGACCTAGAGACAGATACAGACTGAAACTGTAGGGGATGGAGAAGGATATTCAATGCAAATGGAAATCAAAAGAAAGTTGGAGTAGCAATACTCTTCAGAGATAAAATAGACTTTAAAATCATGTTACAAGAGACAAGGAAGGACACTACATAATGACCAAGGGATCAATCCAAGAAGAAGATATAACAATTATATATATATATGCACCCAACATAGGAGTACCTCAATCCATAAGGCAAATGCTAACAGCTCTAAAAGAGGAAATTGCCAGTAACACAATAATAGTGGGGGACTTTAACACCGCACTTACATCAATGGACAGATCATCCAGACAGAAAATTAATAAGAAAACACACGCTTTAAATGTCACAATAGACCAGATAGATTTAATTGATATTTACAGGACACTGCATCCGAAAACAGCAGATTACACTTTCTTCTCAAGGGCACAGGGAACATTCTCCAGGATAGGTCACATCTTGGATCACAAATCAAGCCTCAGTAAATTTTAAAAAATTGAACATATCAAGCATCTTTTCCTACCACAATGCTATGAGATTAGAAATCAATTACAGGGGAAAAAAAACGTAAAAAACACAAACACATGGAGGCTAAACTATACGTTACTAAATAACCAAGAGATCACTGAAGAAATCAAAGAGGAAATAAAAAAATACCTAGAGACAAATGACAACAAAACATGACAACCCAAAACCTATGGGATGCAGCAAAAGCAGTTCTATGAGGAAAGTTTATAGCAATACAATCCTACCTCAAGAAACAAGAAAAATCTCAAATAAACAATCTAACCTTACACCTAAAGGAACTAGAGAAAGAAGAACAAACAAAACCCAAAGTTAGTAGAAGGAAAGAAATCATAAAGATCAGAGCAGAAATAAATGAAATCAAAACAAAACAATAGCAAAGATCAATAAAACTAAAAGCTGGTTCTTTGAGAAGATAAACAAAATTGATAAACCTTTAGCCAGACACACCAAGAAAAAGAGGGAGAGGACTCAAATGAATAAAATTAGAAAAGAAAAAGGAGGAGTAACAATGGACACCGCAGAAATACAAAGCATCCTAAGAGACTACTACAGGCAACTCTATGCCAATAAAATGGACAACCTGGAAGAAATGGACAAATTCTTAGAAAGGTTTAACCTTCCAAGACTGAACCAGGAAGAAACAGAAAATATGAACAGACTAATCACACACAATGAAACTGTGATTTAAAACCTCCCGACAAACAAAAGTCCAGGACCAGATGGCTTCACAGGTGAATTCTATCAAACATTCAGAGAAGAGCTAACACCCATCCTTCTCAAATTCTTCCAAAAAACTGCAGAGGAAGGAACACTCCCAAACTCATTCTACAAGGCCACCATCACCCTGATACCAAAACCAGACAGAGATACTACAAAAAAAAGTACAGACCAATATCACTGATGAATATAGATGCAAAAATCCTCAACAAAATACTAGCAAACAGAATCCAACAACACATTAAAAGGATCGTTGACCATGATCAAGTGGGATTTACCCCAGGGATGCAAGGATTCTTCAATATATGCAAATCAATCAATGTGATACACCATATTAACTAACTGAAGAATAAAAACCATATGACCATCTCAATAGATGCAGAAAAAGCTTTTGACAAAATTCAACACCCATTTATGATAAGAACTCTCCAGAAAGTGGGCAGAGAGGGAAGCTACCTCAACATAATAAAGGCCATATATGACAAACGCACAGCAAACATCATTCTCAATGGTTAAAAACTGAAATCATTTCCTCTAAGATCAGGAACAAGACAAGGATGTCCACTCTCACCATTATTCAACATAGTTTTGGAAGTCCTAGCCACGGCAATCAGAGAAGAAATAGAAATAAAAGGAATACAAACTGGAAAAGAAGAAGTCAAACTGTCACTTGTGCAGATGACATGATACTATACATAGATAATCCTAAAGATGCCACCAGAAAACTACTAGAGCTAATCAATGAATTTGGTAAAGTTGCAGGATACAAAATTAATGCACAGAAATCTCTTGCATTCCTATACACTAATAACGAAATATCGAAAAGAGAAATTAAGGAAACAATCCCATTCACCATTGCAACAAAAAGAATAAAATACCTAGGAATAGACCTACCTAAGGAGGTAAAAGACCTATACTCAGAAAACTATAAGACACTGATGAAAGAAATCAAAGATGACATGAACAGATGGAGAGATATACCACGTTCATGAATTGGAAGAATCAATATTCTGAAAATGACTATACTACACAAAGCAATCTACAGATTCAACGCAACCCCTACCAAATTACCAATGGCATTTTTTACAGAACTAGAACAAAAAATCTTAAAATTTGTATGGAGACACAAAAGACCCTGAATAGCCAAAGCAATCTTGAGGGGAAAAAAACGGAACTGGATGAATCAGACTCCCTGACTTCAGACTTACTACAAAGCTACAGTAATCAAGACAATATGGTACTGGCACAAAAACAGAAATACAGATAAATGAAACAGGATAGAAAGCCCAGAGATAAACCCACATACGTACAGTCAACTAATGTATGACAAAGGAGGCAAGGATATACAATGAAGACAGCCCCTTCAATAACTGCGAAAACTGGACAGCTACATAAAAAAGAATAAAATTAGAACACTCCCTAACACCATAACACAAAAATAAACTCAAAATGGATTATAAAGACCTAAATGTTAAGACCGGACACCATAAAACTCTTAGTGGAAAACATAGGGAGAACACTCTTCGACATAAATCACAGCAAGATCTTTTTTGACCCACCTCCTAGAGTAATGGAAATAAAAACAAAAATAAACAAATGGGACCTAATGAAACTTAAAAGCTTTTGCACAGCAAAGGAAACTACAACCAAGACGAAAAGACAACCCTCAGAATGGGAGAAAATATTCGCAAACAAATCAACAGACAAAGGATTAATCTCCAAAATATATAAATGGCTGACGCAGCTCAATATTAAAAAAAAACAAACAACTCAATCAAAAAATGGGCAGAAGACCTAAATAGACATCTATCCAAAGAAGAGATACAGATGGTCAAGAGGCACATGAAAAGCTGCTCAACATCACTAATTATTAGAGAAATGCAAATCAAAACTACAATGAGGTATCACCTCACACTGGTTAGAATGGGCATCATCCAAAAATCTACAAACAACAAATGCTGGAGAGGGTGTGGAGAAAAGGGAACCCTCACCCTCTTGCACTGTTGGTGGGAATGTAAACTGATACAGCCACTATGGAGAACAGGATGGAGGCTCCTTAAAAAACTAAAAATAAAATTACCATATGACCCAGCAATCCCACTACTGGGCATATACCCAGAGAAAACTATAATTCAAAAAGACACATGCACCCCAATGTTCATTGCAGCACTATTTACAACAGCCAGGACATGGAAGCAACCTAAATACCCATCGACAGACGAATGGATAAAGAAGATGTGGCACATATATAAAATGGAATATTACTCAGCCATAAATAAGAAAACTGGCTCATTTGTAGAGATGTGTATGGACCTAGAGACTCATAGAGAGTGAAGTCAGAAAGAGAAATACAAATATCATATATTAACGCATATATGTGGAATCTAGAAAAATGGTACAGATGAACCCATTTGCAAAGCAGAAATAGAGACAGAGATGTAGAGAACAAACATATGGACAGGAAGGGGGGAAAGTGGGGGGAGGGGTGGTAGGATGAATTGGGAGATTGGGATTGACATATATACACTAATATGTATAAAATAGATAATAAGAACCTGCTATATAAAAAATAAATAAAATTCAAAAAATAAAAAGCAACTCAGATTTCCCATTTTAGAATATAGAACGCTAAAAAGAGCATTGCTCCCCCCCTTACAGTAATGATGAACACCATACAATCTACAAATTCACCCTGGTTCTTGAACCCAGCAGAGAGTTGAGGCTGCAGGGCCAACTAACCCAAAATCTAAGGAGAAAAGGGACATAAGCACTTGCTTACCTGAGACAGACACTACTGGACAACAGCAAGAACTTAGCTAATATTTTAAACTAATGGCTAAAGGCTGAGTGTGAGCTAACAAAAGCCTATCAAAACCCTGGAGGCCACAAACAAAAAGAGGAATTCACATTTACTCACAGGGTCTTCTCGAAGGAACTCACAGGAAGTTCACCAAAAAAAAAAAAAACGAAAAAAACCCAAACGGGAGACATGGTGGGAATCTGAGAAAGTGTCCCGTGTGGTTCCCTGGAGAGGAGAATAGCAGCAATTACAGGAAAGGCACAAAACCCCCACCTGTATCCTTCTTCCCTATTTCTCACATGAAACAAATATGTCAACAAATCAGTTGTATATCCACATGCAAAAAACCTCCAGAAAACACTTAAGACTCTTACCTCACCCCATTAAAATTAACTCAATATGGATCATAGACTTAAATGATATAAGAGCTAAAACAATATAACTTCTAAAAGAAAACATGGAAGAAAATCTTTAGGACTTTGGATTAGGCAAAGATTTCTTAGATATAACAACAAAAGCATAATCCAGAAAGACTTGATAAACTGACTTCATCAAAATTAAAAATTTCTGCTCTCCCAAAGACACCATTGAGAAAACGAAAAGACAAGCCACAGACTGGGAGTAAAGCAGTATATACTATTTGAACACAGGCTCTGATTAAAGATATATATTGTAAACCATGGGTAATCACTATAAAAAAAAATTAAGGTATAAATAATAAGCCAATAGTGGGGATAAAATGGCCTCATTTTAAAAAACACCTCAATCAATCCAAAAGAAAGAAGAAAGCCTTAAAAGAAACATAGAATAAAAGCAAATAGAAAATATCTGGCACGATGATATATTTTAACCCATTTTCATCAATAATTACATTAAATGTTAACACCTTAAACAATTAAAAGAGAAACTGTCAGGTAATCCAAGATCCAATTCTAAGCTGTCTATAAGAAAAAAAAAATTTTTAAGTATGTAAGAAGGCTAAAAGAAAAATGATAAGATATATATAGACCTTGCAAACTTTAAAGAAAAACTGAGTAGCTATATCAAATAACTAAATTAACTGAAATAACTAAATTAATATCAGACAAATAACTTCAGAGCAAGAAATATTACCAGGAATAAAGAAGGACAGTATATATCAATGAAGGGATCAATTTTTCAAGAAGAAATAATAATCCCAAATATATATATACCTAACAAAAGATCTTCAAAATGCATGAAGCAAACTGATAGAAATAAAAGGAGGGGGGAAAAAAAGCCATAATTCAACACTCCTCTCTCAGCAATGTAGAACAAGTAGGCAGAAAATTAATAAGGATATAAAAGACCTGAGCAACACTACCAATTAGATGAGCTTAACATATATAGAATTCTCCATACTATAACAGAAAAATGCATACTCTTTTCAATTACATATGGAACATTCACCAAGATAAACCATATACTGGACCATAATGCAAATATTAACAAATTTAAACGAACTGAAATATAAAATATGTTCTAGAAATACAACAGAATTAAACTAGAAATCAATAATAGATACCTGGGAAATCCTCAAGTATTTTCAAATTAAAGAATACACTTACAAATAGCCCATGGGTCAAAGGAGAAATCACAAGGGAATTAGAAAATATTTTGAACCAAATGAAAATAAAAGCATGGCATTTCAAAATTCCCTCCAAGCAGTGCTTTGAGGGAAATTTTTAGCATTGATGCTTACATTAGAAAGGAAAGCTTTGAATCAGTCTATGCTTCTATATTTAAAAACTATAAAATGTAGAGCAACTTAAACTCAAAGAAGGAAGGAAATAATAATAAGGGTAGAGAAGAAAATGAGAATAACAAAACTACAGAGAAAAATCAATGAAACCAAAAGCTGGATTGGGGAGGGGGCTGATCAATAAAAATTGATAA
Source organism: Neophocaena asiaeorientalis asiaeorientalis (assembly GCF_003031525.2). NCBI lineage: Eukaryota > Metazoa > Chordata > Mammalia > Artiodactyla > Phocoenidae > Neophocaena > Neophocaena asiaeorientalis. The sequence continues at coordinate 3,912,547 of NW_020175831.1, read as the reverse complement.
ACCTAGCACAGACTGACCAGGAAAAAGAGAAGATAAAAATTACAAATATGAAGAAGAAAAGAAGGGACATCACTACAGGTACTACAGAAAGGATAAAAATGGAATACCAAGAACAACTCTATGCCCATAAATTCAACAACTTAGAGAAAATAAATTCTTTGAAAGGCACATGCCAAAGCTCACTCAAGAAGAAACAGATGATCTGAATAGTCCTAAATTTATTAAGTAAATAAAAATGTTAAGCTTAAAATCTTCCAACAAAGAAACCTTCAGGCCTAGTTAGCTGCATCGGTAAATTCTACCAAACATTCAAGGAAGAAATAGTACCAAATCTAAACTCCAGAGTATAGAAGAGGAAGGACTACTTCCTAACTCATTTAATGAGACCAGCAATAACCTGATACCAAACCCAGAAAAAGCATTACAAGAAAGCCAGAGACCAACATGCCACATAAATATGGAAACAAAAATCGTTAACAAAATACTAGGAAATCAAATCCAACAATATATAAAAAGAGTAATACATCATGACCATATGGGGTTTACCCCAGGAAACTAATGTTGATTCAACATTTGAAAATCAATTACATAACTCACCATTTCTATAGTCTAAAGGAAAAAATATAATCACCTCAACAGATATGGAAAAAGCTTCTGATAAAATACACCATTCATTCATGATTTAAACACACACACACACAAACTCTGAGCAAACTAGAAACAGAAATTTTCTCAACCTGATAAAGGGCAACTACAAAAACCTACAATTATACTTAATGGTGAAAGACTGAATACTTTCCTCCTGAGATCATGAATAAGGCAAAGACGTCCATTCTCACTACTCCTGTTCAACACTGTACTGGAAGTCCTACTGCAATATGGCAAAACAAGCAAAAGGCATACCGATTATAAAGTATTAAATAAAATTATTTCTATTCACAGAAAACAAGACTAAGTAGAAATACTCAGACTGGGAATTCCCTGGCAGTCAGTGGTTAGGACTCTGTGCTTTCACTGCTGAGGGCCCAGGTTCAATCTCTGGTCAGGGAACTAAGATTTCACAAGCCAGCGTGGCCAAAAAAATGGAGAAATACCCAGAGATTCTACTACAGTCTTATGACAAATTCAATTACCATAATTTGATAAAAATGTAAAAAAAAAAGAAAAATAGAAATCCGATCCCAATTCTTAGGAACTTAAAAATAGATTAGGAAAATATTTCTATCGATCTAGATATAATCAAACTTTTTAGTATTTCCTTTTGACTCAATGAAATTTACAAATTATCTCATAAGAAGCAACTGGTTGTAATACTTTAAAACAAGAAAGTAAAGTAAGTGCAAAAAATTATATCATCTTAAATTTTACTTTAGAATGTAGTATCTTGAAATATCTCAATGTACAACTGCTTTTTACCCATTCTCACTAAATGACAATCATAAACAGTAAGAAAACTACTTGTTATCTATTCATCAAAAAGGTATCAAAATATATTAGTCTCTTAGATTGACATATTTTATAATTTCTCCTTTTCCTGGATTTAGGGTTCCAAATGAATTAATACAGTATCTACTCATCCAACATTCAAATCAATTAAAAAAGTAACAAGTTGAGCTTCTAAAGGGTTTTATAGAAGATACAGTTGACCCTCCATATCTGCAATTTCCACATCGGCAGATTCAACCAACTGTGTACCTAAAATATTTTTAAAAAAAAAAAACCAGGAAGTTCCAAAAAAGCAAAAGTTGAATTTGCCTCGCACCAGCAACTATTTACATTGTGTTTACAACTATTTACATGGCATTTACAAGTCATCTAGAGATGATTTAAAGTATATGGGAGAATGTGTGTAGGTTATTGCAAATACTGTACCATTTTATATGAGGGACTTAAGCATCCAAAGATTTTGATATTTGTGGGAGGTCCTGGATGACTGTAGTTATTTTAAACCCAACAATGTACATCATTCAGAAGTCATCAAATGACAGGGTAGACTATACCCATCTTGATTTAAAGTTTCTCACTACTTATGACTTAAATTTTAATTTAAATAAGGAATCATGCTACTTACTTTAAAATTCAGTACACACCTAAGTGTTTTGGCAGCAAAACCTTTAACTCTTTGGTCAGCAAACTAGCTTTTCAGTGGTAATTTTTAGCTACTGTGACTTGGTTTGATGGACCCAAATTTAAAAGATAAAAGCAGATATTAAATAACCATAACTGAATGTCAAGTTTTCTACTTTTTAAGACATTCTGTTTTGAGGGTGATTCACTCAACACTAGAGAAAAACAAGACCTCTATCAAAGAGATCCACAGTCAGTAAGTCTTAAATAAGAGTAAATATCTCAACTTGGAATAAACAACCATTGTCTGCCAAAGTTTCTCATATTAAGATAATACAGCCAGCTGTAATGATTAAGATTAAAATATCAGAGCCCATGTTGTTGTATTATCTTTATATCCAAAAAGCTCGAAGAAAAAAGTCTAGATTTTATATACTGAGTACAGAAGGTACTTGTTCTATGAAATGAACGTTATGGCATTTTTTTTTCTTTTGCAGTACGCGGGCCTCTCACTGTTGTGACCTCTCCCATTGCGGAGCACAGGCTCCGGACGTGCAGGCTCAGCGGCCAAGGCTCACGGGCCCAGCTGCTCCACGGCATGTGGGATCTTCCCGGACCGGGGCACGAACCCATGTCCCCTGCATCGGCAGGCGGACTCTCAACCACTGTGCCACCAGGGAAGCCCTATGGCATTATGAAAAGAGCATCATTCAGTATAAAACAAGCATACAAAAATACATACCAAAAAAATAAAACTGTCATAAAAATTGTACAAAAGCACAGGTAACTTGGAATTTTTTATTTTAATAATAAAACAAATTACAAAATTAGTTCAGGAAAATAATAAATAGCACTATAGTCAAAAGGGAGCACCCAAAGTTTATGTGGGACTTGGGCTAAGGAGAACCTAATACATCCCTTATAAGGTATAAATCTATAATCTTAAAAAAAAAAAAATGTAGTGTTCTTTAAAAGCCAAACAGATGCCAGACACCTAGGTTTGAATTCCAACTCTACCATTTACTAACCCTATGACCTTGGGCAAGGTATTACCCATTTTGTGTCTCCATTTCCTCTTCTGTGAACTGGGAATAATAACCTTCATAGTTTTTTTAAGGATTAAATGCGTTAAAATGTCTGGCACATAAAAAGGAATATAGAAGTACTACTATTCTAGACATTTTCAAGAAATTACTTGTACATCTGACTTTTATAGCATCCCTGGCTTTATATAAAATATTAGAAAAATTGAAAGAAATACAGCATATAATCTTTTATGCTTATGTATAAATTGATACTTCTGTGAAATCTATCCTCCCTTCCCCACAAAAGGAATAAAACAGCATTATTAAAATATTATTTTCTCCAAAAAGAAGTTTCAAAAAAATAAGGTCCTTGAAACTTATCCCTTTATCAAATGTAAATTATAGTTGCTCTGATAAAATGTTTTTAAGTTCAATAAAGTTTAGATAAGAAAAATGCTCTTAAATGGTAATCTGTTCCAGGATTTAATCACTTTGTAATCATGCGCATTTTCTAAGTGCTCACTGTTAAGAACATTCATCCCACGACCAGGTTTACCATGCATTACATCTAGCAAAGTAATCTTGGGAGTATGGAACACAAATTATTGCCTTAGAAAAGACACTGTTGGGCTTCCCTGGTGGCGCAGTGGTTGAGAGTCTGCCTGCCGATGCAGGGGACACAGGTTCGTGCCCCGGTCCGGGAAGATCCCACATGCCGTGGAGTGGCTGGGCCCCTGAGCCATGGCCATTGAGCCTGCGCGTCCGGAGCCTGTGCTCCGCAACGGGAGAGGCCACAACAGTGAGAGGCCCGCGTACCACAAAAAAAAAAAAAAAAAAAAAAGAAAAGACACTGTTTATTCCATGTATAAAGCTCAGAGAGTAGCTTTCAGAAAGATGGAAAGAAAGTAAATACACCGGCCACACAGTTGTTTGAGCTTTATTTTTATATGCATACATGTGTCAAAGAAACCAAAAATTTCAAGATATAGAGTACAACATATCAAATGAAATCATTCAAAATTATTTTAATGTATACACAAATAGCAGTATAAGGTATACGATACATTACATAATTTGTTTTGAGGTTGTGAAAAGCAGTATTTTTGGTTTTAAAATTCTGATACCATTATCTATTACATCATTCAAGTAACATATATTTCAAAAGTTAAACTTTTCAAAAATAATAACTAAATTAACACATAACTCTAAGACAATCTGATGGATGAGCTGACTTTACCAAAATAGTGTTGTTCGATTCTTCTACAGAAAGCAAGGAGGTTGCTATAGTTTTTCACCTTCTCAGAAAGTTCATCATTGGTCAACTGTGTGGTAAGAATGGTGTACAGATGGCCAAATACCAGTGCATCTAGTTCAGTAGGCCTAAGACAAAAGCAGAAATGAGAGTAACATGAACAGTGTTTAACTTGTACGGTAGACTATATACTATTTTTTTAAACACTTTATTCATCTATTTAAAAGAAAAAAAGTCATGTAAGCAATAAATCCTACCCCAACTTGATAGAATTTATTCTATTTTATTGGAGTTTCTGTTATAAGATATGAAAGAAAAAAAGATCTTTTAAACTACGATTTGCTAGTTGTGTGACTTGCTTTTTTAAATAGCATCATTTAAATGTGTTAAAATAATATTGGTATTAAAAAAAAAGAATGTCATACAAATGGAATTATATAGTATGTAACCTTAAAATAATAATAATATTGGTGTAAATGATCATATTCATTTTATTCATTAATTTATTCACTAAATATATACAACAGGTCTCCAGTGTGCCAGGAACTATGCCAGACGCTAAAGATATAAAAGCAAGAAAGATATTCTAAGACATGGACACAAAACATAAATTACCACAACACAATTTAGTAAGTGCTTTTGTAGATGCATAACCAAAATGCTGTCAAAGCAGAGAATTTCACTGTGGTGCTAGGAAAACAGAATGATACCTGATTACCTGATCATCATATTACAACATGATTTAATTTTAATTTTACCATTTTAAAAGTAAACTTAGATTTCTGAAGGAGATGTAAGAATGGCTTCAACAAAATTTTTTCTATGTTTTCTTTCCCTTTAATTATATATTACTAACAAAAAGATGAAATTTATCTACCTTGCTACTAACGGTCTATAAATGGGACATCACCAATCTATATTACATTAAAATAATTACAGTAGACCCTTGAACAACACTGGTTTGAGGGCTTCCCTGGTGGCGCAGTGGTTAAGAATCCACCTGCCAACGCAGGGGACAAGTGTTCAAGCCCTTGTCTGGGAGGATCTCACATGCCGCGGAGCAACTAAGTCCGTGAGCCACAACTAAGCCCATGCACCACACCTCTCTGAGCCTGTGCTCTAGAGCCCTGAGCCACAACTACTGAGCCCGTGCTCCGCAGCAAGAGAAGCCACTGCAATGAGAAGCCCGCGCACTGCAACAAAGAGTAGCCCCCACTCGCTGCAACTAGAGAAAGCTCGTGCGTAGCGACAAAGACCCAACGCAGCCAAAAATTAATTAATTAATTAATTAATTAAAAAAAATACTGGTTTGAACTGTGAAGGTCCACTTACACGCAGGTTTTTTTTCAATAAATACGTACTACAATACTACACAATCCATGGTGGACTGAATCTGCAGATGTAGAACCACAGATGCAGAGGTCTGACTGTAAAGTTATACATGGATTTTCAGCTGCAGCAAAGGGTCAGCACCCTGAGCCCCCTCATTGTACTGTACTAGTACAATATTACTAAAAGGAGAAAATACCATCACTATTATAAACTAATTATTGCTGTCAGCCCTACAGTGAAAAAGTTACTGAGAAAACATATTAGTCGACCTAAACTGTAAAAATATTTGCAGTAATCCGGTTTGGCAAAACAGATTTGGGGGTCCGTCAAATCCTAATTCTGTCACTTACTAGCTATGTGGCCTTGATCGCCACTGATGAATGACTTCTTTTAATAGTTGCATGGCTTTGTATCTCTTCATGCCACTAATTCCTAAAATATTTATCTCCAATCTGAATCTCTCCCCTAAAGTCCAGAATCATACATTCAAAGGCCTATATAACAATTCCACTTGAATGTTGAATAAGCATCTCAAACCTGCTTGTCCCCTCATCTTCCCAAAATAAAAGTCACCACTACCCACCACCTGTTCAAGCCAAAAATCTGAGTTACTCTTCAGTCCTCTCTTTCTCTTACCTTCCCATATCCATTAGCAAGCCTGGTGAGACACAACCACCAAAATATGTCCTGAATGCCACCACTTATCTGTATCTCCTCCAAGCATAAAACATTGGAATGAATTTCCACTCCACTTACACTAACATGCCAAACTCCTTATCCGAAACATACAAATCTTAGAAGATCTGGCTCCTGTTTACCTCTTCAGCCTCATCTCCTACCATTCTCTACACACAACCATAAATGGTTTTGCTTCTTCCATTTGAACATAAACTCTAGCCAATCTTAGGGCCTTGACCCAACTATTCCTGCTGCCTGGAACACCCTGCCCTTGACTTCATACTGCTGGCTCCTCCTTGTTTTTCAGAATACAACTTAAATATCACATCTTAGTTTGAGTGGTCAGCGTCCCCTGACCACTCAAACTAAAGTGGACATATAGCCGCTTATTGTGATGTGATTCTATTTTAATTCTCTATATGGCACTTAAAACTATCTAATATTTGTTTTTAACTGTCTATCTCTTTCTACCAGGACATAGTCTACTTGTTTCCTGCTGTGTCCCCAACACCTGCAACAATGCCTGGCCCAAAGTAGGTTCTCAATAAATATGTGTTTAATGAATCGATAAAAAGGTGAAGTACTTCTCATACCATACTATAACTGTTTACTTAATGTTTCCCCCATTATACTCTAAGTTCTCTAAAGATAACACTGCATATATCTTTATAACCCCAGTTCTTAGCAAAGTATCTAAGGAACTGAATGGTTATTTGCTGAATGAATACACGAAAGAGAAAGAAAGCATCCTGCCTAAGTTGTATAGGATATTTAATTTTTCAATAGTAGTTATTCACATTCTTCCAAAGCCTTCCCTCTTTTGACACATTCATGAAGTATTAATCAAAGTCAAATGTGCAATTTATGGCCATGTTTAAGAGGGTAGTCAATAGGATAGTTTAAAAAAATCACAAGTGTCCTGGGACTTAATAGCACCATGATCCTAGCATTACAGATGAAGAATCAATAACAAATGGATACCTGAAAAAACCCAAGGATGTAGAAGGTGGATAAATATTGAGCTGAGGCACTTTGTGAGAAGTAATATAAACACCAACTCTTCCAGATCCCTAAACATATTTCTTAAAACGTGTATCTTACCAATTTAGGATTTATTTTCCTAATCCTTATTTAGGATTAACTACCCTCTGCTTCTTGTACTAGAGCCTAAAAAAAGGTGAATATATTCCCTGATGCAACTTCCAGTAGGGTAGATGGGCATCTTTTATCAATAAGGGAAGGCTCTGAATGAGCTCAGGTATGAAGGTATGTTCAAACCAGAGTAGTCTAGAAGTACCCCTGAAGTGGTCAAAATATTATTTGCTTCAAATATACATCCACGTAACTCAAAAGGTGCTGAATTATGTAGGGTAATGAGCATACAAAAACTGATCTGATGTTACCTAAAGATAGCAACTTCGTGACAAATTACTTTTAGAACATCTAACAGGAAGTAGAATACACTATACTAAGTCAAACAAAACACACACATAACTTAATGCATATTTTTTGTAATCCTTACAAATTTCAGCAACTACTTATATTAGTTGACTCTGACATATATGTTATCAATTCCCACACTTCTTTCTTTTTAAAAAGTAAACTGTGGGCTTCCCTGGTGACGCAGTGGTTAAGAATCCGCCTGCCAATGCAGGGGACACGGGTTCGAGCCCTGGTCCAGGAGGATCCCACATGCCGCGGAGCAACTAAGCCCATGAGCCAGAACTACTGAGCCCGCGCTCTAGAGCCCATGAGGCGCAACTACTGAGCCCGCATGCCACAACTACTGAAGCCCACGCGCCTAGAGCCCGTGCTCCACAACAAGAGAAACCACTGCAATGAGAAGCCCACGCACTGCAACAAAGAGTAGCCCCCTGATCGCCCCAACTAGAGAAAGCCTGTACGCAGCAACAAAGACCCAACACAGCCAAAAATATATTTTTTAAAAAAAAAGTACACTGTGGTAATGGGGACACAACTGTATACCACTGCTAAAACTCACAGAACTATGCACATAAAAGCGTCAATTTTACTTTTTGTAAATTATGCCACGATAAACCTGACTTTTAAAATAAGCTCAGAAAAATATTTGCAACTCCTATGAGAGACAAGGACAAAAAATTACACTTTAGCCAATACTTCCACTGAATTGTTTAATCAAGCCAAGATTTCATGTACCTCCAGTTTTAATTACCTTTTCTATACAATATGGAGAGAAAACATAACATTTCCACCCTTCTGCTTACTAAGTCGTTTGTAGATTGTAATTTGGATATAGATAGCAACTCTCCTCCTAAGACCTTCAACAACTTTCACATTGTTGCCTTCTCATCTTGCATTATCATTTTTTCCACATTTCTGTTGGTTACCTACTGTTCTTATTTTTTCCAGTTTTATTGACAAATAACATACTATTCTTATTTTTTCCAGTTTTATTGACAATTAACATACATCACTATATAAGTTTAAGGTGTACAACATGATGGTTTGATTTACATAAGTATATAGTAAAATCGTTGCCACAATAGGTTCAGCTAACATCCACCGATTATCTACTATTCTTTCATTTGAATATCAAAATAAAAACGGTACCATAAAATGCGAGTGTTTTCTTAACCTTTCCCACTAAAAATTTTTTTGTACTTATCTTTTCCTTCAATTATTATGGTTCCATATTTATTTCTCTCTTTCTGATACGTTTCACCGTCTAGTTTCAAAAACATTAATTTTGTCTGAATGTTCCCCAATTTTTCTTTCCCATTATACTATTAACTTGTCATTTCTTCATACTAACAGAAATAATCTACATATCCTTTCTTTATGTATCAATCACTGATCTTTAGGACTATCATTCAAATTTGTAAATCAAGCCCCTTGCCATCAACTTTGCTATATTTTGCTTTTGGATATTTTTGAGCAATTTCCCCTTAATTTTCTTAACTAGTGATTTCTCAATTGAATAAACTTCAATGAAATCCCATTACCCCCCGAAATTTTTCTTAAGGTTCCCAAGTATAATTTTTGCATCATTTCTTCAAAATACTTTCCTATCAGTATATGAAGGTATATTTTCAAATTTTACCATTTACTTAATGGTTAATAGCAGTATTTTTTCTTTTTCAAACCTAACTCCTTTTCCAATTTCTCATTCAATTTAATCTAGTCTTAACCAACATTTACTGAGCTTCCTCTAATAGGTTTTGTTTGGAAAACACAAACCCTCAAGGAGCTCATAAATGCTTTGGAGTAGTATTAACTCTTTCTATTCTGATTACATTTAGAAAAATTATTTTTTTCTTCTTCTTCCCCTTTACTAAAAAGGTAACATGAAAATATCACTTCAAGAACAGTTCTGGTTTTTTATTCCAAATCCACTCACCAGGTGAAAGGGAATAAATTACCCAGTCTTTGTGTAGGTGTCTTAACAGATATCACATCAGCAAGATCACAGATACAACAGATAACACAGATTTTGTTTGAGTTGCATTTTAGAAATATGATTTAAATATTTAAAAGCTACCAACTATATATTATGAAAGATAAAAAGGACAATTGTTAGTATCTACTTTGTATTATTTCTAATTTTTTTCAAATTCGCTTTCCTTTTTCCTTTCCACCATTTAGCTTCTTTGCCCTCATTTCCCAATTACTATTCTTGCTGCAAGATCTCCCTCAACTATCTTTCCCTTTCTCACATCAAGTAAAGCTACTGAGTTTCTTTCATGAGGCCTCTCAACATGTCTAGTAGGTAAGCTAGAAGAAAAGCTGATTCTAATTTTAGAGGGTAAGGAGAGGATACACAGGGAAATAAATTTTAATATTAAACAACTGGGTAAAATTAAAACTAAAAATTAAAACTATTCTATACTTCAATCATAAAAATGTTTATCTAAGTCTCATATAAGGTAAAATTATTTCAAAAACCTACATCTTCATACCAGTTAAACAGTTTCTCATTTGTTTTTGTACCTATTCTAAATTTTGAATTTTTCATTACAAGTTTAAAAATAATTATACCCGAGCTTATCTCCCTGGGCTATGCAGCTGCTTCCTACTAGCTATCTATTTTACATTTGGTAGTGTAAAATAGCTCGGTGTTTTGTGACCACCGAGAGGGGTGGGATAGGGAAGATGCGAGGGAGATGCAATAGTGAGGAGATATGGGGATATATGTATATGTATAGCTGATTCACTTTGTTATAAAGCAGAAACTAACACACCATTGTAAAGCAATTATACTCCAATAAAGTTGTTAAAAATAATAATAATTATACCCTTATGAAGAAAAATATTTTTTGATATTTCCACTGAATCCCATGCCAAATGATACCTGGTTACTAACTGTTTGACACTGAGTTTCAATGAGGAGAAAAATAAGTTAGATCTATTATCCTGGCTTCCCATGGAGACAGGGTACATAACAAAACTAACTCCTAAAACAGAGTGATGCACTTCAAACAATAAAATGCACCCCTTCTGAGCTTTTCAGCTCCTAAGAATTCCTATATCAGAAAGAAAGGGGACTACATAATACTAACATTTTGATACCTTTCTTTTGCATTAGAGACTAAACAACTAGAATCAGCATAGCAAACATCACTAGAAATAAGAACATAGCTGTAGAAACTTTACCTACCAGTATTTCATGGTTTGAACTCTATGACCTTTCTGCTTCAAAGATCAACAGAGCCCAATTTTATTTTAATATCAGTTGTATAGCACATACATTAATATAACTTTAATATTTCCACGCTATCACCATAGTCATTTTTGCTACAAATATTAACATCTCTACCAAAAGATGTCTGATATAGCTATAGATGAATGCCTATGAAGATGTAATAAATAATAACAAATAAACCTTTTTAAAAATTATCAATCTAGGGCTTCCCTGGTGGCACAGTGGTTGAGAGTCCACCTGCCGATGCAGGGGACATGGGTTCGTGCCCCGGTCTGGGAATATCCCACATGCCGCAGAGCGGCTGGGCCCGTGAGCCATGGCCGCTGAGTCTGTGCGTCCGGAGCCTGTGCTCCGCAACGGGAGAGGCCACAGCAGTGAGAGGCCCGTGTACCCCAAAAAATGAAAAATAAAAAAAAAAATTTTTTAATTATCAATCTAAAAGTCAAGAGATTTTTATTAAAAAGCCAAGAAAAGATTAGAATTCTAAGCAAACCAATGAGGTTAAAATGCTAATTTAAACCCATCTTAAACTGGATCACAGGATAGCTGATTCTGATATACTAAAATTGTAACTTTAAAAAAAAAGGAAAATTCATTCTTTGCCTACGTTAGATATTATTTTCCAAATTACAAAAAAATTCTGTCCTAATAAAACATGAATTACTCAATTTACATATATACACATACATATATTTAATCTACATCCTTCACAATTATTTCTATGCTTTACAAATATTTTCATTAAATTTTAAAAGAAAAGTTCATAATAATGTTTGTCCATCCAACAATATTGTTTACAGTTTAGTTTTATTCACTTTTCTAGTCCTCAGGGTATCATCCTATACAGACAAGTATGGCTACACTTCACGTTTTAATAGTAGTTTGCAAGCTCAGATTTTGTTAAGATGTCATAGTTCCATACAAAGCACCTTGAACTACCTCTAGTAGAACCTCTATCATATCACACAATAATGACTGGTTTACATTGTCTACCCTCAGGAGAAAATTCTTAATAGCTAGCAGTGCATTTTAGAAATCTTGGTCTCCCAGAAGCTAGTGCTATGCCTGACACCCAAGAAATTAAATGGTTAATGAATGCAAAAATGAACTTTAATATAACTAAATCTTTTTATAAATATTTCTTGATAAAACAATTCCTCTATGATAAAATGTTTGATACGACATGTATGATAAAATAATAATATAGAAAAGAAACTAACTAAAAAGAATAAATTCTTACTGCTTATTGAAGAAATACGGTTGTGTTCCCAGTCTTTGAGAAAGAGCTTGACAGCACTGGTCTACATCTTCTAAGACCTAACACAAGCAACAGACCCCAGAGAAAAATATTTAAATTAGCAAAGCAATAAAATGTGTCTAAAACTTAACATGTATCATAGTTTATAATAAAAATATAAATTTAGGTAACCATTTATAGTATATTTAAATCAGACCATAGACCACATAGAGAACATACGTAATAATTTCTATACAAGAAACAGGGAGAAATTTTGAGAGCAAATTTCCTTTAAATACAAGTACATTTAAGTTACTTATAAGGATTATGATCAAGAAAGTTTTTATCTCAAAACTCTACTCCCTACAAAAATGTTTTCCTGAATCCATATAATCAAATGACTTCACATATATTAAAAAATCTGCTTCATAAAGATGACACTGCTGACCTACCATGAGTAAAAATCATTTGAATTGTTTTCCCACTAGTGGAAATAGATTTTATTTACTCCATCCCTATTCATTTACCCAATCCCCCTTGTGGCCAATGGCACACATCAATGAGTTGGCTGACTAGGACTAGGGGTATCCTTGAAAATGAGACATTAATTAGCTTAATGATGCTCAAACTCATGACCTTGACAAGATATATATTTTTATAATTTTGCTACTTCAGTAAATTTAAGACCAAAGAAAAGCAGGTATATTAAGCACTGCATCTAACAGGGTTGGGTTTTTCTTTTTAAGCCCTGATGCAGCAGATCTATATTTATTGGCATAAAAAAATGTCCACAATGTATTGCTGAATGGATAAAAAAAATTAGGTTATAGAGTGGCAGTTATACTATGACCTCATTTAAAGAAAATGTTATTAAGAGACACCTAGAAGAATGTTCTCCATATAGTTAACAGTGGCAATTTCTAGATGGTAGGATTCCAGCCAACTTTTATTCCGTTTTTGAAGTTTTTGGTATTACATAATTTGTTTTACAATAAGCATGTGTGATTTTTATAAAACAAAAAAGTACTTCATGTCAGAGAAAATAAGAGCAAATGTTAATTTTTTTTTATTATGTTGGGAGTTTGTTTCTTTTTTTGGCTGCGCCACGCAGCATGTGGGATCTTAGCTCCCCGACCTGGGATGGAACTGGCACCCCCTGCATTGGAAGCGCAGAGTCTTAACCACTGGACCGCCAGGAAGTCCCCTGGGATTTTTTTAAAGGACCAACAATTAAAAATCGTTTTTCTTTATGTATTAAAGTTGAGGGTTTTACCAACTTCAATCTGAACTGACCTGGTCCAGAGTCTTGTTACCCCATCCAATAGCTTTCATCTTACGTTTGACTTCCCACTGTTTCTGATAGGCCAAAATATGATTCAGAGGCCAAGGGTAAGGAGATCCATACCTAGCATGAGTGATCTAAAGCAAAAAAATTATGTTAAAAACATGATTCTAAAGACATAGCCTGTTTTCACAAATAAAATTCTAAGGGAAATATATTTCCAGAGACCACAAACAGAGCAATCTGAAAAAATAAAACAAAACATAGCTTGCAATCTAAAAATTAAAATTTTAAACCATTCTCTTTAAAAATATATAAACTTTCACATACTCTGCAACCAGTTATATCAAACAATGACACACAGCTTCCCTAAAATGTATGTGCAAGCAAAATTAAAGTGAAAAACTATATCACTAATGGTATAAACCACAATGTTTCATTTATGAGCAGGGACTTATGATTCTGAGCAAAAGTGTTTTTTCATTAAATTTTAATTAAGATAAATGTTGCAGAACCACTCACCTCCCCTACAGTAGCTTCATCACACCACTGAAGATACAACTAGGAAAAAAAAAACAGTCACCAAAACTTTAAAGTACCAAAGAGAAAATGGATAAAGAAAGTTACTTCTCGCCAGGGTAATTTTTTATAAGCCAACGTCATAAAAGTCACATATGTGAGGGCTGTTTTTGTTTTTTCTTGGCTAATGTTGCTACATAGAATTATTAAACTTAATGGTGGTACCTATAAAAATATTTCTTATTCATAGAATACATCTCTAAATGCCATTAAAGTATTTTACAGATACCATTTAAGTGAATTTCACAAGACCAAAATAAAATAATGAGTGGGCAAGAGTCACTCCTGTTTACAAACAGAAAAACTAGAAATGATAATATCAGGCAACTTGTTCAATGATAATGATCAAATTATTTGGGTAACGACACTAGCCCTAGAAGTGGCTTGACTGCTTTCCTATTTTTCAGTAACTTTAACATAACCCATAAGAAACATGATCTTTTATGAGAGAAAAAGCTTATTTTCAAGGCCTATTATCTTCTATTATACCTCTGCAGTCAACAGCATATTGTTGACTAATTCCATGTAGGCTTTCATTTCTGCTTTTTGGACTTCATCCAGCCCATCACTAAGAGAATGGCCCTAAAGGGAATTTAAAAAACTTTAAAAGAGCATCATATTAAATATACAAAAACTTTCAGTTATCTTACTACCAAGTAATACAACATCAATGTTTTACTGCAAATGTCCAATGGATTCATTTCCAAAATGCCCCCTAAAACATAATTATTTTATGTAAAAAAATAATACTTTGCTATCACTACAAAATATTAATAAGAAGTATTTACTTGTCATTATAAAAATGTATCTTTCAAGAGACAAAATTACATTATTATTTCACAAAAGAAGAAAAGAGCGATGGCCAGTAAACCTTGTTGTTTTTAAGAGACTAACCTTTTTAGTAATAAAATAAATTCCAAAGATTGACATGTGTTACTTATAAAGTGGCCAAAGATTTTTTTAAATGTTATTAGTAAAGGATAGGCAAATAGACACTAATTTTTAAATTCTAATACAGTATAGTAATGAGTAGATGCATAAAATAGTATAAGCTTTAGTTGTAAGATTTTTAAAATACATACCCTATAACACTGTATTATCACTCTTAGGAATTTATCCTAAGGAGATAATTTAACGAGTGTACAAAGGTGTATGTACAAGAATATTTGTATTAGCACTCAATAACAGCAGAAAATTGGCAACAACTTCAGTGTCCATCAATAAAGACTTAAATAAATTATAATACATCCATATGATAGAATATTATACAACAATTTAAAAGGATAACATATATCTATAGTCATTAAATGGAAGAATTTCAAAACACATTGATGATTTTAAAAGGCAGGTTGCAAAATAATACATAACAGTATGACCTGTATTTTTCTACATATGCAAAAAAAAATTCTGGAAGCATGCTCCCCAAAATGTTAATGGAGATTGTTCTTTGATAACTATTAAAATCTAAACTAAATAATAATTCAAATGGGTAAATTAGCATTGATACATTCAACTTTTTAAACATATTCTATAACTCCCTTCTCAAAGGTTAACCTGATATTTTACAACAATGAAGAGTTTTCATTTGTGACCAAAATACTCTTAAGCATGAGTTAGAAAATTATCTATCACTTTGTAAAGATCAAATGGCCTCTTCTGCCACTGACTTACATTATGGGGGGAAAAAAACTTACTCTTTAGAAATATTTCTCTGGTAGTTTATATCAGCATTTTGTAAAACTAGGTTAAAATCAACGTAAATGTTACAACACCCTAAAGAATGATGAATGACTTACTTAAAAGTAACTGTGATCAAATGCATTTAATATCTTTTTTATTACCTTGGCTTTAACGAATTGGACTATTGGACCAAGTTCCGATACTACTTGATTTCCTACGTGAATAAAAGGTACTTTACCTGTTGAGGGGGAAAAAAATGTGAAAACACTCTCCATAAATTAAAGTTTGTGCTAAAAAGGAAATCAACACAAAACTGGGATATGTTTTATTAATACACAGTTTCCTAACACTATGACTTTTGAAAATTATAGCTAAATGTGTACATTAAATTCTAAAAATTTTTAAACATTAATTACTAATTTTAAAACAAAAGAAAAAAACAAGGAGATTCATTTCTAGAGTTCTTATATGTAATAACAGATCAAAATATTCCCTTTTCAGAGCTAATAAGTCAGACACACTAATAAGTCACTATATAGCAGTAAATACTAATTATTCAAATTATATGAACCAAGCCTAGTCATTGGTTCATGACCACTGATAGATCTGAAAAAATTAAACTGGGCCTTCTCTTCAGAGTACAATGAATCAATCTATATTTAAGCTACATTTATGAAGCTTATTTTTTTTTTTACATCTACTACTTTCAAATCTCAGGTACCCATTCAGATCAATTGTTTAAGCACATAATGGTGCATTAATAAATGTATCTGACTCAAAAATTTCAGGAATTAAGACAATAACAATCTTTGAAGGTATGCTAGCTTATGAATTATAATACAAAGTATGCTCCCAACACATGTGGGGAAAAAAGAATTAGTATGCTTACAAAAACTGGTTTCCCTAAATAAATGCCACATTAAAAAAGTAATATCTCATTTTTTTAAATACTAATAATAGATGAAATGATCAGAGATGACGATCTCCAAATAGCAATAAAGTCTACCTCAAATGCTAGAGGATGAAACTTTGTCAGACCTAGTTCAAATAGAGTTCACCCTAACAGCTGGCTTCTTCGTGGTCCTTTTCAAGAGATTCACTCCTCTCTGGCTTAGACAGCCTGAGGGTAATGGATGAGGTGCACAGCACCAACAAAAGCTTCATCTGCGTCCACAGGACATTACAAAGGAAAGGCAGGCCTTTTGGAATACAACTCAACAGAGGTATTTAGAAGACATTTCCATTTACCAATATAAAAACACTGAATTCTGCATTCCTTTTTTCTACCGCTTTATAAATCTTTCAAAAAAGAAAAAAATTTCTTATCTGCATTAAGAATTAGATCATACTCTTTTTTAACTTGGGATAATATCTTTGTAACTACTATACTGATAGAAATAGTGCAGGTCCTCTGAGATAATATGACCAGAGAATGAAAACAATTTGTGAATGAATGTCTAGACTGAAGAGTATTTTGTGGTGGTACATTTTGAGATCAAAGTATATTTCTCATTTTCATTATCCAGTTTGGAGTTCTTGGAAGACAGAGTTTATACTGGCATACCTTGCCTTATTGTACTTGGCTTTATTGTGCTTTGCAGATATTGCGTGTTTTTACAAACTGAAGGTTATGTGGCAACCCCGAATTGAGTAAGTGTATTGGTGCCATTTTTCCAACAGCATTTGCTTACTTTATGTCTCTGTATCACATTTTGGTAATTTTCACAATACTTTAAACATTTTCATTATTATTATATTTGTTATAAATTTAAAACTTTAAAGGATGAGGAGTTGCTTCTTATGGATGAGCAAAGAAAGTGGTTTCTTGAAATAAAATCTACTCTTAGTGAAGATGCTGTGAAGACTGTTGAAATGACAACAAAGGATTTAGAATATTACATAAACTTAGTTTATAAAACAGCATCAGGGCTTGAGAGGACTGACTCCAATTCTGAAAGACGTTCTACTGTGGGTAAAATGCTATCAAACAGCATTCCATGCTACACAGAAATCGTTTGTGAAAGGAAGAGTCAATCGAAAAGGCAAACTTCAATGCTGTCTTATTTTAAGAAATGGCCAGGGACTTCCCTGGTGGCACAGTGGTTGAGAATCCGCCTGCCAATGCACGGGACACGGGTTCGAGACCTGGTCCGGGAAGATCCCACGTACTGCAGAGCAACTGAGCCCGTGCGCCACAGCTACTGAGCTTACACTCTACAGCCCGCGAGCCACAACTACTGATGCCATGTGCCACAACTACTGAAGCCCACACACCTAGAGCCCGAGCTCCGCAACAAGGGAAGCCACTGCAATGAGAAGCCCACACACCACAACGAAGAGGGGCCCCCATTGACCGCAACTGGAGGGGGTCCACGCACAGCAACGAAGACCCAACGCAGCAATCAATCAATCAATCAATGAGTGAATGAATGAATGAAAGAAACAATAAGAAATGGCCAGAGCCACCCCAACCTTCAGCAACCACCACCCTGATCAGCCAGCAGCCATCAATATGGAGGTAAGACCCTCCGCCAGCAAAAAGGTTTTGACTCACTGAAGGCTCAGATGATGGTTAGCATTTTTTAGCAATAAAATATTCCTAATGGAGATATGTATAGTGTTTTTTTAGCCACAATGTTATCTCACATTTAACAGACTACAGTACAGTGTAAACATAACTTTTATATGCATCGGGAAACCAAAAATATCCATGTGACTCACTTTATTGCAATATTCACTTTACTGTGTTGGTCTGGAACCAAACCCCACAGTATCTCAAGGTATGCCTGTATTTTATTTCTTTTCTTAAAAATACTTTGCGCATTGTAGATTCTGAAGCAGGGAAGCAGTGTGGGTAGCCGACTGAATACTCATATATCTCTAAATACAAAGAAATAAATAAAAATCAAGGCAACAAGGGACTTACTGGTGGTGCAGTGGATAAGAATCCACCTGCCAATGCAGGGGACACAGGTTTGAGCCCTGGTCCAGGAAGATCTCACATGCCATGGAGCAACTAAGCCCACATTCCACAACTACTGAGCTTGCGCTCTAGAGCCCGCAAACCACAAATACTGAGCCCACGTGCCACAACTACTGAGGCTCAGGCGCCTAAAGCCCATGCTCCGCATCAAGAGAAGCCACCACAATGAGAAGCCCGTGCACCGCAATGAAGAGTAGCCCCTGCTCACCACAACTAGAGAAAGCCCATGCACAGCAACGAAGACCCAACGCAGCCAAAAAATTAATTAATTAATTAACTTTTTTTAAAAATCAAGGCAACAAATTAGAAGTAAATAATGTTTTCTGTCACTAGCCTGACTTAAGGTGGAGCCAGTGTTATATCCTTATTATTGGAGGTGATCAGGCAAAAGCAGAGTGAGACAGTTATTCTCTGGCACCAATCAAAGGTCATAAAAAAAAACCCCAAAGGCCCTGCTTCTCATTTTAGGCAGAATAATCATTTTTGGAAATTTTATATTTAAAGAAAGCAAGATGTTTCCAAGCAAGTTTATTTATTCAGAGAATATTAGAAATAGAAAGGACCTTGGATGTCATCTAATGCAACCACCTCATATTACAGATGAAGCCACTGAGGCTCAAAGAAAAGAAGTGAATTTCCCAAGAAAACTGTTAACATGTGACAAATTCACAGAAGGGTTAGACTAAAAATTTCCTAACTCTTAGCCAAGTGGTCTTCTGACTATTCCATGATGTTCTCTGCTTTAAAAATCTACCAACAACCAGATCAAACAAGCAAATAAAATATAACACATTCCCATGGTCACCCAAATCATATGATAAAAGAAATACTAGAGACGATGAAATTTAACTACCTTAATAGAAAGTGCCATTTTCATCTACCTATGGGAGACTTCTCCTATGCATATATGTATATATGCATGTATTGTAGTCTCTATACTATTTATGTTTGTCTTTCCTAGAATCTATAAAGATGGATAACTGCCTAGGTCAGACTACATATAGTACAGTCATTTTAGGAAATAGGTGGATAAGCTATATGGCTTCTCCTTGATTTGTCAAAGATATTAACTTTAGTATTAGATTACTAACCTTTTTATATGTATATCTACACTCTTTGTATGACTACACAGAGGAAAAAGATGGACAGAACCCAATATAATTCATTTCACCAGAAGTCAATAAAGTTTATAAAACCTATGTATAAACTTAAAACAAAATGATTCAATTAATAGCCTTCAAGGATCTAAAAGATGTATATGTTTATAAGTCTAAAAATTCATTTATTGAAACGTTTTTAAAATGTATATTCATAAACCTATAAATGTAGAGGTATTCATATAGAATTTTCAGTGTGTATAGAGAGGGTGTCTTCACAGCTGTTGACAATTATTACCACCCTTAAGAGTTTATGATAAAAAAATGTCATTCCTAATGATCCAAGTCATTCCTAAATTATCACCACAATAAAGAGATCGATAAATGTCTCCCTAAAAAGCAACGTAACACACTTGTACCAATCAGTTATATTCAACGAATTTATCCATAAAGCAGTGGTTCTATGTGTTATTATTGCTCCAGCAAAACCATAATTATAATAACCCATACCAATTCTATTTATTTATCAGATTTGGTGGCACTATATTTTTATATTAAAAATTACCTGAATCATGTTTATTTAAAACTGTACCTTAATCTACTAATATATGATACACAGAAAAGGCAATACTGATTATAAAAAATAGCAGAAAGGCTAAAACCTTAATAAGAAAAAGTAACTTAAAAACTTAAAATGAAACAAAAGGAATCAGAAACCAAAGACATTCAGATCTATGACATGTTAATTTAATTATTCCACAATCTCTCTTCTTCCATTGGCATAATGGGAGAATACAATTTAGAGAAGTGTATTTAATAATAAATGGATTCACATATTAAAATTTGTTTTCTGAAGAAGGAACAGTCTTATGTAAATAAGACTGGGGGAAATCTGAGATTATATATTTTCTTAACATTTACTATTTGAAACAATTCCCCTAACTTTCCAGTAATCATCTCTGACCACAGAGTTGAAATGAGTAGACATGTCACCCCAAGACTGTCAAGTTTGCAACTGTTACTTTATAGAATGGGAAAATTCTTCAAAGGGTAAACAAAAAATATAGGCATTTTAAAAATCTAGGTACAAACTGGACTATCACTGCAATTTTATCAATGCAGAATATTAACAGAGAAGAAAAACAAAACTAAAAAACACTTACCAGATGGAGACATATATTCTGCATTTGCCCTGCAAACCACTTTGACGGGCAGATTACACATCTGCAAAAAGGCCTGTCAACCAAGAGAAGTCTACAGTAAGTCTAGTGAAAGTATATGCATATTCAAACACAACTTTTTATTTATTTATTTTCCAAACTTAATAGCTCAGGAAAAGAAAAAGAATGAATCAACTTAAAGTGAAAGATTTGTACTCTAAAACAAAAATAAAATGTCATTTCAATACTAAAAATCAATATGACTTAGACACCAGTAAATGTATAAAACTTAAAGCATTTATACAAACAAATGTAAATTATCCACTTATTTTACTGCATTAGTTTATGTAAGTCAGCAATACTGTGTATTTATTTAATTTTCTTTAACAGATGACTAAAGTCCAAACTTTATAAGCTATTACTAACTTCCACTACTCTTTACAGAATCCTTATCTTTCCTGTCTTAGGGGAAAACTCTCAAAATGTTATTTTTACTACTTCAAAGTTCTCTCCAATAATACTCAACATCCTAATGTGTAGCTTTCATGCTTATTAACTCACTTTTTAAAGATATAGAATTGTTTATTTTTACTTTGTTTATAGCAACAAAAATTTTATAAGTCTAGCAATAGGGAACTGTTTAATTATTTATGGTAAATGCAAACCATATAATTTTATACAATTTTTAAAAATCATTAATTATATCTTCACACATGACTGCCTGAAATAAGAACTTTATTTCCAAAGCTTCCTTCCAACTGGGTGTGACCAATGTCTAAATTCTGGCCAACGGGACTCAAAGTTCCGGGCAACTGCTCGGGAAGTTTCTTTAAAAAGAAGAGATATGACCTCTCCTCTTTTTCCTTCTTGCTGACTAGAATGTAAAAAAGATGACTTACAGCCACCATAGCCAAACTGAATCACAGTAGAAGTTGAGTGTTGAAGATGGTAGAGCAACAAGAAGAGGCAGGAAGCCTAAGTTTTTGATAATCATTCAGTCCCAAACCTAGATTACTTGTGTTAAAAAAAGAAAGAAAGAAAAGAAATAAACTTCTATCTTTTTAAGCCACTGCTACTTTGGGTTTTCCATAACTCACAGCCAAACCTAATCCTGACTAATTTACCAACAATTACTGTTTCTAGGTTTAAACAGCACCTCACCCAAACAAAAGTTGACTCTTCTATGTCTACGTAAGTATAACTAACAGTCCTCTAAATACTATAACCTATGCTCCCAATTTATAACAATAATACTGAGCTTCTTGGTTGGCCCACAAGTATGAACTCCAGGTAGTGGTTCTCAAGTTTCAGTGTACCATCAAAGTCATGTGGAAGGCTTGTTAAAACACGGATTGCTAAGAAGGGAAGAATCAGAATAAGTATAAAGAGACTTTTCAAGAAGACTGAGAAGGAAGAAGGGAATTAAGAAGGGTCAGCTCCCTTCTATTATAGATGTATCTGTACCCAATGATGGAAAAAGGTTGAGCTCATTAAAACATATATAAGAAATAGGCTGAAATGACAAGAACCAGGCAGAATAACTGACATACAAGATCCATGAGAAGATAAAAAGGAATGAAATAAGAGCACAGGTGGAAGCATCCGTTTTTTTCAGGAAATAGGACACTTTTTCCACTGTACTTGCAAGGGGTGGTCAGCATCAGTGATGATGACTGCAAGCTGATAAGTGAGAAGGACAAGAAAATGAGGGAGTGCTCATATTCTGTGCAATGGGAGAAAAAACCGTCTGCCGAGAACGTAGGACCAAGAGGGGGTTTAGGCCTTCAGAAGAACAAAAAGAATTTGAAAGAACTGCTTAATGCATCTTCTCAAAGGTCAGAATAATACTCAGTTGTTAGCTAACAATCACAGTACTATATAAAATAGTAAATATGGTATATTTTGCTAACCTCCGTGTATGTTGGTAACTGTACTAATCATGGTTCCAAACAGCTGTGTTTCACTAAAAGAGGTTAAGCAAAATTGTAATGTTCTACAATCAAAGCCGTGTTTCCAGTCCTGTGAATTTTTTACTTCTTTACTAAAAAATAACTGGCTTAATTTTAACCAATTTAACAACATTCAACTTACCACAGACCTCAATTGATGGCACAATCCTACTTAGCCAAAGATTAATTTTATGGCATTTACTGCAATTATTCTTCATCCCTGATTCAAAAGAAATTTTCTGAATTAATCTGAATTAATCACAAAGAAGTCTGATGTCACAAACACAGTATTTTCATCCAAACATTAAAAATGCAAACCAAGGGCTTCCCTGGTGGCGCAGTGGTTGAGAGTCTGCCTGCCGATGCAGGGGACACAGGTTCGTGCCCCGGTCCGGGAAGATCCCACATGCCGTGGAGCGGCTGGGCCCGTGAGCCATGGCCGCTGAGCCTGCGCGTCCGGAGCCTGTGCTCCACAACGGGAGAGGCCACAACAGTGAGAGGCCCGGGTACCGTTAAAAAAAAAAAAAAAATGCAAACCAAAACATTACCATTACTGTCTTCAAGAATATAAAAATTCCAAATCCAAAACAGACTTTGATTCAACAGTATTTCTCCTTTCTCTTGTAGCACAGGAGAAAAATCTCTGAGGCTCCAGAATAGGACTTTCACCTTTCACTTGCATTTTCAATCTCTTATCAGCACCTCAAATACTCTAATTAAAACAGGTATGATACACCAACCTAAAACACATTTTATTTTCAATTCTGAATAGCAATCTGCATACTTTTATTCTTATGTAAATACAAAGAAAAATGTAGTTCTAATCATAATAAGGAAAGTTAGGAAAATTCAGCCAACTCCTATTCCTCTGTTGGATACATTATTCCAAACTAATTCAAGTGATTGACAACATAAAATAATTTAAATTAAAAATTTAGCACATCCTATGAGAACAATGATTTATAACTGTGCTGTCTAGTATGGTAGCCACTAGTCACCTGTGGCTATTTAACTTAAATTTAAATTGATTAAATCTGAATAAAATTTTTAATTCAGTTCCCCAGTCACACTAGCCATTTCACATGCTCAATAGCCATATGTGGCTAGTGGCTACCATATTTATTGGCCAGTACAAATAACAGAACATTTCCATCATCACAGAAAGTTCTACTGGACATTGTGGTTCTATTGCAATAGCAATGATAATAGCAATAGCAATGGTAATCAGTGCATAAAAGATACCTTAGCAAAACAGGCTGACATCATCTGAAAGAGATTAGGCTAAATATTTTTTTTTTTTAACAAATGTGTTTTTTAATTTTTTTTTTTAATTAATTAATTTATTTATGGCTGTGTTGGGTCTTCGTTTCTGTGTGAGGGCTTTCTCTAGTTGTGGCAAGCGGGGTCCACTCTTCATCGCCGTGCGTGGGCCTCTCACTATCGTTGCCTCTCTTCTCTGTGGAGCACAGGCTCCAGACGCGCGGGCTCAGTAATTGTGGCTCACGGGCCCAGTTGCTCCGCGGCATGCGGGATCTTCCCAGACCAGGGCTCGAACCCGTGTCCCCTGCATTCGCAGGCAGATTCTCAACCACTGCGCCACCAGGGAAGCCCTAGGCTAAATATTATAAAAACAACCTGCACAGTATTACAGTGATGACTGTGAGACACTAAACACCATAATATTTTCAATTTTCAGAAAGAACTAATATAGGGTTTACTCATTTGCTGAGCAACCCCAATTGACAAAATGGGTCAGGTAAGTTTATTAAAATGTGAAAACTAAGAACTTTAGAATGAATAAATTAAAGCACAGCCAATCAATATATTCTTTGAATATAAATTTACTGAGTACCTAAACATATGACATGGTAGGACTTTTTTAAACACACACATGCACACAGAACATAATACCCAGTACCTAAAGTCTAAGACCCCGAAATTTAATCAGCTTCATGTAGTTTCAACATATTGAGTGAATTAATTAAGTTCATAGCGTCAAAAAAATTCATTGAAGGGTATGTCTGTATATTTTTTTATTTCCACAAAAAAATTCAAAGGAAAAAAGTAATACTAGATCATCGAGAACCAGTTAAACATGAAGGATTGAACTTACACATTTATCTCTGCAACCTTTCAAAAAATCCAATGAAGTAACAGTGAAGAAGCAGAAAATGTGTAAACCCAGAAAAACACAAAGAATGGAAGAGGAGACCAAAGCAGACCAGAGATGTCAACCCATTTTTAAAGATAAAAAGCAGACTTAGCAGGGCAGAGGAAGC
Source organism: Neophocaena asiaeorientalis asiaeorientalis (assembly GCF_003031525.2). NCBI lineage: Eukaryota > Metazoa > Chordata > Mammalia > Artiodactyla > Phocoenidae > Neophocaena > Neophocaena asiaeorientalis. Next base: position 3,887,266 of record NW_020175831.1, on the reverse strand, counting down.
TGAAACCTAAGGGCATGCAGAGGAGAAAATCAATACATTTGCAACACAGAAACTGGGAAGATTCCGAAACTGGAGGCACCAAGTACCACAGAAGGCAGAGGTGAGGTAAAGGACTAAAAATAGGAGAATTGGATGAAAGTCTGTAAAGGCATCAGACAACTAGCCCGCCCCCAATCTGGCAGGAGACAGGGGTTCATTCTCTGGAGAAACCCAACCAGAGAGGCTCCTGACTCGGGACCCAAGCACAGTAGAGGGCCCTGGGTAGAGGGTCACACTGGAAGGAAGGTTAAGGGAAAGTATGTACACTGTAGAGAGCCACAGCACCCTCTCCCTCTCAGCTCCCAAACACTGGCAGCCACATTAAGTACTCCAGAGTACCACTCCATAGAAAACACCTACCAATACTGATGATTTTAGTGAGGGGTAGGGACAGTGGCCAAAAAATGGCCACTGTGCAATCAGTCTATAGTGAAGCCCGCATGCCAAAAAGTTCCTCAATGCCCCATCAGCTTTTTAGTGCCTCACTCTTAAATATAAATTGTTAGCAGAGATCAACAGATATTTGAGGAAAGCCTCAAACATATAGAGCCAAAACAAACTACAAAACAAAGTAGTTGAGAGGAAACAGAAAATGCAGACAGCAACTTCAAAGAAAAATTATAATGGCTAATATTCATTGAGCACTTACTATGTGCCAGGTACTTGCATAAGAGCTTAACTCTATGAGGTAGGTACAAAAAAAAAAATCCCTATTTTAAGATGAGAAAACAGAAGTACAGGGAGGTCAAGGAATCTATTCAAGGCATATAGGAAGAAAGGAAAGGAGGGAGGGAAGAATGGAGAGAAAAAGGGAAAGAAAGGAAAAAAAGAAAGAAAGAAAAAGGGAAAAAAGGAAAATGAAAAGAAGCAAAGCATACAAAGGACTGAGATGACACTGAATGTCTCAAAAGAAGCTCCAAAAGCTAAAGGATGACAAAAGGCTTTCAAAATTCTAACGAAAAATCTTGCCAACCTAAAATTCTACATGTGGCCAAGGAATCAATCAGGTATGAAGATAGAATTTTAAAAAAACATAACACAAGCAAGGTCTTTTTTAAAAGCCTAAAATAAAAATAATAAACCAAGAAAAAAAGAACATAGGATGCAGGAAATTAGGGAATCCAACATAAAAGGAAGGCAAGAAGAATTCCCTGAATGATGATGAACAGCAGTCTTAACAACGAGCTATGATGCCAACCAAGAAAGAAACTGTCCCAATTAAAGTAGAAGGAACAGGGCTTTCAAAGGTAATAGTTCCAAGAAATAAATAAATAAATAAAGGACCTGACGTGTTTGACCATTGTGAGGGGGAGTTTTACAGTTCAGTCAAAGAGTTTAGGAGAGAAAACTACCCAAATGAATTAAATAAAGCAATTACTCAATGGAAAAAAAATCATATAGAAAGAATATGTTCATTGTACACTAAGCCACTCAGCTGGGGTCAATATTTACATTCTAATTATAATATAAACACTGAATATTAATTTTAAAAAGTTAAAGAACTATTGGGAAGATGGGGAAGGAGAAGCGGAAGAGAGCTGCAAATGGTAAATTTCATAGTGGAATTCAATAGATATATTTAAATTAAAAAATGAAACAGCAACACAAGCATCTTACTTAGAAATACAGAGGTAAATACCAAGGGAAAAAAAATACAGCTGAAAGAACAGAAAGTGGTTGTTTCTGGGTATCAGGATTTGGGGTGAGGTAAGGGTGGGACAGTTGACTGTTTTCTGTGTGTGATAAGACTCCCATATATTGATGGTGGGAGTGGTAAACGAGTCAACCACTTTGAACTGTTTGGTAATATTGACTATTAAGCAGATGCCTACTCTGTCAGCCAACAATTCCCCTCCCAGAAATACACCAAAAAGAAACGAGGCATATAGCCACTAACATACAAGAATGCTCCTAGCAACTTCGTCCATATAGTCAAATAAAGGAACTCAAATGTCCGTTAACATGAGCAGCAACTCTAAAATTCCTAATTCCAAGCTAAAAAGGATATATAATGTTACCAATTGCTATTATAAAAAAGCAAAAAATATAAAAAGATTACACATTTTTCTTAACTCTAAATTCTTTAGAAATAGCATACTTGGACAACTTTTAAATCAGAGAAATTCTAGAAACAATCCCAGAAGGTAACACCTATGATAATCCATGAAGATTCTAAATTCTATTTCTTCAGTAATTACTTCTGAATCATAGCTTCTGGGAACTACAGCTCAAATATTTTGTAAAGACTAGTGTTGAGAAACAGAATATATTTCATTTACATATAATTGAAACTAAGGCCAGGAGTCTAAAGAAATAAGAACAATCTGTTACCAATCAATTTGACCCTTACAAATACTTTAAATCCTATATTCTCAAGTTATTTTAGATAACAGTGCCACTCCTTTTATTAGATCATAAAACTAGCATCTTAAATGTTGGGGGAAAACCTAACACATGTTGCAGATAAAGGAATGTCTTGTGATTGCTGGGGTCAGGTGGGGTGGGGGTGGCAGCAGTGGGAGGGATGAATGAACTGGGAGTGTGGGGTTAGCAGAAACAAACTACTATATACAGGATGGATAAATAACAAGGTCCTACTGTAGAGCACAGGGAACTACATTCGGTATCCTGTGATAGACCAGAATGGGAAAGAATATGAGAAAGAATGTATATATATGTATAACTGAATCACTTTCCTGTACAGTAGAAATTAACACAACATTGTCAATCAACTATACGTCAATAAAATAAATTTTTAAAAAAAGAATGTCAGAAATATAGACAGGGATCCTGTAACAGCAATCCTTCAGTAACACGGTGGCAAGGCTTCTGATTCCTCTTTCTTCTAATTTCAGAACCCTCTGTCTTCTAAAACTAGCTTTTACTGCTGTAATTCCCAGTTATGTGCCTGGTACATAACAGATAATAATTATCAGCTCAATGAATAAATGAACAAACACACAAAAATGTGAACAATACATAAACCACAAAATAAACAAAGAGTAGAGAATCCAAAACTCAGGACACCTAGTTCTAGTCATACATGAACTTTTCTAAATGAAACAACAGAAACTTCTGATAATAAAAACACAGGGGAAAAAAAAGGCTGCTTTTGTCAAAATTCAAAACAAAATTTATACTCAACCACTGGTCGGGGTATAAATCAATGTAATCTTTTTAAAGGGCTCTTTGGTAACATCTACCAAAATTCTAAATATACATAGCCTTTGACCCAGTAATTGTATTGCTAGAAATATATCATATGGGCATATTTACATAAGATTATGTAAGATATATATAAGGATATTCACACCTAAGCCCTATTTATAGTAGCAAAGTAATAATTATAACAATAGCCTAATATCCATCAATAAGAGACTGGTTCAATAAACTGTGGTGAATCTGTTAATGGAATATTTGTAGCCTTCAAAAAAGAATGGGGTTGCCCCTCAACTGAACTTCTCACACTAAACTCCAAAGACATTTCTCATCTGGGCTACTGAATGACATAAGACAGTATACACCAAATGCAGAATTCCTTTTTGTATTATTTTTCTTCTAAAGGCCTGGAGCAAATCACTTAAACCATAGCTTAATAAGGCCTGCAAAAAGCTAATTTATTTGGTCCATTGCATAGCTTCCTGTGAACTAACTTGGTAGGAGGATATAATTTTGAATATCTAGAAGAATGAATGGAAAGCAATTATTCACTCATTCACTCACTCACTCAATATTATTGAGCACGTGCTATATATCAGAAACTGTTCTTGACACTGGGAATAGAGTGGTCCCAGACCTCATGGAGTTTACATTCTAATGGAGACAGATGATAAGCAAATAAACAAGAATAGATCCACTGTGATTCCTGCTACTTAGAAATACAAAGCAGTGTGAGGGTATTGCCACTATATGTAGGATGGTCAGATAAGGGTTCACCGGTAACATAACATTTGAGCATAAACCTGAAGAAAGTTAGGGAGCAAGCCATGTAGGTTTCTAGGAGAAAAGCAGTCCAAGTTCAAAGCAGTTCTGTGCTTCAACTGGAGTGTTTGAGGAACAGCAACAAGACCTGTGTGACAATGCAGACTAAGGAAGTGAGTGGTAAGAGACGAGCTCAGAGAGACAACCAGGAGATCATGTAGGACATATAGATAATTGCAAGGATTGTGGCTTTTAATCTGAGTGAGACGAACAATCATTACAGGGGCTTGAGCTGAGGATTGCTGGAATCTGACTGACATTTTAAAGGATTACAAACCACTATACAGAGATTAGATTGTAAAGAGCAGAAGGGTGGAAACACAAGAACTAGTTAAGAAAATTTTGCACTAATCCAGGCAAGAAATGATGGCAGCCCAGGCCAGGATAGGAGAGCTGGAGGTGGTAAGAAGTCAGATTCTGGCTATGTTTTCAAGGTAGGGCCAAAAAGATTTGCTGGTAACTCGATGTGGACATAGCAAAAAAAGAGAGGACTCCAAAGATGACTCAAAGTTTCTCACATAAACAATAAGAAAGACGGAATTGCCATTTACCAAAATAGGAAAAACTGTGGGATGAGCAGGTTTTGGTGGGAGGAGGAGGATTCAGGGGTCTTTAGATGGTCTTCTCTAATTACCGCTTCTCCGTTAGACTTCTGACAGGCAATGAATAGCAGAAAACTCTGCTCTCTTTTCAAAGGCCTGGAGTTGCAAATGGCACAGTTATATGCTTTGAAACCAGATAAACAGATTCTAATGAAACATCAAGAAGCCCAATCTCAAAGGCCACCCCATCTCTTTTATGAGCAAAGGTGACAGAAATACCTACAAATCAGTATCATCTTTGTCAACACTTTCCTGCAAGTATGGTAATATCAAGGTGTTAAGAAATGGGTAGAGCTACAGATATTATGCAGAATAAAAACACAATCAAGGACAGTTTTAATCTTTGATCTTTTCTGCATCTATAGCCCACCACGCTTAAAAACTGAAAAGTCAATTTAACACCTGGTTAAACAAGAAGCTTTAAGAAGCTAAGAAACCACCTGATAAGAACAGTATTATCTTCTGAAAATTTACTGAGAAGTAACACATGAAGGAGCCACTGTCAGCTGGAGTCCTTTAAAATCTCAGCAACTATGTCCCAGTTGTCAGAAAATTTAAAATAAGCATGCAAGTCTCACAATTAATATAAGCAGGTAAGCAGAATAACATTAATGAGCAAATCAAACAAAACAAAACATCTCAAATAGTGTTCCAGAAATAATCTAGAGGGCAATCAGTGGAATTAAATTTAAGCCAAAAAGTCATCAATTTCTTTTACAGAAAACAATAATTATGATGGTCCCTGACAGAAGGAAATAGAATCTACAACCTTAAAAACCTTAAAATATCAAATATCCTTTGTTTTAATTGCATTATGTTAACAACAACCAAAAAGGTAATTAAAAATATTCAGTTCATGAAATGGTGTAAAGGGCTCAACCCTGGTTGAATGGAAACACAGCCAGCCAACAACAGGCCCACCCTGGTCACTGCATTTGCACATGGAGGATGCTGCCTCATTGAGATGCTGTCCTTACCATCATTTAGAGTAATTGACTTTCTGTTGCTGACTCATAAGCCATACCACTCTTATGACTGGGCCACTATCAGCACACTCTCACTCCTTATTTGTCACTGGTTAAGTGCCCTAGCAGAATCTAATGGATCCTAACAGTGTAGAGATTTAAGAAGCAAACTGTTTAAGTGGGAGACTATAGTGTCTTTTGAAAAATGGGAATCCCCTGCATCAGTCTTAAAAGTCAATATAGAACAAAAAAAAGTTAATAGAGCAGTAAGACAGCTCTGGGTGGAATCTTGGTGATGACTGTGTTAATCTGAGAAAGTTTCTTTACCTTGTAAGCTTTCCCACTTCTAAAATGAAGACACCTTATTATGCAAATTAACTGAAGTGTTGTATGTAAAACACTTTACATACTGTCTGGCACATAGTATTTCAATAAATATAAGGTATTATTATTAAAATTAGTAGTAATAATATTAGTAATAATAAATACTCATAAAGCTATCTGCAAAAGAAGAAAGACTATTTAACCTTGGTGATTTCAAAAGAAAACTTCACTTATGTTATTACCTATTAAACACCTCCTTAAGAGAAAAGGGCAAATAATAATTATATACTGTAACTTAGTTATATTTATTTATAATCAAAATAGAAAAATTGTGCACTAAGACAGAAATCTCTAAGTAGATATTAAAAGAATAAATAAGGGAACATAACCAAAAGCTTATACAATATAAAATCTTCTCAACAAGGCAAAAACAACTGAAGACATTTTGATATTGACATAAACTTATACTTTACAAATAATTTTTCAAAGTCATACACATTGATGAAACTGATAAAAGGCCTCCCCCTCCAGAATATAAGTTCCATTAGTACATGATGACCACGCCTATCTTGTTCACTACTTTATCCTCAGCACACCACAGGTTCTCAATAAACGATTGCTTAATGAATAAGACACAGATATTCACAATAATAAATACAAACATACCTAAGTTCATAGAAAACGAGTAAGCTACAACAAAGATTAGCATTTTGTTATTTTATGTTACCAAAGCTCACTGCATTAAAAAGATCAATGTAACTCCTGTTAAATTCAGAGGTATTTAAGTAGGTATGTTTTAGAAAAACAATAACAGGAATTCAACTTCTTAAAAAATTAGCTATGCAGAAATCATCAGAAACCACAATTCAATATGCACAAAAAGCTCTAAATAGAGCAAATTTGTTACCAAAAACACGAAATGCTATTGAGAGCACATACGAAACATCACATCAGAAAATAGGACCTTCCTAATTAACACAACTCTCACCTGAAAACCACTCTTGGAATATATGACTCAAGTTTAAATATATCAATATCTGACAGCTGTAGAAAAATATCAAGTGCAGAAAGAAAGCAACAAAAAAGATAACCAGAATAGGAAAAGATATAAGCTTTCCCTGTTAGAATTAAATATAAATAAAAGTAAATCATAGGGTCAAAATTAAGTAAAAGAGTTATAAAATAGTCAAAGACACAGAAAGAATAATTCTTGTAACCCAAGAACCTAATACAGTACCAGTCACAGAGCTGGCACTCAATGAACAATCTGGGAGTAATGACAGGAAACTACTTTTTTTCTGAGTTCCTCTAATGAATGTTGTAAAGTTTTATGATTTACAGATTAAATATTCCCAACTGAGAAAAATAACAATAACAACAACAAAACCCACTAAATTTAAAATTCTTAGTATAAGTTAAATAGTAGATGGCAGCAATAAAAAATGTATTCATTTCATTTTAATAACCTAATGGTAACTCGATACTGAATCATTTACCAATGAACAACACCAATTAACTTCTTTACTCCAAAAATAAAATGAACACTTATCTTATAAGTTAAATACATAACAATACTCTTTAATTGCACTTAAGCAATAAAATCGACATTGCTTGCCAAGAAAAATATTAAAGGAACTCAATTTTTTTTTTTTCTTTTTTTTTTTTTTTCGGTACGTGGGCCTCTCACTGTTGTGGCCTCTCCCGTTGCGGAGCACAGGCTCCGGACGCGCAGGCTCAGCGGCCATGGCTCACGGGCCCAGCCGTTCCGCGGCATGTGGGATCTTCCCAGACTGGGGCACGAACCCGTGTCCCCTTCATCGGCAGGCAGACACTCAACCACTGCGCCACCAGGGAAGCCCAGGAACTCAAAATTTTAAAGAATTGTCCTCAATAACCTTTTAAAAGATTGAGTGCTTTAAATTGATTAACACTGTAGAATTTAAGGGATTATAAACATAGTTTCTAAATGTATGTAAACTTAACATTAACAAAATTATCCAAATTCTAAATAGAAAAAAATCCATTTTCAGTCCAACCATTACCAGTTATCCTTAGACAGCAGGCCTCAGGTTTTCTTCTTTGGGACAAAGCTTCTATTCATTTCATAATTAAATTTGAAATATTTTAGGTAAGAACTCACTAAGAACTATTCTAAAGCACGCAATACCATTTTCAGGGCACAAAATAAAAATGGTTCTGAATTTTAATTCATACCTTGTTTTACCCAAACACAAAGGAAAATCTGTGACAACAACTGAAGGATTATTTTCCGCCTTACTGAAGAGACATGTTTTAAAATTAAAAACCATGAACAAATCTATCTACAAAATAATTCATTTTTTATATCAAACAGCTGCAGACCCTGTAATTGAAATAATGTATCTAAGGTTACAAATGAAGAGTGTTAGGTATCGTTCTTGAAGTGACAGATTAAGCTCCTAATCCAGTTAAAGTAATAGCCATATTTGTAGTTTAACATAAATTAAGAGTTTAATTATATTTGTGACTATTTTAAACAAAATAACAAATTCCTTTGTACCTGGCAATGTAATTTATATCAAAGCCAGGTTCATTTTCCAAACCAATCTATTTCACACTGCAGAAATACTCTGGTATAATAATGGTATAATGTAATTCTTGTTGTAGAATGTTGAAAGAGTAGATTCACTAAAAGCACAGAAGAGGTTTGAAGATAAATGAAGATGCTATTCATTCAAGGGTAATTTCATCTTAGAACTATATGAAAGATGTTTCGCTCACACAGGGTAGTGTATGGTCTCAAATTTAAGTGCATTTTCAGCTCAAATATAATGCTGCTAGATCAATTACGTTGATACTGTATATCTAATCATGAAGAATTCTAGCCTTTTTCTGTTTAAAAAATAGACTGTCATTTTTTTCATCTTACTGCTATGTCTTTATTGTTCTGTTTAACAGCAACAAATTTTAAAATCCTGCTTGCTATTTACTTTTTAAACAGAAAAGTATACGGTTGATACTCTAACTTGCAATGTCTCAGAACTACAGAAATGTAAATTTCTGCTAAGTTAAATAGATATTTATATTAGCAAACCATTATCCTGTATAACCATTTTACATTATTTCACTAATTACTAAAAATGACAACTCTAATAGCCACCTAATTCCATTTTGAATATACTTCATTTTCACAAATCTGTAAGATTAATTTAAATGTTTTATATACACCATACCATTTATGTGTTGAGGGATTAATATTAATACTGAGAACTTTTTTAATCTGCTAAATTCTATTTGCACTTTAAGTTCACAATCATCCCTCCTAAAGGTCACATTTTATACATTTAAATCATTCCAGGTGTTATATGCACATATCACCAAAATGCTTTATAATACTTCTGACATAAAAAAGGTAATGTAATGTAACACATTCAATCTGAAGAATTTAAATTCAGTGATATCAAGGAAACATCTGCAGCCTTTATTTTGCTCATTTTAGAACACTGAAAAGGATCCACTAAATTCTCTCTATCCCTTAGCTTTCCTTCTCCAAATCCTGAAAGTGAACACAGAAGCCTCATCTTGCAGAAAATGATCAAGTGGAAGGGATAAACATACTTTAAAAAACTAAAATTTTACACTTTATAAAACTTTAAGAAAGTTATATCAATTTAAAAATGTTTTACATAAAATAGTATTCATTAATTCTCTATTAAAATAAATGTATCACTGCATTCCCACCTACTGTATTTATATCAGGTTTAAACTGACACTTAGAAACTACATACAACCATAAACAAGTTGTTTAAAGTAGAAAATGTATTAAACCAAACTGAAAATTCAAAATCATTTCCTCTAAAGTTCTATAGGTAAGTTGTCCACTGTGACCATCTGAATGACACAACAAGTTTACAACAGCTGTAATTTCATAAGCACAGTTCTTTCTCCAATGCAACAATTGACCTGCAGTCCTGAAGGAAAGAGAGATACTCCTCTTTCCTGTTCTTCCCCAATCACTACATTAGGATGTTATCATTTAACTTCAAATTAATATGTCCACCTAAAAAGCATCAATTGTGAAAAGGAAAAAGCAAGGGTCAGCTAACTGCTTATCAGCAGATCTGACATGTTAGTGTTCATGGCCCAGTATTAATGGGGCCTATAAAAATGCTGACATTTTTAATGAATAAACTTGGGGGAGCATACAGAGAGGCAGGCTCTCAATGGAATAGCTTAAACTATATTTCCCTACTGTTAAAATAGGACTTCGGTCTCCCAGTTTACTTCCTTTTGTACCAATAGTAAATAATTCTTTTGGGTTATATGACTAGATATAATTTTAAAAAAGCAAAACAAATTTTTTTATAACAGCCTGTGTTAATAAAAACCACAAAACCTGAAGGAAAAAAAACAACATATTCAACAGAAAGAATATAGTTTTTTTCTGTTGTGTTCCCTTTCATTTTTAGAGATTAAGTATTTATTCACAAAGGATAGGAAAAAATAAGAATATTATTTCCCTTAACCTGAGCTTAAATGTTATTCTTACTTGAAGTAACTAAAAAATGAAGCAGTAAAAAGTAAAACTACTTTTTCATTCAGCATTCTAATAATCATCAGTTTGAGACACTCTCTAAAAAATAAATTCAATAACTAAACTTTTACAATATTTAGATTAAGCCATACAAAAAAGGAAAACAGGTTTCTTTTTAAATTGGCTTCATATATAATAAACAAAAATCCTTTCTAAAACTTACTAGAAGTAACATTTTATTATATAAAGACATTCACAAAATATGTATATAAATCTTTGAAGCAAAAATAGGCACTAATTCAGCATTCAACATCATCTTGTAGTTCTATTGCTTTCACTTTTTTCAAAAGAATTTCCCATTTATTACCTAACTTGAACTTCCTAATAACCCATAACATAGGGTTATCACACTTTATCACATCTCAGAGATCCAAAAGCTGCAACACACCTATCTCTCACATCTTAATGTAATCCGTAAATTGTAAGATATAATTTGCTAGGAAATGTCAGAAATGATTTTTGAATTAAGTGTCTACTTATTTTTGGATAAAACTCCAAAGGTCTGTATCACTGGACTGGACTGGTATGCAGCAAAGTGTTACAAGGGTGGACTCTAGACCCAGACCCCCTGGATTTGCATTCCAACTCTGTCAAGTACTAATTATATAAGTTTGGGCCAATTGCTTAACCTCTCTGCCTCAACTTCCTAATCTGCAAAATGGAAATAACAATGCTACCTACCTCATATGGTGCCTGTGTGTAAACATTATCTATGATACCTAAAGTACACAGAACAAGACCTGGCGCATGGAGTAAGTGCTGTGTAAATTTTAGCCTCAGTTATTACTGTTGTTCTTATTAATATTATCTGCAGAATGGGGATTATAACAGCACTGACCTCATAGAGTTATTATAAGGATTAAATGAGTTCATAAGAATTACGTGCTCAGCACAGTGATGAGTATATAGTAGGCATTGCACCAATGCTGTTGGTGTCTGTTTACCTCCTCAATTTGTGGGCTCTATGACCTTGGCCAGAGCTTTCCTGAGCTTCAGTTTCCACATCTTTAAAATGAGCTTAATAAGAGTGCCCTACACTAGGGTTACGGTAAGGACTGAATGAGATAACGCACATAAAAGCTCTCAATAAGGTGCCTTAGACAATAAAAGCATTCAATAAATACTCAACTTTAAAACAAACCTTATTTAGTATTATTAAAATAATGGTTTGTTTGAATTCAAGCACTCTATATTAACAACTTTTAGTTACGGAATGAAACAATGAATATAAAAATTATTAATGTTCATACAGCTTTAAATATGTCCAAAAATAATTCTTACACCTAACATTTATTTTAATTACTTTAGGCATTACAAAGCCTGCAAGCTTCCATTCCTGATGCTGACACTGATTATGTATATTTCCGTCAAAGAATCAGGAAAGAAGGAAATAATAACCAATATTCATTGCATGTTTACAATATGCCAGGTGCTTTTCTAAATGCTTTAATTTTTATATATTTTACATATTTTTTAACACATTCAGTCTTCATGACACCCAGTAGGATAGCTTCTATTATATCTCCATTTTACAGATGAGGAAACTTGAAACAAAGAGTAATGTTTAAGGTATTTGCAACAGAGACCAACCACCCATTTTCATTTGTGGAATCTGCTATAAAAAACAACATATACTGAATCAGTAAAGACATAAACTTCTTGAAGAAAAATCAAATGAAACATTTTCTGCAGAAAACTTTGAAGTCCATATGCATTTGCTCATACAGTATTTCTGGACATGTGCTACCCAATACAAGAGCCACCAGCTACATACAGAGTACTTGAAATGTGGTTGGCAGAAATTGAGATGTGCTGTAAGTGTGAAATACACAACAGATTTTGAACTTAATATAAAAAAACCAAAAAACATCACGTTAATAAATTACGTACTGATTACATGTTAAAGTGATAATATTTGATAATATTAAATAAAATATATTATTAAAATTAATTTCACCTGTTTCTTTTTACTTCTTTTAGTGGGGCTACTTCAAAATTTTAAATTACATATATGGGCAACATTATATACATTATGTATTTACTGGACAGTTGATTTAGGTTTAGGGGATGGGAGGATAGCAACAGAGAATTGTTATCAAAATTCTTTTACCAACCATTACAAGCTTCAAAGTGGAAGTAATATTATGAAATAGAAGATTTCTCTCCCCCATGTTTGTGTATGTAATACTGTGTATGGGCACCTTGCACGTATATATGTGTGTGTGTATATATATTTATACACACACACACTGCTCATGAGAACCAGAGGAACACGCTACTCTAATACTTCAAAATATTCAACATACAAGATTATTTTATGACTAGGCAAACACTTCAGGTAATACCAATACTTTGTGGATGAAAGAAGGAAAGCAAATCTAAGAGGAAATAACAGCCATGGGGGAAAAAAAATTTATTTTCTTTTAAACTGAAATCATAAAAGTTCCTTTAACAAACAAACGAAAAAATCTAACCACTTAGTTCCAGGAATATAATAAATGCCAATTCTATGTGGTAAGTAAAATTTAAATTTCCTGATGGCTTAACTGGCAGACTACTAAAATATCCAATGCTTGATATCTGATATCTTCTAGAAAATAACCAGTTTATGGATACCCATCACATTGTTTTGATCAATTTTATACATTTAACTGATTCTTCTAAACGGATACTGGTCCACTATATAGAAGAAAATTATTCCATAAAGTTTACATCAGATATCTGGAAAAGTCACATTTATAGTCATGGCTACTATCAGCTGTCAAGTCAAAGAATATTGAAGAAAACCAAGAATTTTTAATATATGCTGGTTAATTTATCATCTAAGTGACATACGTAGGATAACAAAAAAAATTAAAACAGTTATGCAAAATTCTGCATTTTAAAAGGTTCTTATTTTCTGGTTTTAATTGCAACTGTGATTTGAGATGCCATGGTGAGAAAGGAAATTAATAAGAACCATAAAAACAGAATTACTAGATAAGGTACACACTAAGATTTCTTTTTTCTTTCCTTCCTCAGATTATTTTAAATGTTAATTTTTTTTAACAGTAATATAATGATATCTTGGTTTGGCCTGAAAACTAGTTAAACCATCTATTCTAGGGTTTCTCAACATTGACACCATTTACATTTGGGGCTGGATAATTCTTTCTGTGGAGGGACTATCTCATGCACTGTTTCACAGCATCCCTGGTGTCTACCCAACAGATGCCAAAAGCAGCCTCCCTAGCAGTTGTGACAATTAAAAATGTCTAAACACTGTCAAGTGTCCTCTTTGGGGTAGTAATCCTCCCTCAGTTAAGAACTACTGGTCTATTCCTACCCAAAATACAAATGGGACCTAATGAAACTTAAAAGCTTTTGCACAGCAAAGGAAACCATAAACAAGACGGAAAGACAACCCTCAGAATGGGAGAAAATATATGCAAATGAAGCAACAGACAAAGGATTAATCTCCAAAATACACAAGCAGCTCATGCAGCTCCAGATCAAAAAAACAAACAACCCAAACCAATAATGGACGGAAGACCTAAATAGACATTTCTCCAGAGAAGGCATACAGATTGCCAACAAATACATGAAAAGATGCTCAGCATCGCTAATCATTAGAGAAATGCAAATCAAAACTATAATGAAAAAAAAAAAAAAACCTACAATGAGGTATCACCTCACACCCGTCAGAATGGCCATCATCAAAAAATCTACAAACCATAAATGCTGGAGAGGGTGTGGAGTTGCACTGTTGGTGGGAATGTAAATTGATACAGAACTACCATATGACCCAGCAATCCCACTACTGGGCATATACCCTGAGAAAATCATAATCAAAAAAGAGTCATGTACCACAATGTTCATTGCAGCTCTATTTACAATAGCCAGGACACGGAAGTAACCTAAGTGTCCACTGACAGATGAATGGATAAAGAAGATGTGGCACGTATATACAATGGAATATTACTTGGCCATAAAAAGAAACGAAATTGAGTTATTTGTAATGAGGCGGAAGGACCTAGAATCTGTCATACAGGGTGAAGTAAGTCAGAAAGAGAAAAACAAATACTGTATGCTAACACATATATATGGAATCTAAAAAAAGAAAAAAAAAGCATGGTTCTCATGAAACTAGGGGCAGGACAGGAATAAAGATGCAGATGTAGAGAATGGACTTGAGGACACAGGGACGGGGAAGGGTAAACTGGGATGAAGTGAGAGAGTAACACTGACATATACAGTAACAAATGTAAAATGGATGGCTAGTGGGAAGCAGCTGCATAGCACAGGGAGATCAGCTCGGTGCTTTGTGACCACCTAGAGGGGTGGGATAGGGAGGGGGGGAGGGAGATGCAAGAGGGAGGGGATATGGGGATATATGTATGCATATAGCTGATTCACTTTGTTATACAGCAGAAACTAACACAAGTATGTAAAGCAATTATACTCCAATAAAGATGTTAAAAAAAAATAAATGTCTAAACACTGTCAAATGTCCTCTGTGGGGTAGTAATCCTCCCTCAGTTAAGAACTACTGGTCTATTCCTACCCAAAATAACCTTCCTATTGGTGAAAATTACTTCAGTACTTCCTAAACTACTATTCTTTAGTTTTAGAGGCTCTTAACAAGGGACCCCCAGATACCTTCAGCAGGGATATCAGTAAGCCTCCTGAAACCACATGCAGAATTGCCTGGGTATGTTTATACTTCTATACGCACTGGAATGTTTCCTAGAGAAACATTCCATAGTAGCTTTCATGAGATCCTGAAAGAGTTATCTCAAAAACGGCAACTAAAAAAGGGTTAAGAGGGGGCTTCCCTGGTGGCGCAGTGGTTGAGAATCTGCCTGCTAATGCAGGGGACACGGGTTCGAGCCCTGGTCTGGGAGGATCCCACATGCCGCGGAGCAACTAGGCCAATGAGCCACAACTACTGAGCCTGCGTGTCTGGAGCCTGTGTTCCGCAACAAGAGAGGCCGCGATAGTGAGAGGCCTATGCACCGTGATGAAGAGTGGCCCCCACTTGCTGCAACTAGAGAAAGCCCTCGCACAGAAACAAAGACTCAACACAGCCAAAAATAAATAAATAACTTTTTTATTTTAAAAAGGGTTAAGAATTAGTGCTTGAGCTAAAATATTCACTGTGCCCTCATATGGTCACCTGTCATATATACACTACCAAATGTAAAATCGATAGCTGGTGGGAAACAGCCGCATAGCACAGGGAGATCAGCTCGGTGCTTTGTGACCACCTAGAGGGGTGAAATAGGGAGGGTGGGAGAGAGGGAGACACAAGAGGGAAGAGATATGGGGATATATGTATATGTATAGCTGATTCACTTTGTTATAAAGCAGAAACTAACACACCACTGTAAAGCAATTATACTCCAATAAAGATGTTAAAAAAAAATATATTCACTGTGCCCTGAAGCTATCTTTTCAAAAGTATAAAGATTGAAGACACTATTTCACACACAGCAAATAATTTACTTGTGCTATCAGTTATCAAGCAAGATAGCTTCTACCACAATTATATAAACCCTTCATTCAACAAATATTTATTGAGTACATTTTATAAGCTAGGCACTGTGTCATTAGTATTTGAAAACTAAACTTAAATTTCAACTTCCTTATCCCCCCTGCCAAAAAGGCAGTATAAAGTCCATATTTATTAAATATAACCAACTAAGAAGTTCTGCCTCTCAAAGATTACCGTAAGAAAGAAAATACACTAGTTATAGTACTAGTAGTGCCTAAAGATAAAATAAAGGTAAGTAAATAAACAAAATTTATATTCTTGGTAAAAATATATAAATCTTCTAAAAGAAAGAAACTTTAAAAAGCTCATACTCATACAAATAAATTATTGTCCAAACACATTTCTTTCTGTCTTTTCCTTCTTTCCCTGCCTTAAACAAAATTAAAATGTACTGAATGACAAACTATGTATCAGACAGTTATTAAGCCCAGATGATTATCAAGTTGAATTTAAAAAAAACAAGATGACCAAGTGCCTAGCATCATGCCTAGAACGCAGCAAAAGCAGTCCCTCTTCTTCCTTTTCTTTCTGTCCTCAAGAAGCTCACAGTCTCATCTCCAACAAATGTCACGTCTTAGATTTCTCTTTTAAGTGCTACACAATAAAATCCTCTTTGTGATTCAAACTATGTGAGCTAACCAAACAGCAACTAAATATGTAAAATGTTTCAATAATTATAATTCCATAATCTACATAAACATTTCTCTTTTTTTTTAAGGCAAACAATTCCCAAGTATCCTATTCTTCCTACAGTGCAGTTTAAAGTTTACAGGGCCACTAATCTTTTGGATTACACAACTGTGATATACAACTTGAAGAGTTATTATATTCAGTAAGTGGTCTGGGGATAACAGACACTAATGTAATCGATAAATATATAAGGAATGGCTGGAGAAGAATATGTTTGCTTCATGATTACCAAATGGATTAAGGCTAGAATGAGAGAATGATGCTTAAAAATATGTAGTGAATAAAACTTTACAAATAAGTTAGAAAATAGTTTTGTGCCTATAAATGAACATATCACCCCAACTAATCAATACCATCATATCTAGCCAAAAGCAAAACAGCAAATAAAGAAAATGCACCCACAACATAAGTGATGTTTATAAAAGGAATGAATAATGAAGATTTTTATGTTCATTTTACATACTGGCAACAATTACCTGAATAATATTACATAATAAAATTATACTTCACAAAGAGATGTTATATTGATAATGATAAATCAAAAAATTCTAAACATACAGTATCAGACTGGAGAGGAAAAAAAATTTGCAACTCAAAATTTTAAAAATTACATTATTTACATACTTACCTGCACAGCAAGAGAAGCTGCATTGTCAGAAAGCAAAATTTGCTCCCCTGTGGAAATACAATGAAAGGTCTGAGTCAAAAGCATAACTGCCAAACAAGTAAAATACATTTATAAGTGTTTTTATTTTTAAAAACTATTCCTATTTCTAAAAAGAAAATGTAATCATGAAGTTCTATATCAATGCTGTTGTGTCTATATGTCTATATCAATGTGTGATTATAATTTTGATTAAATTATCATAGTATGTAAATAACAATGAAACAAAACTATTTACTCTGAAACTATTTGATCACTTATTGTATTTTATCAACAATTTCCTCTAAAACTAATTGATCACTTACTGTATTTTATCAACAATATACAATGAAAATCGCTCACTTAAAAACAAATTCGTTTTCCAAGTTTTCAAGAAACTCCTCTTCTTTTCATTAAAACTAAGTAAAATAGTATCTCTACTCAAACCTCTCTAGTTAAAAGTAAAAGCATTCAAAATCATATAAAACCAGCTTACAGTTAATATTACACAGTGTGTCTAGATCTGTCACACAAAAGAAAGATGACAAGTTTGCTGCAATAAAAATTCCATGCTTAGAAGACTAGGGCTGCTGCCTATTAGTCTTCATTACTTTGCAGTCTTCTGACAACTGTAGCAGGCTGCTGAGCCCCAAATGGGGTCCATAATGTGACCTGATGATATATGAAGAGCTGCTAAAGGGAGCCTGAACCATCCTAGCCTATACATTTTAACAGTTCCTTTTTACTGAGAGCCCACTTTACCACAGGACTTCAAAAATCTGCTGTGTCAGCTATTGGCACAGTAAATCTGCCAACTGCTCCTGCAACCACATCATTTTACACTGCCTACAGCAGCCAATATAATGAGTCAATAATAAACTAAGGACCTTACAGGCCATGAATACTTTGGTTTACACTGGCAGATATAAATTTAGGTAAAATCTCCTAGACAAATTATACAAGGGAATCCCTTTATATTTTATGTTCTCTTTGCGAAGGATTATATTATTGAAGGGTGTTTTTGGTAATAAATATATTTTGACACAAAGCCATTTTTAACTGAGAACAAGTACCTACCTTTCAGCTGCTGATATAATGTAGCATTTTCAGGCCAAGGTTCTGCAGCTGTGGAAACACAGCAGTGATAATTAGGCACATAGGGTAAAAACATATCAATAACCAACCAAATTAATAATCACATACATTTGCCTAGAGCATTTAAAGTTAATTGCCAAGGATACCTTAAATATGGCAACTAGTCACACTACTTTAGATTCTATGGGAACCTATATAAGCAGGTTAGATAATTTCTTTTAAGTGAATGTTTGGTGGCAGTTTCATTTTTTATGGGGAGGAGGTGGAAGACATCTTGCCCAATCAAAAGGGAAAATTTTAAAAATAAAACAGCCTAAATGCTACTATTCCTTTAGCCTCCTTCAAACACAGACATATCCAAAATGTTACTCATGCATATAAAAAGATACTGAATCTCAGTTCACTATCAAAAAGAAAAGTAGTGAAGCAATATTTATAATATTTTACTGTAAACTTTTAACAAAGTAAATTTTCAAAAGACAACACTGTATGAAAGAATCAAATACATCTGTATCAGGCTGTGCATCTTTCCTCATAAGCTGGTAGTATTTAAACAGACAGAGGAATCCTGTTGTTCTCTACATTTCATTGCCTTGACTTCACCAATACCATCTCACAAAAACAAAGGGAAGTAACATGATGAAGCAGTTAAGTACCTACAATGTGAAACAGAGCTACTAAAGCTAATTTTAGGCCTGAAGCCAGGCTTGACCTTGACTCAATCTCTCATCCAGAGAAGACTCCAACTACAAAGAGAATATTAGCAACCTACCAGTGCTTGGAAAAAGCACTAGGATTGAATTTGTCTAATCAACTGCACTTAAGAAGCAATGCCTCCACTGACAGAATATACAGTATATCATTTGTTGAATTCTTCTTTACAAAAGCCATAAAACATCAGAATCACCAATTCTAACATTCTAACTATATTTGCTGTCAGCAAGAAAGTCAAATATGAAATCTGATAATAATTGGTATTTTTCTTACTGTGTTTAAATTAATACTGTCTCTGTGACACAGTAACAAATTATTTTTTAATATATACTTCCAGCTGGTTTTTTAAAAAAGAAATTTATACACATGAAGCATTTTTTTCTTAAGACTGATCATTTCAGGGGCACTAAAACAGTCTTAGGAGTGGGGGGGAGGGGTGGACACCTTAATTTCCTTTTACTTCCACTTTAGAATGAAAAGAAAAACATTGTATTACTGTAAATTATAAATTTTGGTTTGGTCTGGGCTACACAAAATTAAACTCATACTTAGGGATAATACATGAAGTCACCAAGCAAATAATGGACCATACACAGTTTTGCACACTGTTATCCACAGTACTACAGACCTCCCTTGACCTACCATGGGTTTACATCCCGATAAACCCACTGTAAGTTGAAAGTGCATTTAATATACCTCACCTACCAAACATCACAGCCCAGCCTAGCCCACATTAAACGTGCTCAAAACACTTACATTAGCTTACAGTTGGGCAAAATCATCTAACACAAAGCCTGTTTTATAATAAAGTGTTGAATATCTCATGTAATTTATGGAATACTGTACTGAAAGTGAAAAACAGGATGGTTTTATGGGTACAGAATGGTGGTAAGCGTATCAGTTGTTCACCCTTTTGATTTTGTGATTTCGTGGCTGACTGGGAGCTGTGACTCCCTGCTGCTGCCCAGCATCAAGAGTATCTAGTTACATATCGCTAGCCCAAGCAAAGATCAAAATTCACAACTTGAAATACAGTTTCTACTGAATGCGTATTGCTTTTGCTCTATCGTAAAGTCAAAAAATCGTAAGTCAAACCGTTTTAAGTTAGGGACTGTCTGTATACATATACGTAAAGGCTACTGAATTTCAACTCACATACCAAAAAGGCAGTGCAACTAAATATTACTATATGTTACTGTAAACTTTTTAACAAAGTAAAATTTCAATAAGAACCCAATTAACCTGTGTAACAGTTTTAAAAATAAAAGTCAGGGAAACAAAAACAAGCTGACATCAGCAATTTACTAAAAAATAACCTTTTAGGATAAACTGTATGATCAGCACACCTACACTGTTTACATCTATATAAGAAACAATACAATGAGGTTCATTATAAGAGTCTACATCATCAAAGACTCAATTATATGCATTATATTAATCTTATTAAAGAAAGCAATAAGGCAGAGGAATAAAATTTACAAAAGTTCCAAAGACATTGAAATTAAGTTCCTTGAGGGCACAAATGTGTCATATGCATCTGTGTATGCCACACTGTGCCATGTTTTGCGTACAGATGGTGATCATTAATTGTGCATGGAAAGAAACCTACCAGTCAATCTCCTAAACATTCTGGCTAATCAAAGTTTTACTGAACTTAATTATCAACTATGTTAAAGTAACAGGGTGCTCTAATTAAATATTCTGGTAATTTTAACTTTTGGTTAGCTATTTTGTGTACATATTAGACAAGAATTACAAATGTTCAAAACAATGGAAAAACATACATTTAGCATTAAATATATGCTGAATATAATTTAAGTGTTCTTTGATAAATCAGAAGCTACATCACTACTCTGCAGTATCAGAGTTCTCATATGAATAGGAACTTCTGTGTTCAGTAATTCCAGTTAAAAGTTCATTTATCATCACCCACTTTCTCCTGATGTAATACAACCGACATATGTAAATGTAACAGAAATCTTGCAACATATTACCCGACTGCAAATAAGAACAAAGGAGTTATCTACAAATACTAAAAGCTCTGTTATTAAGAACCTAAAGCTGGAAATGGGGATGACGGAGTATATTTTCCTTGCTCCAATATACAAACTATGTTCCACCTCAGGAATTATTATTGAAAGTAAATTCTCAGAAAGTAACTCTGCCAAAACATTTGATTTTATCTTCACAAACAGCCTATCATTTAGAAAGAGAAGGCAAGTAGGCTGATATAAACCTATATAACCATGCTATTTTAGCAGCTTGGAATTCCAGTATATCCATAGTCCAGGAGGCAAGAAATAGCAAAGTATGCAGGGAATGATCAGGGAATGAATGACATGGGAGAAGAAATGGCTGGTGTGTTATTCAACAGAGAGACAATAGTGAAAATACTAAGTTGTGCGGCATGGCAATGGATCTACAAATCAACCATGTAGGTTTCTTTCTAGGAAATGAGCTTTCATAAGTAAGTCCATGAATCATGAACATTATCCACACATAACAAAGTACAAAGCCTATTTCTTGGTTTGGGTAATATTAATTAAAACCTTTTCATTGAGAATGCCTGTTATGTGAAAGACAAAGTCCAAAAATACAATTTCTTCCCCACTCCTCTTTCCCAAGGTTAGGGAAGTTAATATCCACCCTTGTCCCTGATCATGTGTAAAAGAGAGGGAGATTAAGAATTCAAAATAATAGTACTGACAACAGACCTTAAAAATCTGCCTTATTTAAAAAGAAAAATCTTTAAAAATAAATAATAAAACATTTTCATCTCTTACTAGTTTTACTTTAGCCAACCTAAAATATTTTAGACCACAGACTAATTCAATAGTGAATAAAATTTCATGACTCACCTATCCTATTTTCAATTTCTACCACCAAAATCTCTCCCTGATGTGAAGAGCCTTTTTAAACCTGCCTTAGGGAAGGGCCAGGCTTAGAATAAATATAGAAGGTGAGGATAAATGTTTCTGAAAAGGAGACTGATAGAAAATGAGGATCGAGAAACAATGTTGTCCAACACCGTCAAGGTGCCAATTACTGGTATTATTTGCATATCACAAGTAATTTTTATGCTTCATACGCATCAGTAGTTTGTGTGGCTCTTGGAATAAAGATCGACTTGGCCTTACACATCACCCTCTCTCCCTCTCTGGCCTCATCATTCCTCTCCACCCACTCTATACACCAGCCACAATGGCCTTCACCCAGTTTCTGAATGCATCACGTTCCTTCCTGCCCCAGAGATTCATTTAAGCTGTTTCCTCTACCCTGGAGCTATCTTCCCCTCCTTTTGTGTCCTTACATGTTAGCAAAAACATCACTTCCTCAGGTTGGGCCAGCTTCATGGACTTACAACCTGAACAGCTGCACAGAGCCCGTACTTAGAAGAGCTCCACGGGTGCTTTTATGTTCTGCTGTGCCAGTCTTGAGGCCCCTGTTCTTTTAAACAGGGACCTCATATTTTGATTTTGCACTGGGCCCTACAAATTATGTAGCTGGTCCTGTCCTCAGGGAAGACTTCAGTGACCTCCGGAATAGTTCAAACCCTGTTTCAAGCTTGAATAAGATGCGCACTTCTTTGAACCACTTATCACAGTCAACATTTTTACAGGGATTTGAGGACTACTTGTTTACCTCCCCCACTAGAAAATAAGCACATGAATCCAGTGTTCATGTCTGATTTTTGCTTACCACTTAATTCCTAGAACCTAGCACCAAACAAGCAATCAGTAAATGCTGGTTGAATAAATGTTTGTGTTTACTATTACTACTATCATTATTATGATTCTGTACTGTTTAGGCTAAGAATGAATCAGGGAAAATAAGAAAACTACACAACCTGGCCAAAAAAAGGGAAACTTTTACCCAGAGAACTCCAATACTACAACCAATAGCACAACTATAAAAATATTAAACAGCTGCCTGAAATAGTTGGCAGAATCTAATCCTGTAAACTTACCTATGCACTGACCCTAAAACTGGAAATCTGTTTCTATGTTTTATACCAAATATACAATTTTCACTAGATATTACTGTTGAAATGCTCCTAAGACCAACACAAGGCCCTCAACCATCTGACAAGTCATCTCACTATTCCCCTTTCCATATTCTTTAACTCTAACATATCACTTTTTAAAATCTCATGTCCCCATCAATAAAATACTTGAGGGGGCTTCTCCGATGGCGCAGTGTTTGGGAATCCGCCTGCCGATGCAGGGGACATGGGTTCAAGCCCTGGTCGGGGCAGATCCCACATGCTGCAGAGCAGCTGGGCCCGTGTGCCACAGCTGCTGAGCCTCCACTCTGGAGCCCGCAAGCCACAACTACTGAGCCTGCGTGCTGCGGCTGCTGGAGCCCGTGCTTGACAACGGGAGAGGCCACCCAATGAGAAGCCCGCCCACCACCACGACGGGTAGCACCGGCTCGCTGCGCTAGAGAGGGCCCGCGCGCAGCAAGGAAGACCCAACGCAGCCTAAAAAAAAAAAGAAAAGAAATACTTGAGTATGCAGACCCAAATAGATTTGGAAATCATATGGCTGGTATTCCTAAGCTAATAAATCATGCACATTATAAAACATAAACTAAAAAACAGTTAAAAATAAATTGAAACCTAAGTTCCAATATTTTCTTCCTGTACTTCAAAGGATTGTCCTGCATAAAACAGGGTGTATATATACCTCGCCCCACCTTGGAAAACATTGTTCTAATTAAATAACTACTTACTTGAAGTTTCAACAGGGAACCCAGCCATTCACGTACCCTTGAACAAAGAAGAGTCCTCCTCTATTCTAGTGAAATCACCTTTTTTGACCACGAAAAAAGCTTGGAAAAAACACACACAAATTAATGGGGGTGGGGGAATACCTGCCTACCCATCTACCTAATAATAGTACCCTTGTATCCTACCAGAGTACTTAAAATTTCCCCCATATACTTCATACTTCCTCACCTTAGTGACTTTGCTCAAATTGTTCCCCTCTGTCCAGAATATTCCTTCCCCACCACATACCCAAATCCTACACCTTTTTCAAGACCAAGCTTAAAATGCTACCTCTATCAAGAAGGCTTTTGTAACTAAACAAATCTAATTTCTCCTTTATCTATACTGCTCATAGCAGTTTGTACTTGTCTTATATCATATATTGCTTTCTTCTCTATTCTATTATTATGTCAATATCTTATCTCCATTTCTAGGCAGTAAGTTCCTAGAATGTGAAAATTCCTATGGTCCTGAGATTATTTATTAAAGACCAGGCTTCTCAATTGCTCCAAACTTGAATATGGCATTTATAATAATATGTACAATACATGCCAAAATATGAAATTCAAATTAAGCAATATTTAAATTTTTTTGGTCTAAGTATCATTTAAAACTAATCTTTATCATAAGAGTTCCAAAGTAAAACTACCCACCTTTCAGAAATTAATTCTTTCACAATCAGAAACTACTATATCATTTTCATACCAAAGCAATAACTTACTCCAAGATACTCTTAGTGACCTACAGTCATTCTTGAAAATTAGAATGACTTCTTATTCCCTAGCAAAAGGTCCATGAAAGTGTTTATCATTTTTATAAAGAAGAAATATATTCCTATTTTACAGGTATAAATAAAAAACATCTAGAAATAAAGCAAATATCAGAACACCACATAACTTTCTATCCAAATAACATTATTAAAGGTCTTTTAACCCCTTTATCCTTTACTTTCTTTCCAATTTTGCCCAGGTAAAACTGCCCTGAGTATTTTACACTAGTGTCTCTTTTGCCAGGAGCAAAGGTGATTCCTCTTAAAGTCTCAGCCTTTAGTGATAGCTTTTTTTATGCAAAGGAATGTTTTTAAATTTTTCAAAGATATTTTCTACCTCCCACAAGTATTTATATTGGAAGAGAAAAAAGCTTAGAAAGAGAGAGAACACATACTTTTGGACTTTTGAAAGCCCTAATATAAAATAAACAATACAGGGCTTCCCTGGTGGCGCAGTGGTTGAGAGTCTACCTGCCGATGCAGGGGACACGGGTTCGTGCCCCGGTCCGGGAGGGTCCCACATGCCGCGGAGCGGCTGGGCCCGTGGGCCATGGCCACTGAGCCTGCACGTCCGGAGCCTGTTGCTCCGCAGCGGGAGAGCCTCTCACAGAGGTGAGAGGCCCACGTACCGCAAAAAATAAATAAATAAATAAATAAAATAAACAATACATAAATAAATGAATTTGTGCTAGAAATACACACATGATAAAGCAAAACCCATAGCCCCCAGAAATACATACTTGATTCTCATTTAATTATAAGGTACCTATTATTTTTCTTTTGTGTGGTACGCGGGCCTCTCACTGTTGCGGCCTCTCCTGTTGTGGAGCACAGGCTCCGGACGCACAGGCTCAGCGGCCATGGCCCACGGGCCCAGCCGCTCCGTGGCATGTGGTATCTTCCCGGACCGGGGCACGAACCCGTGTCCCCTGCATCGACAGGCGGACTCTCAACCACTGCGCCACCAGGGAAGCCCCAGGTACCTATTATTTTTAAGCTTTATCAACCAATATAACAAAAACATCAATATTCTTTACTACAAATCCATTACAATTTTTAGAGAAATGACTACTGGCCAACAAATTCACATATGTATATACCTAGGTTTCTTAAAGACTCCATTTTACCTGCAGTATTCTCTATAGTATCAAGTTGGGTGATAAGTCATTCTGGTGGCAAATGATCTGTCTATTCCATTCAATTCAGGGTATTTCACAGTATGAAAGTGCTATGACCTAATAAACAAGTCTAATTCTAAAGTCCATCTCTTGATGATCTAATCTAAAAGGACAAGAGAAGGGCCATAAAAAGAGATGCCCTCTGTTGTCGGGGTTTTTTTTTTTTAATTCTTCATTCTTAATGTACAACATGACTCCTCTGGCATATGAATGTAGGTGAAGACATAATTTGTAGGATAACAGGCACTAATATTACATGCTGCTTCAGTACTGTCATATTTCCAATCCATCAAGTAGATTAATGCTATAATAACTGTACACAAAACTATCATTTGTGCACTAATGAAGTCAAACCCAGTTTATCCTTAGGCAACTAGATTCCAAAAGCTCACAGATGTCATCTCTTCCGCTTCCAAAGACTATTTAGACAGTCTAAAGGAATAAGAAACGCATGCAACCTATCTCCAAATTTGGATGTCGTTCTGCCAAAGATGTAAATGCAAATACGACTAATATAGCAAAATGCTCAAAGAACATTTGACAGCTCTTAAACATGGACAAGTTACTGCAAGACACACAGAGAAAGGAAGGAAATAAATTTACTGTTTGACATTAATACTATACTGATGATCTCAGTGATATCAACATAGACACTAAGTTCAACACCTGTCAAGTTTTAGGCAGTTATGATATGAAGCCTTCATTTAAAGTAGATTTTTAAGATGTTCAGAGTTAAAATATGATGACATGTGACTTTATCAAAGCTAGAATTTTAAGAGCTATATATTAGATTCAACAATTCAGCCTGCAAACTATAGTACAATTCAAAGATGTGTAAGCAGGACATGACTCTTCACACAATAAGAGTTTAAAATCATTCTCAGACTGCCCTGGTGGTGCAGTGATTAAGAATCCACCTGCCAATGCAGGGAACATGGGTTCGAGCCCTGGTCCGGGAAGATCCCACATGCCGCGGAGCAACTAAGCCCGTGCTCCACAACTACTGAGCCTGCGCTCTAGAGCCCGCGAGCCACAACAACTGAGCCCACATGACACAACTACTGAAGCCCACGCACCTAAAGTCCGTGCTCTGCAACAAAGAGAAGCCAACGCAGTGAGAAGCCCAAGCAACGCATCGAAGAGTAGCCCCCACTGGCTGCAACTAGAGAAAGATCGCGCACAGCAACGAAGACCCAACTCAGCCAAAAATAAATAAATAAATTTATTTTAAAAAAAAAAACAACATTCTCCCATCACCTCAACAGTTGGAGACCAATGCTCATGTCAGAAAGTGGCTCATGTATCGTACAACCCAGGGAATATACCCAATATTTCATCATAACTATAAATGGAATATAACCTTTAAAAATTGTGAATCACTATATTGTACACTCATAACTTATACAATATTGTACATCAACTATACTTCAATTTTTAAAAATTTTAAAGAAAGTGGCTCATGTTAGAGAATGGAGAGGTGTAGTGCCATGCTGTCATTTCCATAAACTTAAAATAGTTCCAATATTTAAAATACTGACAGGTAGTATTTTGTAACACAGTGGTAAGGCTACTCTCTGTCTTAGTCCACTTGGGATACTATAACAAAATACCACAGATTGGGTGGCTTATAAACAACAGAAATTTGTTTCTCACAGTTCTGGAAGCTCAAAGTCCAACATCAGGGTGCCAGCATGGTTGGGTTCTGGTAGAAGACCTCTTCCAGGTCACTGACTGCGACTTCTTGCTGGGTCCTCACATGGTGGAAGGGGCTAGGGAGCTCTCTGGGATCTCTTGGCACTAATTCCAATCATGAGGGTTCTGCCCTCATTACCCAATCACCTCCCAACGGTCCCCACCTTCTAATACCATCACCTTGGGATTAGGGTTTCAATGCATAAATTTGGAGGGGACACAAACATTCAGATCACAGGAGCCACTTAAAATATATACTGCAAGGAAGTGCAGACAGAAAGATTAAAGTATACCTTAGGGCTTCCCTGGTGGTGCAGTGGTTAGGAATCTGCCTGCCAATGCAGGGGACATGGGTTCGTGCCCTGGTCCAGAAAGATCCCACGTGCCGCGGAGCAGCTGGGCCCGTGAGCCATGGCCGCTGAGCCTGCGCGTCCAGAAGGGGGGAGGCCGCAACAGTGAGAGGCCCGCGTACCGCAAAAAAAAAAAAAAAAAAAAAAGAACACCTCAGATTGAAATAAGGGTCCTGAAGCAAGGAGCAGACATTCTAAGACAGACTAGAGAAGTGTAAGACAAAAATACAAAGGGATTGCCAAACTTTGGAAGAAGATTCACACTAGAACCATTCCCTTGGCTACAAGTTATCACCAGTCCTTAAAAACTTGTTGATTGACATCAGAATCCACTGCATATTTTTTATTGCTTGTTGCATATAAGTACGTGTAGTAAACTGTACATAGCTCTCATTTTAGAAAGTAAATTAAGCCACATTCTACAAATCCGTTTTATCAGTCGTTCAATAAATATTCACAGAACACACACACACACACACACACACACACACACACATACACACACACACCCTGAATATAATGTGCCAGGTACCATTCTAAGCACTAGGGATAAAATTATAAAGAAAATCAAGTAACTGCCTTTAAGGCACTTAGACTTTAGTGGTACCATATGGCCCATCTCCCTATCTGTTATCTTTATAATGTTTCAAGTTTAAAACTCTGACGAATACTGGAGCCTATCTGAAAATAACAATAAAGATCATCTGATACACCCATAACAAGGCTTAATTCTGTCTACATGTTACACAGAGCTAAGAAAAAAAATTACATAAAACAGCGCACAATCTCCAGAATGCTAAATGAGTGCCAATTTACTGAGCCCACGGCAGACAAATCATCAACCCCACAAATCCCTCATCAATATCTCCAACCACCTATTCATTTGGAACAACGTGGTAAACAAAGGACTAAAATGATTCAAAGTGAGGGCACATGAATGAATGATACATTAGAATTAATATCCAAGGCAAATGGGTTCTAATATCCTGCCATTCAGGAGGCAGAAGAAGGAAAGCAAAACAGATTGAAAATTCAGGAAAACTTGTAAAGGGCAGAACTTCTCTCTTACAACCAAAGCTGGTGCCCAAATGAAACTAGAGAATAATGAGAATCTACCTCTTTCTGGTCAAAAACTACCTAGACTGCTACTGAGGCAGATGATAATGGTGGGGGGCGGGGGGATGGTGACAGCAGTTAAGAGTCCCTTAAGACCCTTATAGCTAGTATCTAGAATATATAAAAAACTTACAACTCAATAACAAAGATGACAAATAACTCAATCCTTTCAATGGGCATAGGATATGAATAGATATTTCTCCAAAGGAGATACACGAATGGCCAAACAAGCACATGAAAAGATAGTATCATGAGTCGTTAGAGAAATGCAAATCAAAACCACAATGAGATGCCACCACCTCACACCCACTAGAATGGTTTTAATCAACAAGACAGACAATAACAAATGTTTAGAGGATGTACAGCATTTGGAACTCTCACACATTGCTGGTGGGAATATAAAATGTTTGGAGGTTTCTCAAAATGTTAAACACAGAATTGCCATTATGACTCAGCAATTCCACTCCTAGGTATTCACCCAGGAGAAATGGAAAAACATCCACACAAAGATTTGTACAAGAATGTTCACAGCAGTGTTATTCACAGTAAACAAAAGGTGGAAACAACCTAAATGACCATCAACTGATGAGTCGATAAACTAAACGTGGTATATCCATACCATAGAATACTATTTGGCAATAAAAAAAGAGCCAAGCATTAATACCTGTTACAACATAGATGAACTTCAAAAGCATTATTCCCAGTGAAAACAGCCAGTCACTAAAGAAAACACATTGTATGATTCCATTTATATGAAATGTTCAGAATAGGCAAATCTACAGAAACAGAAAGTAGGTTAGTGGTTGATTCAGGCTGGGATGGGAATGGGAATGGGAATGACTGTAAACGGGCAAGAAATTTCTTTTGGGGGTGATGAAAATGTTTCTTCTACAACTGGATTGTGGTAATAATCACAACTCTGCAAATATATTTTAAAAATTAATTGTACACTTTAAAAGGGTATATAAATATACCTCAGTAAAACTGAAATAAAAAGACTTATTGCATTTATTGTGTGCACTTAAATGCCTGACATAGTAACTACCTCACAACAACTTTACGAGGTGGACACTACTATTATTATCCCTATTTTACAATAAGAAAATTAAGGAACAACCGTAAGTAATTTGCCAAAGTCACAGTGACTAATAAGTGACAAGAGCCAGGATTTGAACCCAGGTAGTCTGGCTCCAGATTCAATGAACACAGAACTGTATTAGCTAACTTCTTACAAAGCCCACAAATAAACGTTCTTAGGTAATAATTATAATAATTAATTAATTATAATTAAAGAAATTACAATTATCCTACAACAATGGTTCTCAACCATTAATGTATATGAATCCGCTACGGAACTCTGTAAAATTGCATATTTCCACCAAACCCTAAACTCAGATATTCTGATACTGTAGAAACGAGGGCCAAGAATCCAAACTTGCCACACACACTCCCAGTAAATCTGATGCAGATGGTCTGCAACCACCATCACAAAAAAAAAAAAAGTACTGTCCACAGGACATGGAGTACACTTCAAATAAGATTAAGTTCTTTTCACCCCTTTTATTCATTTGCCTCATAGAATGTGGCAGTAAGGATCTATGTAGATTAATTTCATTCAAGAAGATTTTTACCCATCTTATTCTACTTAAGTATTTGTGGATATGGCTTAAAGCCATGTTTTAAAACATGCTTTAGTAACATGTTGCAATTTAATAGTGTTCCAGAATAAGCTTTTAAGACTAATGAACTGAGGCTGCACTTGCTTTGGAACCAAAAAGTGGTTAAATGATAGTTTTTCCATTAGATGTAATCAATAAGGAAAGTAAAATTAAGTTAGTAGTTATGAGGCTTGAACGTGAGCCATCTGAACCTATCTATGTGACACTAGAGATCAATTTCAAAATGGTATTCAAGGATCAATTTCATAAAACTGACAAACTTCTGGAGGTTAACAAGGGTGAAGAAAACAAATTCACAGCATCAGCAAGCCAATAACTCAGGCTAAAATGAATACAAGTTAAACTGAAAACCTTCCATTCTTAGTAAGGATTTATGTGTCATCCTCTCAAATGGTTATCTTTAGACTTCACCCCATTATAAAAAAGATCCACCATTTTTCATTAATTTCCAATAAACAGCAGGCCAACTCCAGGTGACTATGAACAGATATGAACCTTGTAGCTAGGACTCAAAATTTGAATTCTCTTTTTAAAAATGGTAATCTGTAATTCATAAAAGAGGAAACACTGACACTGTGTCTGAACTTTTCTCAGAAATAGAGATGAATATGAGATCGATAGCAGAACTATGCAAAAACAGCTGGTTAAGATTAAAAGTGCAGTATCTGGCCGAAAAACAGAGAGAAGACAAACAGTCCCACACAAGTATCAGACCTCAACATTGTTAACAGTGCTAACCTTCAAGATTTAATGGTTCTCTAAATCTAATCCTAGAAAATGGAAAATAAATGTCCCTCCAACTAAGAAACAATCCTCTCCACTACTCTAAACCAATTACAATCACTGTAACAATAGTACCTATTATTTTAAGTGTCTGCCCTTTTCTAGTACGTGACATATACTCACTCTCTCATATCAAGCTAGGTAACCAAAGAACTCTCTATTCCTCCTCCCTCACTCCTCTCAGCTAGCCATGAAACAGATGACTCCCTACAGAGGATTTGATCTGTTGTTATACCGGCAGAAGTCTTGGCAGAATTGCCAGATTCCCCAAGAACAACAAAAAAAAGGAAAACACAAACAAGAAATAAGATAACATAGACTAACCATCACAGAATCCCTTCATGAACAGAAGCACAGGGATAGAAAATCCTCAGAGAGGCTGAAAAAAATATATTAAAGCACTTAACTAAACAACCATAGGTTATTAAACTTGGAAAATGTACCAGGGACTATGATAAATGGACAAAGATGAATATAAAACTGCCATTGCTCTCTAAGATCTAATTTTGTTGAGCGGGTGGGGGGCACAGAGCAGAGGGAGTGAGAAGAGGTGACTGAGATGCACATAACCATTTACAATACAATAAATGAATACAGGTGGTGTAGGGAAAAAACATAAGTCTTGAAGTGAGACATGCCTGGGTTCCCCTCCCAACTCTACAACTTATTGCCTAAGTGACCTTAGCCAAGTTGCATAACCTCTTCTTGCCTCATTTACTTCATCTGTAAAAACGCGAAATATCATCTACCTTGTAAGGTTCTTGGAAGAATAAAATTAGATAAACTACATAAATGCCATATACAGTCTCTAAGCTCACAGAATGTACTCAGTAACAGTTATTAATATAAGCATCAGACCAGAGGGATGTATAAAGCACTACAGGAATCCTCTTGAAGAAATAACAATCAGCTTGAGGAAGACAGGAAAGAATTCACAAGAGGAGACGAAATATGAACTGGGTAAAAAAAATAATCACAAGTGCGCTAGACAGAAGGTGAGGGGCAGGGAGAGGAGTTGAGATGTTCACTAAATATCTAACACCCCTAATTCAGTCTGAGAGAAGGGAGGTAAAAGGCTCAGTAAATTAGCATTTCTATTACAGGATACACCACTTTGTATTTGTTTCAATGGATCTGACCAACACAAGAATATAAGTTCACCAAAGGCAACAACTGTTACTCATTTTTGTACCCCAGCACTTAGCAGAGCACCTAATGCAAATTAGATACTCAACCTAAAAACATATTCTGTGGAAAATACAAGCAGGTCTTTTGCTATCTAAAGCCTAAAAGATATCTGACAGCAAAAAATTGCTGTAAGTCTGGAAATAAAACCATCTAACCAAATTAGGAATGATAACATCTCAGGTTAAGCCATGAAGAAACTTCTCTGGTTTATAAAAGTTCTTAGAGATAAAAATATATAATAAATGTATATGTATAACTGATTCACTTTGTTATAAAGCAGAAACTAACACACCATTGTAAAGCAATTATACCCCAATAAAGATGTTAAAAAAATATATATATATATAATCAGTACAAAAACATAGCTAAATGTACAAGCATAATGAAATGCTTTTTATGGTTTCTATTTTGCTAATGCAGTTACAGTTAATGGGAATTGCCATGACAAAATGATTGTTTTTATGAAAAGAACCTTCTTTATTACTAACCAATCAAATTTCATTTTTATTACTGATGTAGGAAAGTTCAAAACCATGATTCATTTATAGAGCGTACAAAAATAAGAAGTGTTCTAGAATAGAGTACAGGATCATTTACAAAGCAATAAAAAATTAAAATGTGCATTCCTCTTACTGGCAAGGCAGAAACTTCTACACATAAATGTCTGTGGCTGGATTTGCTGAATATTATAACTTCTGTCTTTGAACAAAAAATGAGAAGCCTGAATTTAATATCTCATCTTCATGTGACATCTTCAGCCCATCTGAAAACTGCTTATCAAGAAATATCAAAAATGTTTGAAAAATGTTAAGAAGTTTGATGTTTTCTTTCAATTTTCACTCATATATGAAAGGTTTGAGCTAACATTAATAACTCAGAAGTCTTCACAGAAGGGGCTTCCCTGGTGGCGCAGTGGTTGAGAGTCCGCCTGCCGATGCAGGGGACACGGGTTCGTGCCCCGGTCGGGGAAGATCCCACATGCTGCATAGCGGCTGGGCCCGTGAGCCATGGGCGCCGAACCTGCGTGTCCGGAGCCTGTGCTCTGCAATGGGAGAGGCCACAACAGTGAGAGGCCTGCGTACCGCAAAAAAAAAAAAAAAAAGTCTTCACAGAAGAAAGACTGACAAATTTTATGGGGCATACATCACCAAAATCTTTTAAGTTAAAAATGAAAAATCATGTAATTTCAGAGTACAGAATGTTAATGAAGCACACGAGAAAGTCAAAACTCACATTATGCTTAATATGGACTATTATATACGAGATCAAAAACAAGCTTTCCAAGTGATCTTAACAGCATACCAAAGTTTTCTAAAAGGAAATAAACCTTGTCTTTAAGAATTTGGTTTTCAACCTGTTCATATGATAAAAGAAAATAGGTCACACTGCTGTCAATAAACTGTATTTTGCCTCTAATCTAAAGTATAACCTATTTTGTCTTTGTTTTGCTTCTCCATCTGCCCCTTCAATATCAACTTTACATGTGCCAAGGTGATAAGCACTACGGTATGAGTCTATTCATACAACTAATACAAATGAAAAAAGATTCTCTGAAATGTAATGGCCACTTCAATAACTTCTCAATAATTCCTCCGTGCCTCCCTCAATACTGGAGAATCCTCAGAATGTGGACTACAAATAACTAACAAAATATCTTTATTTTCAAGAGCAAAAGAATTGAACGCACTGTATTTTTTCAAATATCTGTTGCAATTATTAGATATTAGATATACAGATGTAAGAGCCTTGACTATCATTTTCTTCACTCTTAATAAATCTTGTGAGCAATAGCATCACTTCCATCTTACAAAGGACCTTTAACCCATAGTTTCCACTTTGGGCCTCTAAGATGCTTCTGAGATGCTTTCAAAGTCCAAATTTCCCAGTATTCATGTGGAAGAAAGATGGAATAAAAAGCACTTTATTATTGATATAAAAACAAAATTTTTTAAACATGCCTATATTGATTATACTTACTTTCAAAATGCTTACATATCGGTGCCATGGAACCTATAAAACTACTTTCCTAGATCATACCATAAATTAATGCAACTGCGAGAATGAAATTAATAATAAATTTAAATAATTAAGCACCTGCATGCCCACAATGAGATAAATGAAATATTCCAAGTCTTCTTTTTCATCCTTTACATAGTTTACAGAGCTTCTAAATAAAGAACAGAACAGATATTGTCCTGATTTCAAAAGATTAATAATCATAGTATGATGAAATTAACTAATATGCTTAAACTATATCAACACATTAGTGAAGTAATAAGATCATTCAGAAACGATGGTATAGAAATTAATAAAAATAAAGACACTTTGGATATTTTGCTGACCAAAATGGTAAAGGGATAACAGTACAAAGGTAACATCCTCAGAGGCACCTAGGGAACAAAAGCAGTAACAAACTACCACATACTGAACATACCATGTACTACCCTAGGTGATTAGAATACATTATAAAATATACTATCCCCTTTTCACAAATAAGGAAACTGTGGCCTAGAAAGCTCTGCCCAAGATCATAAAACAGAAAGCAGAACTGAGCTTAGAATTCAGTTGTCTCACTCCAATGGCCTTGTTCCTAACCTTTATACTCTATTACCTAACAGAGTTTCAATTTCCTCATCCATAAAACAAGAAAAATGCCTAACATGATCAAATTGTTAATACTAGCAACTATGTATCGATATATCATCTAGCGCAGTGGGTCAAAAATGGATGCTTAGGGGCTTCCCTGGTGGCGGCGCAGCGGTTGAGAGTCCGCCTGCCGACGCAGGGGGCACATATTCGTGCCCCGGTCTAGGAGGATCCCACATGCCACGGAGCGGCTGGGCCCGTGAGCCATGGCCGCTGGGCCTGCGCGTCCAGAGCGTGTGCTCCGCAGCTGGAGAGGCCACAGCAGTGAGAGGCCTGCATACCGCAGAAAAGGAAAAAAAAAAAGGACGCTTACTCTTATCATCAACCAGATACTTAGCAGCTAAGTTTTTAAGACTAAAACCTTTTGGCAATGCTAACAAACAAATCACCACTGAAAAAGTCTCAGAGTATTTATACCTATGACCTATACTGAAGATCCAATTATATAATGAAGATAAATATGGCTGGAACTTATCAAAGGTATAATCTTGAAACAAATATCTTAGAAGAATTTATTACAGGAGTAATTTTAATAAAAGTAACTGTTTACAGATGTTTTATATTATTGAAATAAATTATGTATTCTACTTATAGGTAATTTTAAAAGCTTTACCAAACTTATATCTTCACACAGGAAGACAGAAGCAAAGTCCAGTAAAAGAGAAAAACTGATAGGTAAATGAGCTAAAAATAATATTAATGAACACTTATTGAGTGCTTACTATGTCCCAGACACAATGCCAAGCATTTTCTATCCTTTGTCATCTATTCCTTAAATAATCTATAATTATCTTTACCACTTTGCAAATAAGAAACCTGAGGCTTAAAAAGGCAAGTAATTTGCCCAAGGTCACACACTTAGCAAGTAGCTGAATAAGAACCCAGGTCTGACTCTCACTTCCAAGTCCACAGGAAGAAAGCAAGGTGAAGGAAGTGATCAACACTGTAGGAGATTCCTGCAGTTTAGCGCTCAGCACCCCTCTAGCTTTTTGCGTGTATCTGGTGGCACTGTGGAGCCCTAAAAACTGGAGTCACTCCTGGCAAAGAGATGGGCAAGTGAGTCAGGCCTGTCCATCACAGTACTCTGTCCTTTCGGCTACAGTGACTACTCCAAATATGGTCACACAACCCAAATGGGAATACTCAATCCTTCCCCGGGATATGTGCCTACCCAACTATCCAAAAAAAATAATTTTTTTTAACCTGAAACTCAACTAATGTATTGGAAAATTTTGGCAGTTAAAAAAACAAGTTAAAATTTAAAATACATAGGCTATTACAAAAGATTTTGAAAACCACTCAATATCCAGGACTATTTTCATCCTCTTTTTAAAGTTCTTAATCTAGCATATCATTATCTAGAGATCCAAGCTATTAATTCAAAATCATAAGTTACCATTTATTTCCATGTCACTGAGTTAAAAGAAAAATTCAAAATTCTCTCCCACTTTAAGAAATTTATCCAAAGAAACTACTCAGATACACAAATATGTATTTGTAAGCACTGTTTACAAAGTCATATACACCTGTGATGGTTTTGAGGTGCATGAAACTGGCTAGACTGAACTACATCTGCCAGAATACCCTTTCTACTGTTTATTAGGGTGAGCTACAAGGGGCATCCTCCAGCAGGTGTTGGGAAGACAGAAGGGAGGCAACAGCCATTTTGTAGCAAACACCTCCCAGTTATTCAAATACTAATCTAGGCGTTGCTGTGAAGGGATTTTGCTGATATAATTAAAGTCCAGGGTCAGCTGACCTTGTGTTAATCAAAAGGGAGATTATCCTGGGTGGGCCCAACTTACCAACAGAGGACCTAAGTCCTCCCTGAGCTCGGGCCCTGCAAGCAGCACCTGCAGCACGTGCTCCCTCCTCTTCCTGGACCCCCTTCAGGGCTGTCTGCCTTTGGACTTAGCATTTGCTTGGCCAACCCCACAACAACAGCATAAGCCAGTTCCGCGTGCGTGCGTGCATGAGGGGTGTGTGTGTGTGTGTGTGTGTGTGTGTGTGTGTGTGTGTGTGTATACAGAGCTAGAAGTAGCGCT
This sequence comes from Neophocaena asiaeorientalis asiaeorientalis, assembly GCF_003031525.2. Taxonomy (NCBI): domain Eukaryota; kingdom Metazoa; phylum Chordata; class Mammalia; order Artiodactyla; family Phocoenidae; genus Neophocaena; species Neophocaena asiaeorientalis. Next base: position 3,849,893 of record NW_020175831.1, on the reverse strand, counting down.
AGAGCTCCTACCACTTCTGCTTCTCAGGCCGAATTAATACAACACCCAAATACCCGTCATAATAAGACTAGATAAGCTAATTATTTCTTCAATACCGTGAAATACTAATGCAACCATTTAACAATGATGATATATATGTCAGTCCATTCATAGACATGGAAGGAGATCTCGATATGCTACATGACTAAACAGATTACAAAAAAGTAATCATATTATATATTATTTATGTTCATTTTTTTATTTGTAGGGAGAGTAAATGAGGTAGCTTTGTTCACCAAAGTTTTAATGATGAGGATGAGATTTTAAATTTATGATTTTAGGTGATTTTTACTTTGTATTCTTTTGGATTGTTTTCATTTTCTACAGTAGTATCATTTTTATTATGAGAAAAAAAGAAAAAAAACAATAAACCTTTCTTATTACACAGGAAAAAAATGTCAGGTAGACTTACAGGCTAAAATGTGCTCAGAGTCTTAAAGGACAGACAGGAGTTATCCAAGCAAAGTGGACGGTTCAGGGAAAAGGCAACATTTGCCAAAAATGGACACTACTAATAGTTTATTTATTTACTAATAGTTTAGAAAGGCAAGAGTTCAAGGAAAGGGGTGATGAGAGATGAGGCTGGAGAGACAGACTTGGAATAACTCACGGAAGCTCTTGTATGCCTCACTCCAGTCTACTGACAGTGGGGAACCAATGAGGTGTTAAAACAAGAGGAGTTAAATCTGCATTTTAGGAAAATAAAAATAAAACAACACAAACAGACAAAAACCCACAGAGGCTTTGCAGTGTAGAGGCTGTACTAGAAAGAGAACAGACTGAAAGCAGGAAAACCTATTCAGACACTACTACAGTAATCCAAGCAAGAAATAACAAAGCTGTAAACTAAGGTAATAATATAGCAGTGGAGATGGAGAGAATAGCTACTGAGTCATAATAAGGAGTAAGAACTGAGAGGACTTGGTGAGGGATACACTAGTGGTAAAGAAACAGAAGGTTCATTTAAATGGGGTAGTTCAGAGAAGGCTTTCAAAAAGATGTCCTTATGAATGAGGTTCTCAGGGAAGGCACTTCATGAATAGCACAGATAGATGTAAGATGTCGTTAAATGTTTCCAAAAGAAATACCAGTTTGTTGGCCCACTGAAAGAAAGAATAATAAGCAAAGTGTTAAACACATTAAAAAACAGAGCTCTCAACGACAAAAACAGATTCACATTTACGTATTAAGTTATAACGGGACTATGTAGATATATATCTCTAATCTCTTGAAGTTGATCTCTTCCAAGAAAACTGTTATTACTGCCAGAAGCAGACTGCTGTGATTAGTTGTTAGATTTGAGTCACACTTACAAGTCAAATACAAGGTTTCATATAAATTATTGGTATAGCCACCCTTTTTTCGCTGTTGCCAAAATGTAATCTTTCAAATTTTTAAAATTAGAACCACTTAAATTCAAAAGTAAAGTATTCTCACTCCACCAACATCCTATCCTTATTACCCTGACATTACTAGTTAAAATTAGTTGAATATTCTTCTACATTTTTCTTTGCTTACATATACATGTTTATACAGGGTTCATTTATTTAACAACAGTGGGTTCATACTATATACATACACTATTCTATAACTTGTTTTTACTTAAGATAATCAGAGTTTTCAAGCCAATACATTTAACAGATATACCTCTTCATTTTTAGTATCTGTAATAATGTGGGCATGCCATAACTTAGGACATTTCTGGGTTTTTGCTATTACAAATAATACTACAATTATTACTGCTGTATATTTCTTTAAATACTGGTCCTTCTATTCCTATCAGATAAATCTCATTAAGAAGAATTTCTGGGTCAAGTAACAGCATTTAAATATATATTGCTATGTTAAGTTCCCAAAAGGCAGTGATTTCTTACAGACTCACCAATACTTTGAGGGTGCAACTGAGTGGAAATTAGTGGAGAGCATCTTTTCATACCTTCACTGCTGATTTGCATTTCCCCTTTTGTGAACTGCCTGTTCCTGTCCTTTATCTTTGATTCTGTTGGACTTCTTCTTAATTTGTAGAAACTTATGTCTCTTATTGTACAAAGCTTTTTAAATTTATGTGCAATAAAATCCATAATTTTTTTCTTCCATGAACTCTGAATTCTGTGTCTTGCTTGGGCCTCCTACGCTATATCTCCTATATTTTTTCCTAATTATTTTATTACAATTTGGTTTTTGTTCTTATTTTATTTACACTTAAATCTTTAATTCATCTGGAATTTATTCTAGCAATGTTATGACTTAGGAGTTGTCCCCACACCATTTATTGAATTATCCATCTATAAACGCCTCCTCCTAGAGTGACCACTCCAAAAAGCTAAGATGACAGACTGATAAAATTCCTAGAAATTCTTAAATTTCACTAATGGAAGCAAAGTTCCAAACTTATTAAAAGCTTACTAAAAGATATTCATCACTTTTTCTTTAAAAGAAATCACACATTAGGGAATACAGTATACTAATATCAGCATACACTGAAATATTTTAACATAGCAGCAATCTAAATTAAATTAATGATCTAATTTTTTTAAAACATAAATGGTATAAATAGAAATAATCGTTGTTTGAAATCTCAAGATTATTCATTGATTCAGGTCACGAATATTTACTGAGCACCAACTCACAGGTCCTCAAGATACTAGAGACAGGGACTTTCCTGGTGGTGCAGTGGTTAAGAATCCACCTGCCAATGCAGGGGACAGGGGTTCTAGCCCTGGTCTGGGAAGATGCCACATGCTGCGGAGCAACGAAGCCCGTGCGCCACAACTACTGAGCCTGCGCTCTAGAGCCCACGAGCCACAACTACTGAGCCCACGTACCACAACTACTGAAGCTCACATGTCTAGAGCCCGTGCTCTGCAACAAGAGAAGCCACTGCAATGAGAAGCCTGCGCACTGCTACAAAGAGTAGGCCCTGCTCACCGCAACTAGAGAGAAGCCCTCACGCAGCAATGAAGACCCAAGGCAGCCAAAAATAAATAAATAAATTTTAAAAAGCAAAAAGGATACTAGAGACAAAGTAAGTATTATCCCAGCTTTCATGAAGCTTGCAATCTAGTGGGAGCTTCCCTCTCTTTTAGAAAACAGTCTTTAAGTGAAAAAAGGAAAAAAAAGAAGTGTATGTTCACACAAATGCAATGAAAAACATTTTGGCAAATTCTGTAACACATTCAGTACTTTCCATTTCAAAAATACTACCTTATTGTAAATGTACCTATTTATCCTCGTGACTGAATATTTACCATACTCATCGTGAGAATACTGCTAGGCTGTTTAAGATTAACTCCATTTAAAGATTAACTATGACCCATCAACCTACACCTACAATAGTCTCCTCACTTTCTCAACAATATGTAATTTCTTTCACTACAGTAAATAAGAACCTCGATAACAGAAATGCATTATAAATCTATTTACATCAGTCATGTTCAGTCCGTCAAGTCAAAGGTGTTTCAAAAAATTCATGTAGACTTAAAAATGTGTCAATGAATCCTAGAGACGTAGCAAATGATAATACTGTGCTGCTCGGAGAGGAAACTTCGGTGGCCACTCAAATGACAATGGCGACTCACTAGTGACAATCACCTTAAACTTCAGGTCCCACACCGAGGTTGCCCCCATACTTAATCACTGAAGCCTTCGGAAGCCCTGCCCCTGTGGCCACGCCCCTACCTTAATTCCAACCCACGGCGTTCTCCACGCACCCCAACACGTCCAGACCCAGTGGGCAGCTGGACAAAGCAGTGCCCAGGAAAGACAGATGGAACTCCCAGTCCTACCGGGTGACCTTGGCCAAATTTCTCCCCCTCCGTTTTCTCATCTATGAGATGCGGCTGGTAGTCAGTGCCCACCTCCATCCCCAGGCCTGGGTTCAGCGTCTAATGCTGCAAGGCTGGAGGAAACCTGCAGTCCTAAAGCCCACAGTGCTCCCCACGACTGCCCCACGCCAGTCCCCGCCTCCGTCCGGGTCCGCGGCCATGCACGCTACCTGCAATCTGCGAGACGAAGGCTTCTGCCACTAGAGACATGTCGGCTGGGCGGCCCTGCGCCCGCGGTTCCTACTCCCCGGGAACCTCAGCGAACTCCTGCGCACCCCGGCGATTCCTGGCACCTAACAGACCTGGCACCGGCTGAGGCTCGGACTAGCAAAGCCCACCCCCGCGGCAGCCGTGCCTGCTCGTGCGGCTAAGACCCTAAGGTTACCTCCAGGCCAGGCCAGGAACTTCCGGCGCAGCTGACAGCGGCGAGCAAGCACTTCC
>NW_020175831.1:3795984-3845553 GCF_003031525.2 Neophocaena asiaeorientalis asiaeorientalis | reverse complement strand
CCTCCGCCGGCCCCGCCTCTGACTCCTCCCGGCTGTGCTGTTCCGGGCTCACGGCCGCTGGGGGCCGCCGGTGGGCGGGGGGAGGGGAGGGAGAGGGGAGAAGGGTGTTTGATTCCCGACTCCAGCCTACCCGGAAGGCGGGGGTACCCCAGAGGTTTTCAGTTTCCTTTCTAAGCGAGGATTTTGTAAGCAAGTAACTTTTTTAAAGTCGTTTCAAACAACAAGCATTTGTTTGCTCTTAATTGTATAGGTTGGTGATTTTTTTAATTCTATTTTTTATATAAGTTTTAAAGGTTAAACTCTATTTACAGTTATTACGAAATATTGGCTATATTCCCCGTGTTGTATTGATACAGTACATCCCTGTAGCTAATCTTACACCCCGTAGTTTGTACCTCCCACTCCGCCACCCCTGTATTGCCTCTACCCCCCGCCACTGGTAACCATTAATTTGTTCTCTATATCCGTGAGTCTGTTTCCTTTTTGTTATATTCACAAATACAATATTTGTTGTATTTTTTAGATTCCACAAATAAGGGATATCATCAAGACAAGTAACAGTTTTAAGTGTCCACTGGGTACTAGGCACTTAAAAAATATGTACAGTATTCTATTTCATGTCATCCTCTAGATGACCAATAAGATGATGTTATTGCCATTTTACAGATAAAGAAACAGGCTTAGGGATTTTAAACTGCCTGTGCAGGGAGTCCACTCAAGCCCAGATTCAAACCCACATTAATTTCCTCTGTTCAACTATACTGTTAGGTTGATTAGTCCATGGACAGACGTTAGTGTTTATTTCTTTATTCAAACATGCTTGCCAGAGAGAAGGCGGCTTGAGCAGCACCTAGGCTAAAAGTTTGCCCTTCATCTCTGTACACCTGAAATGAAGCTCATCTTGGAGAATTAAATACTCTAGTCACACACTTCAGTTCATCCCTTTCAGGGGTAAGAGGGGCAGGAAGTGGAGACACCTAAATCCCATAGGTGACTTTTTACCCCTTAACCTAATAACTTTTTAAATTATACATAAACAATTCAAGAAAACTCAGACTATATTACAGATTTAGAGGAATGAAATATTACAAGTGAAACAGACTTCAGAGATCATCTGGAGGGCCAAAGCCCCTCTTTCACTGATGATAAACAGGTTCAGAGTGATAAGGTGACTCATTTTAAATCACACAGTAATTGGAAATCCAAGCCATAGCAATTAGGCAAGAAAAGGAAATAATAGAAATTCAGTTTGGAAATGAAGAAGAAAAACTGTCACTATTTGCAGATGCTATGATATTAAATGTAGAAAACCCTAAAGGCCACCAAAAACACTTTAAACTAATAAATGAATTCAGTGAAGTTTCAGGATACAAAATAAATACATAGAAATCTGTTGTTTCCATACAGTAACAACAAAATGTCATAAAGAAAAATTAAGAAAACAATCCCATTTACAATTCCATCAGAAATAATAAAATAGGGACTTCCCTGGTGGCACAGTGGTTAAGAATCGGCCTGCCAATGCAAGAGACACAGGTTTGAGCCCTGGACTAGGAAGATCCCACATGCCGTGGAACAACTAAGCCCGCATGCCACAGCTACTGAAGCCCACTCATCTAGAGCCCATGCTCCGCAACAAGAGAAGCCACCGCAATGAGAAGCGCACGCACCACAACGAAGAGTAGCCCCCACTCGCCGCAACTAGAGAAAGCCCGTGTGCAGCAACGAAGACCCAACGCAGCCAAAAATAAATAAATAAATAAACTTATAAAAAATAATAATTGATTTTAAAAAATTGAAGAAGACACAAATAAATAGAAAATATTCTGTGCTATGGATTGGAAGAATTAATATTTTTAAAATGTCCATAATGCCCAAAGCAATATACAGATTCCATGCAATCCCTATAAAAATTCCAATGGCATTTTTCACAGAAATAGAACAAACAATTCTAAAATTTGTATGGAACCACAAAAAACTCCAAATAGCGAAAGTAATATTGAGAAAGAAAAACAAAGCTGGAGGCATCATGCTTCCTGGTTTCAAACTATTTATATTACAAAGCAGTAGTAATCTAAAGAGAATGGTATTAGCATAAAAACAGGCACATGGATTAATAAAGCAGAATAGAAAGCTCAGAAATAAACCAATGTATATGTCAGTTAATTTATGACAAAGGAGCCAAGGATATACAGTGGGGAAAGGACAATCTCTTCAATAAATGATACTGGGAAAACTGGACAGCTGCATGCAAAGGATAAAACTGGACTGCTACCTTACACCATACACCAAAATTAACTCAAAATGGATTAAAGACTTGAATATAAGACCTAAAACCATAAATCTCCTAGAAGAAAACATGGGCAGTAAGCAACTTGACATCGATCTTGGTGATGATTTTTTTGGATTTGATACCAAAAGCAAAGGCAACAAAAGTGAAAATAGGCCTTCCCTGGTGGCGCAGTGGTTGAGAGTCCGCCTGCTGATTTAGGGGACACGGGTTCGTGCCCCGGTCCGGGAAGATCCCACATGCCACGAAGCGGCTGGGCCCATGAGCCACGGCCGCTGAGCCTGCGCGTCCGGAGCCTATGCTCCGCAACGGGAGAGGCCACAACAGTGAGAGGCCTCCGTACCGCAAAAAGAAAAAAAAAAGTGAAAATAAACAAGTGAGACTACATCAAACTAAGAAGCTCTGCACAGCAAAGGAAACAATCAACAAAATGAAAAGGCAACCTACTGAATGGGATAAAATATTTGCAAATCATATAGCTGTTAAGGGGTTAATATCTATAATACATAAAGAACTCATACAACTCAGTATTTTTTTAAATATTATTTAAAAATGGGCAGAGGGAATTCCCTGGCAGTCCAGTATTTAGGACTCTGTGCTTTCACTGCTCAGGGCCCGGGCTCAATCCCTGGTCAGGGAACTAAGATCCCACAAGCTGTGCAGTGCAGCCAAAATAAAGTAAAATAGAAATGGTCAGACAACTTGAAAAACTTCTTTTTTCCAAAGAAGACATACAGATGGCCAAGATGAAAAGATGTTCAACATCACAAATCATCAGGGAAATGCAATTCGAAATCACAATGAGATACACCTCACACCTGTTGGAACAGCTATCATCAAAAAGTCAAGAAATAACACTGTTGGTGAGGATATGGAGAAAAGGGAAGCTTGTGCACTGTAGATGAGAATGTAAGTTGGTGTAGCCACTATGGAAAACAGTATAAAGTTTCCTCAAAATAATTAAAAATACAACTACCATACAAACCAACAATTCCAATCCTGGGTGTTCATTTGAAGAAAGCAAAACGCTAACTCGAAAAGATATATGCACCCCCATGTTCACAGCATTATTTACAATAGCCAAGATTTGGAAGCAACCTAAGTGTCCATCAACAGATGAATGGATAAAGAAGATGTGGTATTCGTTTATACATGCAATGGGGTATTATTCAGCCATACAAAATAATGAAATCTTGCCATTTGCAACAACATGGATGGACCTTGAGGGCATTATGCTAACTGAAATAAGTCAGAGAAAGACAAATAACATATGATCTCATTTATAAGTGAAATCTAAAAAAAAGAAAGAAAGAAAAGTAAAGAAAAAAAGCTTATAGATACAGAGAACAGATTGGTGGTTGCCAGAGGCGGGGTGTAAGTATTGGGTGAAATGGTTGAAGGGAGTCAAAAGGTGCAAACTTCCAGTTATAAAATAAGTCAAAGAGATATAATGTACATCATGGTGACCATAGCTAACAATAATGTATTGCATATTTTAAAATTGCTAAATCTTAAAAGTTCACATCACAAGAAAAAATAGAATAATTATTAAAAGTTCTCATCACAAGAAAAAACTTCTGTAACTATGTATAGTGACAGACTGTTAACTAGACTTATTGTGGTGATCATTTTGCAACTGTACATACAAACATGGAATCATTTAGCTGTACATCTGAAACTCATATAATGTTGTATGTCAATCATACCTCAATAAAAAAAGAATCACACAGTACATTTAAAAGTCAGATAGCTTACTAAGTTTCCGCAAACAAACCTGATGTTCCAAAAATTATTGCCCATGACATTAAGAAAGCAATGTCTCCTTTCTTTATGCTTCCATAGGTCTCTAAAACTGTGTGACAGTTTATTGTTCATATTTCTGCTTCCTTAACTAGTGCAGTAGTTTCATAACAGATAACCACAAACTGAGTGGCTAAAAACAGTAGAAACTTATTCTCTCAAAAATGCGGAAGCTAGAAGTCTGAAACCAAGGTGTCAACAGAGCCATGTTTTCTCTCCAAGCTGCAGGGAAGAATTCTTAGGGAATTCCTCTTTGTAGCTTTCGGGGGTTGCCAGCAATTGGTCCTTGGCCTTCTTTGGCTTATAGACACATCACTCAAACCTCTGCCTCCGTCATCACACGGTGTTCTCCCTCTGTGTCTATGTGGGCACATTTCCCTCTTCTTATAAGGCAGCAGTCATTGGCTTAGGGCCCACCCTAATCCAGTATGACCTCATCTTAAACTGGTTTCATCTGCAAAGACCCTATTTACAACTAAGGTCACATTCACAGGTACCAGGGTTTAGAAATGTGTACATATCTTATTGGGGGTGGGGTAGGGAACACAGTTCTACCCACTGTACTAGATAATAATTTTTTAAGGATAAGGCATCTATATTTGTATCACCCTCTACAACTAGGAAACTTGTTAAACTAAATTTAAATTTACCAAAATCTCACGGAGACATAAACATAGTAGTGTTTAAGAAGCAGCATCGAGCTTCCCTGGTGGCGCAGTGGTTGAGAGTCTGCCTGCTGATGCAGGGGACACGGGTTCGTGCCCCGGTCTAGGAAGAACCCGCACGCCGCGGAGCGGCTGGACCCGTGAGCCATGGCCGCTGAGCCTGCGCGTATGGAGCCTGTTCTCCGCAATGGGAAAGGCCACAACAGTGAGAGGCCCGCGTACCGGAAAAAAAAAAAAAAAAAGCAGCATCTTCTCTCTGGCTGAGATTAAGAGTTGCCAAGAGGCAGAGATAATAGGTTTTTCCTTGTGCTGAAGGACTTAATACTGATAGTAAAGTGTATGCATGCTATGCCCAGTTTCCTCCTCATCCCATAGATGACGTTGAACAAGGGAAATGAACTGTTCCGGGTACTTTGGTGTCAACTGAAAGAAAAACTTTCAGTTCCTGTCTGTTCTCTCACAACAGGGAATTATATATAACTTTTAAAAGTGAAGAATAGCCATCATCTGTTCAAGTTCTGTTACCAAGTTTAGTTTGTCACCTTTAAAAAGCTGAAGATAGAATGTTTTGACTGCTTTTTGATACAAGCAGGTTTTTTTAAAAGATTTCTCCATATCATAGACCCTGTGTGGGAACCTGAACCAAAGCCCTGAGAAAGTGCTGAGGATTTGGACTGGCAAAAACAAAACAAGTCCAAAGGGCAGAGGTGAGCCCCAAAATGGAAGAGAATGGCAAGAGCCAGGGACTGGGCACACATGTAAGAGAAACAGAACAAGATTAGAAGAAAAGGAGAATTCACCCTCAATATTTCAGTTGAGCGTCTATGACTTGATGCATGGTACATGGATGAGCTGGGCTGGCTGAAAGGTACTGCGTTGGGACTGACACCAATCCTGTTCTAGCAAGCTTTTGAGAAAAAAACAAAGATCTGCTAGGGGAAACTATCTACGCTCAACTCTTTCTTCATTGTAGCCAGGGAAACAGAATCATTGGCACCATATGGATTCACTTTTTCTCCCTGACTGATGGTTCTTTGCTTCCCACACGGGCTAATTTGTGCTGGAAAGAATCTATAAATGTGGGAGGTCTTTATTACTAAAAATTAAATCCAATAAAATGCAGATGTCCTGACGGTGCCCACAAACAAGCTGTCTTTGTAATAAATAGCCAACTGGAGAAAATATATTTATGCATCTGTATTAGAACAACTGGCAGATTTAAAACTGAAGATCTGTTTAAGATCACCACAATTAGGGAACATACAAGAAAACAAGCCACTGGAATTTCTAAGAATGAGGTCATAAAACAAAAGTGCTAGGGAATTCATATGTTACTAAAAGGATAATCACATAATTATTTAATATAAAATATTAATGCATGACGCTAACAGCCTGACTGTTTGCCCTAACAAAATCACTTTTCTTGCAAAACTGTTCTGTCAATGTCATTTTCAAGTCTTAATCTGGATTTTATATTACCATGTTAAATTAAAAATATATAGTGATCACGATGAATATATGCTTTATTAAGCTTAAAGTACTAAGGCATTTTATCTTCATTTAGTTTCTCTGTAGCAGAATGTTAATATTCTAAATGTAAATATTTTCTTTTTTCAAAAATGCCTGCAAGAGAAAATTTGAGGCTGAGATTTCTTCAAAATTATACTATTTACTTAACAATGATATAATAAATTCAGGTCTTTTTTATCAAATTAGTTCCCCCCCAACTCCCATCAACAGAATTAACTATGATTAATTCAATCAATCCAAATAGAGTGTTAATATAGTTTAAAACACTAAGGTAACCATGTTATGCACCAGAGCTTTTCTGTTCATCTGTTAACAGTTTTTACTTCTTTAAAAACAATGGAACTGTAGGCAACTATAAGCAATCTAATATATTACAGAGATTTTTTTTTAAAGGGTACAGAAATGTGACAGCCGTTGGTTCTTATCTCTCTCAACCCCTCTTTCCCGCATTTTGTTTAATTCCTAAGAAATCATGGTCAATCCAGGACTATTAGGTTCTTACCTCTTTCTCACTTTCTGATCCCACCCTCCTGCATTTTAGGTTAGCACACCCTCATATGAACTGCAAGTCTATTGGCCTACACTTTGGGAACTATCTACATTATCGATTCTAGTGGGCCTAGATTCTTCAAACATTAACTGGTTATCAAAAGAAGTGAAAATGCTTAATTTCCAAAATATTCTGCAGAATATGTGTGTCACCTCATTTTCACAGCTTTACATTATTATTGGGAGCTGAGTCTCTTAACCGTATCTACTGAGGGTGCTCTTCACTGGTGGTGGATAAATGTCTTATCTACAGTTACAGGAACTGAATGAGTCAGGACTTCTCTGGTTGCAAGTTATAAAAACACAATTAAACCTAACAGAAGAAAGTTTAAGTTTTTTTGCCTCATAGTGGCAGAAAAGACACGAGAGTAATTCCCAGAACTGAATGAAGAGCTCTAGGAACCAGGACCTTAGTGCTTCAGCTCTCTGTCTCACCACCTCTCATCTCTGTTCAGCTTTTTTTATTTTTTTTTTATTGAAGACACACCTTCTCCCAGATGGCAGGAAAAGTAGCTGCCAGCAGCACCGACTTAACATCTTCCTAGTTGGGCAACCCCAACTTCCTTAAATCAATCCCAGGGAAGAATGATAATTGCTTGGATGTTCTCACTTCTGGATTCATATTTTGTCCAAGTGAATGGGTTCAGTGATCAACCAGGCCAGGGAGAAATGGGATGTGTTATAAGAAGTAAAAATGGAAGAAAAGATGCTAGGAGCCAAAACTGTAGTACCACAGTCTACAGTAAGACTCAAGAGTGCTACACTGTGGCTGCCACTTGTTTTAAAACTAGAAAAGCCATTTAGGCTCTTTGGTATTTTTTATTTCTACAAAGGGGATAATAAAATGCAATGACATCTTAACTACAGTCTCTGAGGTGGGGGAAAGAGAAATTCTGATGATTGTGTTAACTAAAATGAAGAGCTGAGGATACCTTCAACAAGTTATATTTATTATTTATATATATTTATTATGACATTATTATACTGACAGAAAAGTAATTACTTTTACATAAATGTAATAAGCTAACTCAGTCCTAAATCACTAGAGCAGTAAACTTACAGGTTTGCAAAACAAAAAGAAAAACTCACACACAATTGTCTCATCCCTTGGTGTATATATTATCCTTCCAGAGCTGGCTAACAAGGATATACGCTTTCTGAAGCTATAAATAATATGGGTGAATATAACAACATGGAAACATGGAAAATATGAATGATGCAATGTTAAGTAATAACAGGAGAATGTGAAATGTATTTTATTGTGAATACCACTATGTAAAAATGTGTACAAAAAAACTGGGTGGGATTTCTCAAATATGGTAAAACTGTCACAACAAAGGGATGGGATTTTGATCTTTTTTCTTTTGGCTGTCTTCTAAACTTTCTGTCATATTTTCTACCACTTTTACGACTTAGGAAAAAAGTGTTTTTATCACACTGAGTAGAACTTTTTAGAAGGTGACTGAGAGGACAAGCACGCTGGCCTGTCTACATGCAGGCCTCACAGTACAGGTCTCCATGGCCTTAATTATACCCTTGAGAACCTGCCTTAACCAGTTGCATGTTCCATAGCAGAGATTCACTGCTACAGTAACGAGAGAAGAACACGTGCAGACAGAACAACATCCAGAATACATTACTGCTTGATTGCATGTCCCTAGTCAATGCTGCACACACCTGGACGAGACATATCTCAATGCGTGACTCCTATCGTCAAATACTGATTGGTGCATTGAATGGGGAGAAACCAGCGAACTTTGTAGACTGGTTATAGAGACTCTTGCTTTTGATGATGGTTTGGCATTGACTTTAAACTTTGTCTGAGTTTTCATATTTTACCTTATAACCCTTAAACAAAGCTGAAGAGGAAAGTGGTTAAGGAACCTGAAGCAAGAGTGTCTACAACATGTGTGTCACAAACAACTGGTAAAGAATGGGCCTAAGAAAGCAGAAATTTGAAAGGACCCCTGAACACTTGGAGACACTTCGAGGAAAAGGTTCTCATTATGGAAAAATAGGTCACCTCTGATATAAAGTTGGCATCTATAAGATTATGTCCATCAACATGGACACCACTGTTTTCCTTTGCCCTTTTTTCAAATCAGAATCTGTATTAGAGCATGAGATTTATTCACTCATTCATCAGGTAATTATTGGACCCCATTTTGTAATGCTAGGCCCTTAACATGATCATGGAGATACTACGGTGAACAAAATTCAGTGTCTGCTCTGAATTACCATCTAATTGAGATGGACCCAGTTGAGAAGATGGACAAGCAAACAAGCCATTTCAACAGTGTAACAAGCGTTATGAGTGTCCAAACCCATTCAAAGTCACAGGCAATGTGACCTAAGAAATATTTTAAGTTGCTGTGTTGCCATAACTACCACAACTCTTCAGGGTAAGTGAAATGCCCTTGCCAGGACACCAAATGCCTTCCTGAAATTAGATGTCTGAAAATTAACGCCTTAGGCTGGTACATAGTGCACCTTCAGTAACCTGAAAACTCATCAAATATCTTAGCCTTCACAGGGGTAATGAGCAACCTTATTCTGGCACATGTGTGAACCTCAGAGTCTCTCAGGGGCACAACGTGCTTCTGTTCATGGCAATTCATTATTTTTTTCCTTTCTAGATAAAATGAAAACATCTCACCATTTACTCCTCAAAATTAAAAGCAACGATTTTAAGCTGTTGGTCAGCTCAAATTTCAGCATGAAACATTTGGTATCTTACCAGCTTCCCTTTTTTTAAAACAGTATCCCAGAAATAAAACACAGGAACTCAAAAGGAATAGAAGCAACTAATATTGGAAAGCAGCACTTCTCACCAATCACAGCAATGTTTCCCATTTTCTTCCTGGAAAGTTTTCAATAAGTGACTGAATATTCCTCTCTTTGCTGTTGAACCCGGTCATTCACATGAGCCCACATGAACTTTACTGAGATCTTCTATTTAGTTTTGTCTGTATATTACTGTCAGTAAAGAACCTAATTCCAGCTATAAAAGTCACAAAGAATAACTGCCTTTGCTTTGTTTAAAGTCATACTTATAACACCAGTAGTGTTGTTAGGCTACTACTCCAAAATCATGAGAAAAAGTACTGTATGAGGAGCCCTTGAAGCACATTAGTTATGTCTCAACTGTAATCTAAGGCTGAAGTATTAAAAACTCAAATATGAAGGCCTTTCACTAGCTAAGGAGGGACAAGAGAATTTTGTTTCTTTGCACAGGACTCCCTCATCCAGTTTTCTCCAGAGGATTTGTAGCTAAACTCCCCCATATCTGAGAAAGAGAACCTGCCTATATAATGTATCTAGAAAGATGTAGTTTCACACATACATAAACACAAGTGTGAAAAACAACGAATCTCAGTATCTTAAGATGCGATGAAGACAGAATGAAAAAAGATGATACCTAAGAGAACTTTTTTTAATAATAATAAATTTACTGTGGTATCTAACAACTTAAAGGTCATATAAGGTCACTTAAAGGTCACATAGCCAATATATTCCTATGATAAGCTAAAAATATATCTTTCAACTTTTCTTTAATGTCCATCATGTTGAAGTGTATGTTAACAGCAAGATATAAGGCTTTTAGAAAAAGAATGGCACACTGGAAAACACTTTAAGCTTACCAGCACTGCCTGATCATTTTGTGGTAAGAAAGCATATTAAGGAAAGTGTAAGTTGGATTAAAACACACAATAACAAGCCTAAAATTAAAATTAGTATCATAGCCTTCCCAGTATTTTTTAAAATTTCCATTCCTGAGTATTGAAGTATATCTTCCTAGTAGCTGTAGTTAAGTCCTTTTATCTAATTGTTTTTAACTATTGTCTTGAATAATTTTAGACTTATAGAAAAGTGACAAAAACTGTACAGAGTTCCCATATAAACTTTATTCAGCTCTACCTAATGTTAATATCTTAGAGAAAAATATAATTTTATATTTTATGTAAATACAAAATTGTATTTGTAAATGTAATGTAGTTGTAAAATGTACGTGCATTTGTAAATGTAAAATAAAACATGATAAAATTACTGAAACCAGGAAATTAACAGTGATATAATACCATTAGCGAATCTACAGACCTATACTAATTTCTCCAGTTTTCCTACTAACTTACTTTTTCTGGTCCAGGCTCTCACATGCATTTAGTTGTCATGTCTCTAGTCTCCTCCAATATGTGACAGTTTCTCCGATTTTCTTTTTCTTTGTTTTCCATGACATTGACACTTTTGAAAAATACTGCTCAGTTATCTTGTAGAATGTCTCTCAATTTGAATTTCTCTGATATTTCCATGATAAATTGAGGTTATGAGTTTTTGGCAAGAGTCCCCCAGAAGTGATGTTGTGTCTTTTTCAATACATCATATGAGGGGTAGACATCAATACATCTTATTACTGGTCATGTTCAATCTGATCATTGGTTAAGATACTGAGTTTTCTCCACTGCACAGTTACATTTTATTTTGTAATTGATAAGTACATTGTGGAAGATACTTTGAGACTATACAAAATCCTGTCTCTGATCATACTTCTGTCCACTAATTTTGATATCCATCGATGGTTCTTGCCTGCAACAATTACTACTTTGATGTTTGCCTAATGGTAATTTTCTACTTTTGTCTTTCCTGTCACATTTATAAATAGAATCCTACTTCGAGAAAGGGCTGTGCTTTCTCCTCTTTTTAAAATTTATTTATTTATTCATTCGATTTTTCATTTATATCAGTATGGATTCATGAATATTAATTTTATTCTATTGGTTATAAACCAAAGCTACCATAGTTTATTTTGTTGCTCAAATTTCCCCAGATTTCTTTATTGGTAGATCTTTCAAGTTGATTCCTGTGTCTTTTCAAAATGGCTCTATCATTTTTTGAGCATTTCCTTATTTTCTAGCACTAGAAGATGTCCCAGGCTCATTTTGTATTTTCCCTGCTCCAGCCATGGAATCAATCATTTTCTAAGGAAGCCTGATTTCTTTTAGTGGAGTGGTAGTTAGAAACCAAGATCTGGTTGCTAGGTATGCCCAATGCTACTGGGTTTTTATTGCTTTCAGACCCACTCAGTGAACAAAGGTAGGAAATAAATGTGTGTATGGTAACGCATGCACACACACACACCTATATTTATTTCTAAAACTATTCATCCGTGTGTGTGACTATATCAACACATATATATGTATGTATATATATATATATATCTCAGCATATATAAAACAAAAGGGTAAGTGGTTTAGCTAGCAAAATTAAGTTTATTCAGGAATAGCAGAGGAATTGCAGTTCGGGACATGCAAACCATGGTGAACCATACATAGACAAATCTAGAGAACAGAGGAGAAGCCATCTTCTTTTACAGAGAAAAGGAGGAGGTTAGGAGGGGCTGTCTGCCACAAAAGTTTATTGGAGGGGAGCAGGAGTTCAGGGTGGTGGTAGCTTCTGGTTGGCTGAGTGTAGTGGTTTCTCATTGGCTAGGGAAGGAGAAAAATCTTTCCACCTTCTGCAGAGGTGTAAAGCAAGCTTCTTCCTGCTGGAGTCTGCAAGGAGTGGCAAGTGGGAGTATATGAGAGCTGCTCCTTCAGGACTTCCCCACTCCAGTTCAAATGAGGTTTCCTTTATTTTCACAATACATATATGTATACATTATATAAAATATACATTATAAATATATAAAACCATGAGTTCATACTGATACCTTCAATTTTAATCCAACACCACAAAGTTCATTTTAGCCTTCCCCCCTTTCCTTACTTGTAACTTCTTTCTCTGACAGTGAGGAGCCTGGCTCGCATTATCCACAATATATTTTCTTATTTGTTCAATCATAGTGTACACATAAAGTAGTTTCAGAATTGCAAAGCCATATCCCCATGGGAAACAAATTTACTAAGTAGAGTACAATATTTCTGTGCAGGATTTTTGGCTTTAGCCTTATAGTTTATAGCTAAAAAACTATTTTTCCTAGGTTAGTTAAGTTAGTTCTTTTCTTCCCCACACATTTCAGTGTGACTATGTTATTCATTTAATACATTTAGGTTCATTTATGGCTCTTCATGTTCTAGTTGAGGTTACCCCCAAGTCCTGGCTTATTTCAATTATTTGTTTTGGGGAGGGGGGAGCAAGTGAAACACTACCATGGTTCTAAGAGTCAAAGCAATATAAAAAGACAGTCACAGAGAAATGTCAGTCTCCCTCATTCATAGTACACATTCTTTCTACCCATTCTCATCCACTCCCTATAAGTAACCAATCTCATTATTTCTGGTTTATTGTTCCTGCATTTCTTTTGTAGAAGTTAGCAGATAAATGTTTCTTTTCTTAAAACCTCCTTCCTTTTTACATGAAGTAACTTATCTTCTTCAGTGTCTTTCTCTTCTCATAAATTTTGAATGTTATCCTGTATATTCTTGCATGTTTATTTTTACACATGAACTTCAGTATCAACTTATATTGCTCCATAAAAAAAAGCTTGTTGGTATTTTTATTGGAATTGCATTAAATCTATACACTGATTTAAGGAGAACTGACATCTTTATAATGTTGACTCATCCTATCCAGGAATAGAGGATGTCTTTCCATTTGTTCAAGTCTACATTTTTGGCTTTCAGGAGTGTTTTAAATTTTTCACGTCTAGGTTTTTCACATTTCTTATTATGTTTATTCCTGAGTATTTAATCTTCTTTATTCCTATTAAAATGGGGTTTTCTCCAAATTTATAAACTGTAACTGGTTATTGTTTGTGTATATACACAGAAAGGGGCACATATTGTGGGAAGAGAACTGTAGACATGTCGAATTTGAGGTGGCAGTGAAAATGTTTTGGAGGCATCTTGAGATGCAGGACTCAAGCTAGGAGAAGTATTAGGGACTGATCTTTTTTCTTTTAATCTAGGTATGGATGATAATTGAAACCAGGAGAGGGAATGTAATACCAAAGGAAGAGAGTTTTAAAAAAGAAGATGAAAACTGGAAGCTGAGGCCTGAACCTTGAAGAACACCCAGGCCTAGGACACACAGTGGTAGGAGGAACATCAGACTAAGAGAAGTCACAGAGGCCAAGAAAGAAGAAAGATCCAGAGAGTAAAAGTGAGCCTCTATGCAGAAGCTACAAAGTCAGTGAAGCCTGAGCAAACACCACTGAATGCAGGTAATTCTGGTGTTTCCCAAAGCTCAGTTCCCAGCATTCTAGTTCCTTCAGGATGATAACAGGTATTATTCAAAAAATGTTAATGGAGAGCAAAAAGTTTTGAAAAACATTGGATTAATCAAAATTAAACAGGATTTCTCAGAGCTATTAACATGCTTCCATGGATTATGAATTCCCATAAGAGAGAACAGTACGCAGATCTCTACACTTTTTTTTTAACCAACTAAAAGTTAAAGAAATTATAGTAACAGTGGAAGCCAGATAACAAAGAGTTGGATGGATTTCTCAAAAATCTGTTCATTGAGTTGTAGCATTCATTTTAATAGAGGTCATACTATGTGCAAAAAGAAATATTTTGCATATGTTTTGTAGTATATTAACCTAATGATGCCTTTTTTTTGGCTGCGCCGGGTCTTAGTTGCAGCAAGTGGGATCTTCACTGCAGCATGTTTAGTTGTGGCATGCGGGATATTTAGTTCTTAGTTGTGGCCTGCAGACTTCTTAGTTGAGGCATGCATGTGGGATCTAGTTCCCCGACTAGGGATGAAACCTGGGCGCCTGCATTGGGAGAATGGAGTCTTACCCACTGGACCACCAGGGAAGTCCCACCTAATGATGCCCTAACCATCTTTTTTTCCAAAGGGATTCTCAGGACAAGATGTATCTTGGAATACACTTTGGAAATTTTAGAGCACACTGTAAACCAATTTTCTTCAGCCTCCTCTCTGCCCTCAAAGTCAAACACAGAATCTAGGAATTTTATTTTTATTTTACAGGAAACAGAACTTTCCTACCCTGGAAGATTGCCACAGAGTACTCCTAGTGTTGACACACCGCAGCCCCAGCTGAACAGCATGCTGAGAATTACTCTAAAGCGGGCATCTGTGAGCTCGGGGGGAGCAGGAGGGTGCTCTGAAGGCGAGAGGGACGCTTTTGAGGGTTATGGAGAACACCAAACCAATGGAATCAAAAAGCCCAGGAGGGGCTTCCCTGGTGGCGCAGTGGTTGAGAGTCCGCCTGCCGACGCAGGGAGCGCGGGTTCGTGCCCTGGTCCGGGAAGATTCCACATGCCGCGGAGTGGCTAGGCCCGTGAGCCATGGCCGCTGAGCCTGCGCGTCCGGAGCCTGTGCTCCGCAACGGGAGAGGCCACAACAGTGAGAGGCCCGCGTACCGCAAAAAAAAAAAAAGGCCCAGGAGTATTTGGAAACTCACATGCAGTGTAGCAGCACAGTTCCGGAGAACTTTGGTTCTCAGAAGCAGACCCTCAACCCGGGGAGCTCAGCAGCTGCAGGCCCTTTCCAGAAGGGAGCAGCTCCTAACAGGGCCTGTCCAGACGGAATCAATAGGTGGGCACCAACCCAGCAGGCAGTTAGGGTGGAAACAGGGCTGATTGGGATTCCCCCTCCGAAACGAAATATTCTAAACTCAGTCATTTAAAATTTTATTTTAAATTTTCTAAAATGAAAAATCACTCCTCAAAAAATACTTTATCAGCAAAGGAAAAACTGCTTCTCTTAATAAACACCTATAAAGAAATTCTAGTGACAGGGGAAACCGTACAACAAAGAGTTGGATGAATTTATCATAAATCTGTTCATCGAGATGTAACATTCATTTAAATAGAGGCCATACTGTGTGCAAAAGGAAATCTTTTGTATGATATTTTGTAGTAAACTAAAGAGGATGACAATTGCTTTATTACCCAATACTAATGTGAGATTCTTCATTTCTTAAGTCCCAAAGGCATTGCACAGTCAAGAGATAAGTGGATATATAAATACAGTCAGACGTATCAGTGCCTGTCTCATGGAACTTGACCCAAATTTAGGTTTTAAATTTGCTCAACTTCTTACCAAGTCCTAACCAAGCCTGGCAACATATTGGAAACCCCATTCCCATCAGTATGTGGGGTCTGGAATTAGTCTTGTTGTTCGAAGTCTGGTACCCAGGGTACCTGTAGTTCAAATCCTGAATGAACTATGTCTTCACTGCTCCCTATCTTCTTTATGCACTCCTAATCTGCATTATGGGACTTCTTTCACAATTTGTTTTGTAACCCATTTCTCTCCTAGGATATACGTCTACCCTAAACTCAAGCCCTCTTGACTAGAGTCTCGACAATCACCCTAGCGTCAGCAGCTATCCTCCATCTCTCCCCCTACCCCCTGTAACCACTGCCATCACTACCACCACTACCCCTATATTCTACCTGGTGGCTGGGGTCTTGCTTCCAACTGGACAGAACTGTTCTTTCATCATTTGACTTAAATTATCGCTATTTCATGGAGATCCCTGCCACTAAGCCTCACCCTAAAATGTCTCACATTTTAAATATCAACATTAAATGAATAAGATGGAAGTTCACATCATCCCATGGACATTATGACAACTCCTAACCACTAGTCTTAGCCCTGCTTATGCCCAAATTGCTCCCCTTTCCCAAGCAATCTGCCCAGAATGAGGCTCCAAAATACTTCTTTAAAATTTTAATAACTTTTTTCTTATATTCTGAATTTCTTCTTTGAGGACTACAATTGTATAAATCAGATATTTTAACCAACACTTTCATTAACTGAAGTTCTTGGGGTCTCATCATCCTGTTGGATGTATGTATTTTCTGACCCTCACTCACAGTAGATTATTTCCCTGTGTATTTTGTAATTTTAATCTGTGTAGCTTCCTCTGGGGTAATTATGTGCAACTAGGGTTAAGGATATAACCACCACCACCCCTGGCAGGTTTTGCATTTGCCTCTACCAAGCACTCCGGAAATAATACCAGCCTAGCCTAGACCACCTTTTATTTTTGGTTGATTTCTCAGTGTGGGGGAGTTCCTGGACCCCTACAGATAGTGTTAAGTCAAATGACAAATCCATATGAGGGCTTGTGGTTATTAACCTCAGGTGGATACTCTTTTGGTCGACCCACTGCACAGGTGGAAAGCATCAAGCTCCTGGTTGCCTCCACATGTTGGTAGGCACATTTTTGTTATCCTGTCCTTTCTCTGAGGCCACAGCCTTTTGGGGTTCCAGCATTATGGGGTCATCTAACCTGATACCAGCCCAAGGCCTCTTGTGTTCTTGCATGGGATAATAAACCCAGGGCTCTAGGTTAACAAGACCAGCAAACTCTCCAGGGCACCATAAGAGTATCTTCCACCACACCATTTTCGTTTTCAATTCCCTCTTCACTTTTGATATATGGGGATGTTGTATATTCCCTGATTTCCAAGTGGTTTGTAATGAGAGACTTTTTCATGTTATCTAATTCACAGTTTTGCTGGGAATAGAAGTTTCAGTGTGCCTTTTAAAAAAATTTTTTAAATTAATTAATTAATTTATTTTTGTCTGTGTTGGGTCTTCGTTTCACGGACCTAGTTGCTCCGAGGCATGTGGGATCTTCCCAGACCAGGGCTCGAACCCGTGTCCCCTGCATTGGCAGGCAGATTCTCAACCACTCTGCCACCAGGGAAGCCCCTAAAAATTTTTTTTATTTTATTGATGGATAGTTGATTCAGTGTGCCTTTTTAATAACAAAAAATTCAACTGGTTGCTCTAAGAGAGTAATTATGTATCATTTAATATGATTTTTACATAAATAAAAAGTACCTTCAGGGCTTCCCTGGTGGCACAGTGGTTAAGAATCCGCCTGCCAGTGCAAGGGACACGGGTTCGAGCCCTGGTCCAGGAAGATCCCACATGCCGTGGAGCAACTAAGCCTGTGAGCCACAACTACTGAGCCCTTGTGCCACAACTACTGAAACCCGCACACCTAGGGCCCATGCTCCGCAACAAGAGAAGCCACGAGAATGGGAAGCCCGGGCACTGCAACGAAGACCCACCAGAGCCAAAAAAACCAAACAAACATATAAATAATTTTTTTTTAAAGTACCTTCAAGAAAAATAATACAAGATCTTACAGTGATGTATTTCAGAGAATGTCTCACTATAGTTTATATATTAGTTATAAATCAGAAGGCTTAGGATATAATTTCTGCTCTGTGAAATAATAAAATATCATTCATTTCCTATTATCTTTTTTCATATTCCTTGTACATCCACTATCACCCTGGTTCAGGCCAGTACCTCATACCAGGATTTATAAAATAGACTCAACCAATTTTACCATTTCCAGTCTCTCTCAATTCCAAATCATGCCACAGGTAACCACCAGATTAATCTTCCTAAAAAGCTGCTCTTTGAGTGACGTGCTTTCTACATTTCTCTCATACTTCCCTACACAACTTAGACATTTACTCACTATCCGCCTGTACTCCTTGTTAATTCTTGCTTTTGTTCATAATTTTACTCTCATCTAGAATGCCCGTCTTCCTTCTCTATTCCTTTTCAATCCCTGCCCATTTTTTAAAGTTTCTATTCAAATCTTTCATCTTGAAAAGCTCTCTCACCTACCCACTGGAAGGAATCCTGCCCCTCTGAGTACACCATTAGGTTCTAGCATCTCAAATATTCGCTCATCATTGTCACATAGAGTACAAAGAATCCCCAATTTACAAACAAGTTGTATTCCAAAGATATCTTTATAAATTGGCTGCTTGAAATGCTGAATACGATCTCCCTCAGAAGTCAGATTATAAATGCTGGTTGGATTTTTTTTCACTTTTTATTTTATATTGGAGTATAGTTGATTAGCAATGTTTTGTTAGTTTCAGGTGTACAGTAAAGTGATTCATTTACACATATACATGTATCTATTCTTTTTCAAATTCTTTTCCCATTTAGGTTGTTACATAACATTGAGCAGAGTTCCCTGTGCTCTACAGTAGGTCCTTGTTGTTTATCCATTTTAGATAGAGCAGTGTGTACACGTCAATCCCAAACTCCCTGACTATCCCTCCCCACTACCGTTCCCCGCTGGTAACCATAAATTCGTTCTCTAAAGTCTGTGAGTCTATTTCTGTTTTGTAAATAAGTTCATTTTTATCTGCGTAGATTTTGAAGCTAGCTCACAGAAGTCTACTTAGCCTTTAAGGAAACTGAACCCAAGAGCTCAGGACCAGTTTAAGAATCTGTGGGTCAAAATTTTATGCTGTCCATAAAAAGCAAAAAGATGAATAACAATTTACTCCTCTCTTTTGATAAAGCAATAATTTCTGCTCTTGGGCAACTTTCTACTTAATTTAACAAACATTTATTGGACAATTACTAAGTGACAGATTCTGTAGAAATACAGTGATTAAGACAGGCACATCCCTTGGCCTCATAATGGTTCCTTATCCCTACCCCCTTCGTGTATGCCATACTCCCTCATCTCATCATGCCCTTCTTCCAGGGTCCAAAATTTCTGACCTAGTGACTGGGTTATTGGAGGTAGTGCCATTCACCAAGGTGGGAATTGCCAGAGAAAGGATGGGTTTTGATTTGTTTGGTTTGGAGTTTTTTAGTGGCTGCTTTTTTATGATGGTAGTGGCAACGGAAGTGGTTTCTGCTTTTGTTATATTTTGTTTGGGAGAGAGATGTTGTGTTGGGGAGAGAAGAGTATGTCAAAATCTATTGGAGCTTAAAGTTTGGCATGCTTGTGAGATACCAGGTAGAGATCTGCAGAAAAAAATAAAGGAAATGCTGTTTCAGAGCTTATGAGGATAAGAAGTGACTTGGAGGAATTCCCTGGCAGTCCAGTGGTTAGGACTCCTCACTTTCACTGCCGAGGTCCTGGGTTCAACCCCTGGTCAGGGAACTAAGATTCTGCAAGCCATGTAGCACAGCCAAAAAAAAAAAGTGACTTGGACCAGAGCTAGAGGTTTAGACCGATCAGCATACCAAGATAATCATTCGCATCATGGGTATGAGTAAGATCGTTTTTGTAAGTATAGGTGGCTTGAAGGTTTATTTTTTAAGGTGCTAAACTGGCTATATTGTCTTGTATTTTATTTTGCTTTTCCTCGAGGGCATTTTATAACAGCAGCTAGTGTTCTCCCTTAGGGCCAGAGCCTTTCCAATCCAGCTTTAGGCCCCATAAAGACTTGCACACTATATGGATTCAATAAATATTTGTCGATTGTTCCATTGTGTCAATGTTAGGTTTTGAGACACATCAATAATTTCCCTAGGGCTAATAAAAGTAATTGTAAACAGTTGGATAGTCTGATGTACCGCAGACTGGCTAAACATAGCAATAATAACTACCACATTTGCTAAAATAACAACTAAGCTGCTGTACACAATTTGGGATTAAAGACTCATTAAATAATAACACAATTCTTTCCAGCTGAATTGGCCTACGCATTATTCCAAGACAGACATTAAATATTCCTGCTCCTATGTTCCCAGTGACTCTGTTTATCCCACCTAGAAAGGTCCTTCGCACAGGTCCACCCTCTTCTACCTTGTTAACTCTTTCCAGTCCGATCTGTGAAGGCCTTCCTCAACACTCTGGTCCTAGAGCATCATTCCCAACCAGTACACACTATTCTGTTCCCTTAATTTTATCTATCTAACCTATCTTCCCAATCAGACTGAAGAGGAATCTTTTAACCTTTTTAGTATCCTCCTTGCCTAGCCCAATAACACCCATAACACATTGTTGTTGAAGACGATTGAAAGATAGCCACCAAATAAGTCATAGGATCATAGACGGTTAGAGATGGAAGGAAACTTTGAAAACCCCATCATCCTAGCCTAACATCAAACAGACATTGTGCATTTGTCCTCAGATTGACTACATAAGCTAATTGGAAGTTCCAAACTAGGACACCTCTGACAACTGCTGAAATGAGGTACTCTGATGATAAAGCTAACTTCATCAGTCTAACCTAACTTTCGTATTTTGAAGATAAAGAAACATAGTTCCAAAGAGCTAAAATTACTTTTCCAATGTTGTACAACTGCCCACTGTTAGAGTTTAGAAACCTCGTTTACTGATCTATACCTTGAAGGTTTTTGCATAATGCCAGAATATTTGGAGACTGGTACATTAGCTATATTACTTTTATGAAGGACAACTTGATAACTTTCCCTTTCTGCTTTCTATAATGATATTTTGAGTTCAAAATCTATTGAATAATTGAATGAGACAGTGACTGGATAAAAATTTTTCTTTGGGTTAACCAAAATAACTTTGCACTTAAAAATGTTCTTTGTGGTTATTATCACTGAATCTCAACTCCGAATGGAGTTAAGTAGGAGAAAGTTTCGAGAATGAAACTGCTTTTACTATTCTATCATCGCTACCAACTCCCACAAGGGCAAGGATGTTATGAATTCTCCAAAATACTTCTATAATATAGGTGTGGCTTTTTGATGTTGTGAAATCACCATGCTTTGTTTTATTTTGAACATCTTAGATAAAATTCAATCAATTGTCTTAAAATATAGGAAGCTTTAAAAATGGAGTATACTATAACACGGTCAATACCTCAACAAGAGAGTTTATTAAGTAAATGAGCATATTTACTTTCCATTACTTCCTCCTGAAGATCTGTAATAGGAATATTCAATGCCAAAATTAAAAACTATTCATTTCACATCTATGCTTATTAAGAATTTGCTTATAATTTTGATAAGAAAAATATATTGTTTACTAGCGGAATTAGCTCTCTTGCTCTTTCCCTCCCCCATCTTTCAAACTGACAATAAAAAAGAAACATGAATTTTACTTTTCAGACAATTTATTCAGTCTTGCTATTGTTATATCTCCAGGGACTAGATTTACATTTTGAAAAAATACCACAGTGTACATGTGGTACAGGGTATTCAAATACCCTACTCAGCCAGCATATCACAGATACTGTATAATAACATCTGGGAATATTAAACTTTGCCCTTACTGGCAACCCAATTGGCATCTTTAACTTACAATGCAGATGTTTTATACTGATGTGTTTTGAAAATATTTGAAGTATTCTCAAGACAGTATTCTGAGGTTTCTGCAGTGGTCCACTTTAGTCTTTTGAAGTTTTCTATACAATAGGATACATGCATAGATTTTCCAAAACATGCTTTGGTGGGAAAAAGAAAAAAAAAAAATCAAGGTAGCATTATACAAAGCTTCCCTGAGTGGTCTGTACCTAATTCCTTTCGGGCACCGTTGTTTTGGCAGTTCATGAACTTTATGACACGCATCTGATAAAACCGTTCCTGTTCCCACACTGCTTTGTGAAATCTAAATCATTTTAATGCCTTGTATTTATGAAATACTTATATTTATAAAGTACAGATATAAAATTTTAATTTTACCTCTGAGCACATCGTGTTTTGGCTGTGCGTTATCCAGAGGTGATACCCCATGATAGCAATTACTGCCTGTGTGTGCAGAGATGGCTGAGGAATCCGATGTATGTTGGTGAGTCCTTCAGCAGTGTTCCCACTGAGCAGTGTTCTTTCATTAAAGGCCTCGGTCACTTCTCCTGGAGCTTGCTCTGGTTCACAGCACTGGCTTCTCAACTTGAGCACAGTCTGGCTTTTGTCTACAAGAACCTGCCTTAACTGTTGTTGCTAGTGTTCGCCAGCGGTCTGCTACTGTGCCACATGCTTAAATGTGGACCTCAGAACATTTTAAAAACAGAACTGACATCTCCCCTATTGCAGTGTGATGGGGTTAGCATGTAGAAAGCACATACACTTTGGAGACACGTTTGCTTTGATATAATTCCCAGCTCCATTGCTTACCAGCTGTATGACTGGATAAGAATACTCTCTGGCTAACAACAAGGACCTACTGTATAGCACAGGGAACTATATTCAATATCTTGTAATAATCTATATTATATAAACATACTTTTTCAGATTCTTTTATATATATTTTATATGTGTGTGTGTATATATATATAAATATATATATACATATGACTGATCACTTTGCTGAAACTAACACATTATAAATCAACTAAAACAGAAAACAAACAAACAAACAAAAAAAGGAACACTCTCTGGCTCTCTGTTTTCCTTCTTCTGTGATGAAGGTAGTTATACTTCCCTGATGAGGCTGAGTGAGGATTAAACAAGAGGAACTGAATAGAACACTTTCCACAGCATTAGACCCCTATTAGCGTGTGCAGTTGACTTTCTGTTAACTCACTTGGATTAGCAAGTGTTAAAATGCACCCTGCTTCCATTTTTTTATTGTGGTAAAAAATAAATGACATAAACTGTACCATTTTTAAGTGTGCAGTTCAGTGGCATGAAGTACATGCACATCGTCGTGCAACCATCACCACCACCACCATCTGTCTCCGGAATTTTCTCATCTTCTCAAACTGAGACTCTCTACCCATTAAACACTAACTCCCCTCCTTCCTCCCTTGGCCCTTGGCAGCCACCATTCTTTCTGTCTCTACGAATCTGACTACTCTAGGTATCTTAGGTAAGTGGAATCATACAATATTTGTCCTTTTCCTTCAATTCTTATAAATCAGCTACAATTTGGGACTTCATTATTGATTACTTGGCCTTGGCATTAAATTACTAAGTTAACATTGCCACATGTATATCACATTTAAGATGTTAGGGTCCAACCCAATGCATCTATATGTCTATGTATCCCTACTACTCTTCTAATAGGCTGTTAGACTACATGGCGATGACGACAATGATGATGATGATGATGGTGATGACATAACCTCCCAGTGTTATCTCCTGAGTCTTCTCCTTTGTGCCCTCTGAACAGTAATTCTAATGTTAGCAAATTCCTCTCATCCTCAGTCTCTTTACAAAATCTGACTCATCTCTTGCCTGTGGAGAATCTGAGAACATTCTGTGCCCCAGCAACCCTCTGCAGCCCTCTGGAATGGAGGCTGCTCATTTTCCATCCCCATATTCAATGGGCACAGAAGCTATATTGGCATTCTCCTAGTATTTCTGTTTTAAAAAGTATTACTCTTCAATCTTTATGCAAAAACTCTTCATCATTTGGATAAACTGAGATACCTAACAAGAATCGCTGAGGGATTAGATGTGGTGTGTGAGAAAGAGAAATGCCAATGATGATGCCAAAGTTTTAGGGCTTTGGAAGGATGGAGTTGCTATTAACTAAAATACAGAGGACTGAGAAACCATTTGGGGGCAGAAGGAAGTATCTGGAGCCATGCTTGAACATATTAAGTTTGAAATGCTCAGTTGCTCACTAGACACCCAATGAGAGATATAAGCAGGTGATCCGGGGTTCAGGGGAGAGGTTCCGAGAACCTCAGATTCATCAGCCTATTTAAAGTCATGAAGTTGACTAAGATCATGTAGAGAATAAATGGAGACAGGAAAAAAGGAGAAATCCAAGGATTGGGTACTCAAACATTTCCAAAGGAAAGGCCAGAAAAGTCGGAGGAAAAGCAAACTAGAGTGGTGTCCTGGAAGACAGTAGAAAGTGTTCTAAGAAACAGGATCAACTGTCAAATGTTGCCAATTGGTCAAGGAAGATGAGGACTAAGAAATGACTACTGGTTTGGAAATGCGAATGCCTTTGGTGACATTAAAAAAAGCAGTTTCAATGCAGTGCTGGGCGTGAAAATCTGTCTAAGGTGGGTCGAAGAGAGAATTAGGGAGAGAAATTGGAGAGGGCTGGTATAAACAACTAATTCATAGAGTTTTGCAGGAAAGGGACAGAGAGGTAAGTGTGTAGCTGGACAGGAAGGGAGGTTTTCTAAGATGGGAGCAATAACAACATGATTGTATGCTGATGGGAATGATATATAGAGATAGGGAGGGGGAACAATGATGCAGAAGAGAGGGGGAGAATTGCCGTTGCAACATCCTTGAGTTCAGAGAGTGTGACGCCGAAAATGGATGAAAGGATTGGCCTTTTCAAGGAATGTGGCACTTCATCCACAGTAACATGAGAAAGGACAGTGCATATGGACGCGGATACAGGTAGATGGTGAGAGCTGTGAAAATTCTCTTCTGATTCATTCAAGTGTCTTGGTGAAGGGAAGTCATCAACCGAGTAAAAAAAGGAGGTAGTGGCAGTTTGAGGAGAGAAGGTACAAAATGGTCTAGACACTTACAGTAATGCGACTCAAAGGGTAGCACGCAGACCAGTGCTTTCTTGCAAATTCTCTGTTACCTGTCCATGAAAGGATAAATACAGAAATTAAGAGTAAGCATTTAGAATCTTTTATAGCAATTTGACAGAGTAATTTTTAGACAAATTTAGAATTTGCATGTCTTTATTTCATTTTTCTTGTAACCCATTTCAGTTGTATTTTATAAAAGTATTATTCTAGGGCTTCCCTGGTGGCGCAGTGGTTGAGAGTCCGCCTGCCGATGCAAGGGACACGGGTTCGTGCCCCGGTCCAGGAGGATCCCACATGCCGCGGAGCGGCTGGGCCCGTGAGCCATGGCCGCTGAGCCTGCGTGTCCGGAGCCTGTGCTCCGCAACAGGAGAGGCCACAGCAGTGAGAGGCTCGCGTACCGAAAAAAAAAAAAAAAGTATTATTCTAAAATGAATTTTAAATTATAAGAAATCGGCCCTTCACCACAGATAGTTTGAAAAACACTTGTTTAAAATGTGGGAGAAACTGACTAAGCAAACAGTATAACTGCTAGGAAGCATGAAGCCCCCACTTGATGCTAGTAATCATGAATTTAAAACACACAGTCAACATAGTTGTTTCTGTCTCATCTCATTCAGCATCACAGATAAGTTTTTATTGGTTGGAGAGCTGGATTTAAGCAGAGTTTTGGTTTCTCCAGCTGAGTACAATAAACAGAGAAGGGACAGAAGAGTTGGGATGTAGCAAGTGATCAATTATAGAGCGACTAGTTTGTCAAAACTCAACAAACGTAAACTTAAGATTTGTGCGTTCCCTTATATGTAAATTTCACACCAAAAGAAGAAAACTGCAAACAAATGTTGAACTCAACTTAATGATATGCGTACTGAAGAACTTAGAAAGTAGGGATGTCTAATTTACTTTGAAATGCACTTTTAAAAATTTATTTAATTTTATTTATTTTTGGCTGTGTTGGGTCTTTGTTGCTGTGTGCAGGCTTTCTCTAATTGCGGCGAGCGGGGGCTACTCTTTGTTACGGTGTGCAGGCTTCTCATTGCAGTGGCTTCTTTTGTTGCAGAGCACGGGCTCTAGGTGCATGGGCTTCAGTAGTTGCGGCTTGAGGGCTCAATAGTTGTGGCTCACGGGCTTAGTTTCTCCGTGGCATGTGGGATCTTCCCAGACCAGGGCTCGAACCCTTGTCCCATGCATTGGCAGGTGGATTCTTAACCACTGTGCCACCAGGGAAGCCCTGAAATGCATTTTTAAAAAGATGAATTGATAGATGAATAGAGGAATTACTAAGTGCATAAATATGTGATAAAACTTAATGGTAGAATTCAAGTGAAGGAGATATGGGTGGTCACTATAAAATTCTCCCCTTTTCACTGTTTGCCTAACAGTTTTCATAATAAATGTTGGGAAATTTTTGCCTTGAATTTTTGTGAGCGTTCATTTTAACTTTCCAGCCAGATTACTGTCCAAAAGACAGAGGACTTTATGTAAAGAAGGTTATTGAGTCCATTATTCTTTTTTCCACAGATGGAGAAACTGAGTCCTGAAGATGATGAATGACTTCACCAAGATCAGGTGGCAAGTTAGGGGAATATCTGGCTCCTACTTAGTTTCTTCCCAGTGCACTAGGGGCAACTGAAGTCCATAACTCACCCCAAGAGGATCCATGAAAGGGCTTCTGGAAAGCCCACTAAACTCCCCAAAACCAAATGTAAAATTTGGAGTGTATGTTCAGATGTGCATTTTCCTGAGGAGACAATTCATAGCTTTCAAATGATCCTTAAGTAGTCTATGACTCAAAAGAGGTTACTGTCTCTTTAAAAAGTTATGAGGGCCAATTTCTTTTCATCTGCCTTCCCTGGAAGTACCAAACACAGTGTTAAGACATTCAAGAAATATTTTTAAACTGAGAGTGTTTTATTGATCAGTGTTAAACTGATAATATTTTTAACCGATTCGTCATAATGGTATTCCAGAAGGCTTTCTGAAGTTCCCGGATTGTAAGGTTGTTTATAACGTAAGACACTCAAGCCCTTTCTCATTTTTAATTATTGTTGAGCTTGTCCCTTAGGGTCCACATAAGGCTGGCTAAGCTCTGAAAAAAGAGTTGCTTTTCTTTTTCTTTTCCACTTCTTTAGCATTCACAGATCACTGTGTTGTTTAGCAAAATCTATCCAAGGCTTTCAATTCTTAATTTCCAGCAAAATACTTTCTTATGCAACATCCTTCAAGTTCAGGCTGTAAGTTACCTGCTTTTGCATATGGGGTGAGTAAGGGGTTGCCTGTAAGCATAGAGTTAGGCTTGTGTGCTCTCGCCTCTGCCACGAGCTAGAGGAAAGCCATCTTCCTGAGCTTTAGGGTCTTTTTTTTTTTTTTGCCTCTGAATTAATACTTCCTGAAGTATGACACAAGGTTTTGTCACTATGAAGTGAATTATTACTTTTAAAATTGTTTGAAGAGTATGAAGCAACAAATAAGATATGTTTGGTCAAGCCAAGGGGGCAGAAATAGATATAGATATAACTTTTATACTCTAAGAGGCCCAAGAAGTTGTAAATGATTGAAGAAATGAATGATTTGGCAGAGCTGCTTCCAACAATGGGGGGGGGAAATATTCCTCATCTCATATAAGCATCATACCAGAGTAACTCTCCCCTCTACCTGTGCCTGAGTTTGCCATCCCACTAGTTTTCTTATTTGTCAACTCAGTCAACGCCTACCTTGATCTCCTAAAGGCCACATTTGTTAAGTAAATATCACAGAAGCTTATAAGCTAACTGCAACAGGTTTCACCTGAGTCTCCTAAGGATAAATTGAATAAACAGGCCGGCACAGCTAAAACAGGAATGTCTGTAAATCTGCTTGGGCTTCCAAAAGAAAAAGAATTGTTCAGGAAGTAAAAGAGTCAATGAGACAAATTAAAGGAAATAAAGAATTCTGGTGTGGACTGAACTGACAAGCTCAAGAATAAAATGATAAAGACCTTTAATCACGTCAGAAAGTCTATAAAACTATGTAAGTACAAGAACAAGAAAACGTTAATGATAAAGCTTATCCTGTTACATAAGAAACAAAATGAACTGCCAAAACTTCAGAAAGGTCAGCTCTATCAGATAGTATATCTGTATTGAATGCTCATATTGAAAACTAACTGGAAGCATAATGAAGAATTTTCTAAGAAAGTTTGCTCTTTTTAATGACTCAGATTATATCAAATATCGAAAGCACTTGCACCTTTCTAATTACCCATGAGAACATGCTTGGGCTCAACCCATCCCACTGGAGGCCACCTTAGATCAGACTGCTAGTTGACCAACTAGTGTGTGAGCCCTAGATGAGCCCAGAAAAATCACCCAGCCCAAGCCCAGCCGACCCACAGAGATCAGTAGAATCACCCAGCCAACCTACAGCTCAGTCTCCCCAGAAAATACCCCTTATGGAGTGGGAGCAAGGGCAAAGTGGGGAGACCAGTGAGGAGGATACTACAGTACGCTCTACTGACAGCCCCTAAACTGCCGGTCAATGCTAACCTCACACAGAGAGAGACATTCAGGCATTATGCAGCTTCCGAGGTAATGTAGCAGGGAGTACACAGTACCACTTATGAAGTAGCCTTCCCCAATAATAGGAGATGCTCTGACCAAGCATCCAGATCTAACTACTAATTTACAAGAAATACAGGGGACAGAAAACGTGTTGATAACAGGGGGATGCAATCAGCAAAATTGAAGCTACGGAAAACTCTGTGGGACAAAGTACCTGGTTTCTTCAACAAATAAAGGGTAAGGAAAAAAACAGAGACACAAGTCAACCATAAAAAACATTTATGAGACAATCAGGGAAATTTTAAGAGTAACTGTATACTTAACAATAGGAAGGAATTCCTGAGAATTTTCTTAGATGTGATAATGTATTGTGGTTATTTTTTTTATAGTCCTCATAGGAATACATACTGAAATATTTATGGATGAAAAGATAGGATATTTGGATTTGCTCCAAAATAATTCAGTTGGGAGGGGGGGATGGGTGGGAGTATAAACAAAACAAGATTGTGCATAAGTTGACCATGGCTGAAGTTGGGTGATGGATACGTGGGGCCTCGTTTCTCTCTACCTTTGTATATATCTGAATTTTTCCATTTAAAAAATGTTTTAAAAGTATGAGAGAATATCATTTACATACAACATATGACAGGAAAAGGTTCATGGATACTGCTCTTCCTCATGATTGACAATTAAGCCTTTCTATTGCAAGAAGTGCCTCTCCTTTGCAGACGCTTGTTTCTCTGGGGACCCCCAATGACATTATTAATGCAAAGATGCCCCCCTGGCTAGAGACTGGCTGCAACCAACTTAAGAAAGAAATGAAGGCAAGGTAGAAACATGTATCTTCCTTGTGTGCCTGTAGACTGTGTTTTAGTGTATACACACTGAATGACTACCTTTGTTAATTAACCAGTTTTTAAATTATTAAAACAAAATCAAGTTCATGACAAAAAATCCAAATAGCATAGAAGATAGGGAAAAGGTGAAAAGTAAAAGTCTTTCTCTCAACACCCAATCTCACTCCCAGAGGTGTGGAACCACCTAACTACACATTCTTGAATGTTCTTTTAGAAATATTCAATGCATAGTCAAGTGTGTGTGTGTGGGTGTGGGTGTGTGTACGTGCACGCATGCGTATGTGTTTGGAAGAGTTATTTTTAAGGAATATTTGATTAAGCACAAGAACGATCTGGCTTTTGGTTAATTTTATTATAAAATATTATTAATAAGTGTATAATACATCTTTATTTGGCAGCAACACTTTAATACTCACAGAGCTGTATATTCATACAACTTAATCATGGCCCTCTTGTCACAAATGATTTTCTGTATCATTCTAATATAGCTATTTCTATTTTTATTGATCATTTGAAAATATAGCTGAATTTTTCACCCTAATATAAAACAAGATATATTAAAATGAAAACAAATTAATGGCTTCTTTATCATTGTTTCTTTAAATTCTTCAAGTTGAAAATGTTTAGATGGATTTTCCTTTGGGGCTATTATGGCACTGACTCTCATCAACAAAGTTATACAAAATTTGAGTGCATGAAAAGAACAAGACTGTTTATTCTTAAGTCATCTCCCTGATTTAGGAGTAAACATGGTTATGTTAGAGATATATGCAACAGATTTTTCAAAATATATTAAAATTGTGAGTAGTTTTTTAATACGACTGCTCTGTAATTTTTAAACTTTAGTTCTTAAAAGTTGTAAGGTTTGCAGCAATAAACAAAAATGTTTAATTCTTTAAAAAATTTTAATCCACTAATTTTCCACACAACTATTATTGCACTTCAGATGTCTCTCAATTGAACTTTGCCTTCAGATTCTTTTTTTCCTATTAACTCTTTTAAATATTTCAAGATTCACCTCATGCTTGAGTTACCCATTACAGTACTGTTTTTTAATATTGCCCCTATTGGCATGTGCTCATTTTGTTTGTGCTCCTCCTATGATGACACAATTTTCAAATTATTGAAAAAGAAAGAGTAACTCTTACTTTGGTTACTTGCAGGGCTGGCTTCATGGACGTGTGACCTGGACAGTCACATAGCCCCACATTCAGAAGGGCCCCATACTTGGTTTAATGTGCTACTGTCACTGTGTTGAAATTCATAATAATTTTATCTTTGAACTTGTGTTTTGTAAGTGAAGTCCAAAGGCACAACATAGTGCAGCATAAGCAGATATGCACAATATGTGTGTGTCCATAGCTCCTTGCCAGCCCATTTGCATGTAACGTTCCTGGTGCTGCATGAGCACAGAATTCTAGTGGACTCAGCGTGGGAGTTCAGCAGGACTCAAAGCAAGTACAAGGTAAGCATTTTATGGAAGACACTGGCTTCAGTGGAGTGTTGGTAGAATGTGCATGTATCGAGAAGTGAAATAGAAAACAGTTGAGGGCTTCCCCGGTGGCGCAGTGGTTGAGAGTCCGCCTGCCGATGCAGGGGACGCGGGTTCGTGCCCCGGTCCGGGAAGATCCCACGTGCCGCGGAGCGGCTAGGCCCGTGAGCCACGGCCGCTAAGCCTCTGCGTCTGGAGCCTGTGCTCCGCAACAGGAGAGGCCACAACGGTGAGAGGCCCTAGTACCGGAAAACAAAAAACAAAAAACAAACTGGAATTCCACGATAAAAAGATGAATGGTAAAAATCATACCAGTAATTTAAAATGTCTAATTCTTCTTAAAGCAAAACTAAGTAATAATAAAAAGCAATGTGACAAGTCAAGAGAGAGGATGTGGAAGAAAGGAAAAAGCTTTATATTTTAGTAACTTTAATGGCACTTTTTTCCTGACTTTTGAACAAAGGGCCCCAACATCTTCATTTTGCCCTGAGCCTCACAAACTCTATAACTGGTCCTAGTTACATGTTTTTTGTCTTCCCCGGGAATCCTCCTGCAGGAAGCATGTTTTCCATTCTTAAGTCATTAGTTCACTCTCACAGCTGAGGTTTGGCTGGAGAAAGGACGTCTTTATTTTGGCAAATGGGCAGAACTGGCAAACAGAAGTAGCAAAAGGAATAATCGTGTATCCTGAAATGTAGTATGGAAAAATGCTTAAGCTCTTATAGATTAGGTTTTCTTTGCTTCGTTGTGGTTTACAGCTGTGGATGTTTCACACAGAAGAGCAGTTGTCAAATAAATATTTTTCCTTCATCACTTCTTTACAAAAGCTCAAGACTTCCCAGGGCCGTCTTGCTGTGAATTTTCTTTTCTCTTAGAAGTACTAAAAACAACCCAAGACTAACTAAGAGCTGTGTTGTTAATTTTGATTCTGTGCTTTTCTGTCAATGTCGCTGATGAACCATCTTCAGACTATTTCAACAAATGTTTATGGAGAGCTAGCTCTGTGAAAGCCACTGTGCTAGGCACTTGGGATACCAAGCGAAATAGAAAGATTCCCTAGCCTCAAGAGATTTTGATCTGAAAGCCCTCCAGAGGGAACAAATGAGGCCAAATGTGATGGTAAGTGATCTGGTGGTTCCTAGGGAACATTCTTTGGGGTTTTTTCCCCACACTCAAACTAGTGAACTCTATTTTTCAGGGTACATGAATCATTCCCTCATAACAAATTAAGCACATTAAGTTAACTAGGAGTACACTGGACAAATATATTATTGCTTCAGGAAATGGCAAGAAGGGACTTTAATTGACTCATTTGGAAGGAAAATGCTACTTTGAAAATAATTGGTATCCTCTGGAGTTGAGATTTTAGTTTCTCTGATTTGAAAATCTAAGTACAGAAATGCTTCCCATGAGAACCTGACCCAAATAAAACTCTGCAAGTCCCAAATCTGCGATTCAGAGGTACTCCTCTGACAATGATCAAAATCATTCCTCATGTTGTGACAGGCTGCTGTTACACTTCTGGTGTCCCTTCATCCGAAAGTCTCTGAGGTCTTTGTTTTCAACAGTCACTCACTATTCTTCATTCTCAGCACCTACATTAAGAGTTATAACTTGTCATGTGCTTTTACTACCGGGCTCTTGAGAGTTGTGCTGTAGTTCTATTATAAAAATGTTCCAGAAAATGATTTCACATCTATTTTAAATTATTTGCTTAATGTTAGAAGGCAGAAATTCTTTGGCAGTTGTTTTCATAGAATGCTCATGGATCCTTTTACCCCCAACAGTCCCCAGTTACATCATATTTATCTATTCCCCAACATCTTTCCTTCTTCCTTGCAATAGTACTGATTTTTAGCTGGGCATGTGGCCACTTGGTAATAGACATTTCCCAGCTTCCCTAGCAGCTAGGTATGGCCATATGACTAAGTTATATCTAATGTGATAAAGCAATATATATATGCAATAGCCTTCTTTCCTGTTGGCTGGAATGCAAACGTGACAGCCGGAGCTTTAGCAGCCACTTTGGGCCAGGAAATGGGACACTAGAGACAGTAAAGCCAAAAGATGGGGGAGCCTGAATCCCTGATGACTTTAAGGACTGCCTACAGAAGTAGAAATCTAGAAATCGAGAAATATTTTTAAATGGAGAGAAATAAAGCTCCACTTAGGTAAAGCCACTATTATTTTGGGTTCCTGTTACTTGCTACAAGGTCTAAACCTAACTGATGTATTTTCTTATAGATTCCTGGTTTATTCCATCTTAGATGAATTCATTCTTAATACTTATACTTTTTTCTCTACCTTGAAAATCATTACTCCTTCTCCTAGAGATTCCTTGAGAAAAATTATGCTTTTCATAGCTCTGGTTAATTCATCCTAGTTATAAAAAGGATTTAAACAGCAGAATAGCTGCAAATATTAAAGTAATAGCTGAAAATACCAGTTATTGGCTTTCTGCCATATTCTAATTCTGCTAAAGCATGCTATATTCTAATTCTATCTAAAGCATTCAGCCCTAAGCCCACCTCTAGGTTGATTTCTGATCCAATCCATCCCACCAGTTTCCACACTTCAACATTTAATTAGCAAAAAAAAAAAATTTTTTTTGAAGGAACAGGGCATCTGGGTTCCATCTCAAGCCTGGGACAAGTCTGATGGAAGCATCATTTCCCTTCCAATGTGGAGGTTGGGAGAACATTTCCTGTGGTAGCCATTGAAGTTGTTGCTGGAATGGGGAAGTTAGGAGATGCTGAAGTTGTAAGCCAGAAGACAACTGGAGCACTTCCAGTCAGAAGGACAAGGTAAGAACTAGATGGATAAATGAACTATATGTATAAATGAGTTATAGTCACCTGTGGAGAAAGTCTCAGTGGGATCGGCGAGCACCAGATTGGGTCTAGAAGAGTAGTTTAGGATTTAGTCTAGCAGCAGAGTAAACAGCAGAGGAGCCTTTTACCTCGTTCCCTGCAGACAGTGATAGAAGAAGTTCCAGTGGCCTCAAAATTAGAAATAAGTCTAACCCGGAAGACCAGAATGGGCATTCTTCCAAAGAAGACATACAGATGGCCAGCAGGCACATGAAAAAAATGCTCAATATCACTATTCACCAGAGAAATGCAAATCAAAACTACGAGACATCACCTCACACCTGTCAGAATAGCTATCATCTAAAAGACCACAAATAACAAATGTTGACCAGAATGTGGAGAAGAGGGAACCCTCGTACACTGTTGATGGGAATGTAAATTAGTGTAGCAACTGTGAAAAACAGTATGAAGTTTCCTCGAAAAACTAAAAATAGAACTGTTATTTGATCCAGCAATTCCACTCCTGGGTATATATCCAAAGAAAACAAAAACACTAATTCAAAAAGATACATGCACCCCAATGTTCATAACAGCATTATTTACAATAGCCAAGATATGTAAGAAACCTAAATGTCTATCAGCAGATAAATGGATAAAGAAGATACAGCATATGTGTGTGTGTGTGTGTATATAATGGAATACTATTCAGTTGTAAAAAAGAATGAAATTTTGCCATTTGCAACAGCACAGATGGACCTTGAAGGCATTTTGCTAAGTGAAATAAGTCAGACAGAGAAAGACAAATACTATGTGATCTCATTTACATGGGAAATCTAAAAAAAAGAAAAATCCAAGCTCACAGAAAAGAGATCAGACTTGTGAGGGGAAATTGAAGGAAAATGTTCAAAAGGTACAAACTTCCAGTTATAAGATAAATAAGTACTAGGGACGTAATGTACATGATGACGGTAGCAAACACTGCTGTATGATAGGCAGGAAAGTTAAGACAGTAAATGCTAAGAGTTCTCATCACAAGGAGAAAATTTTTTTTCCGTTATTCTTTTCTTCTTTCTTTTCTTTTTATTGTGTCTATATGAGAAGATGGATGTTAGCTGAACCTATTCACAATATATGTAAATCAAACCGTTATGCTATATGCCTTAAACTTATACAGTGTTATATGTCAATCATTTCTCAATAAAACTGTAAATATATACATACATACAAAAGCCTAAGATCATGAACAAATTACTACAAATATAAGATGGACATGCTGGCAGGTTAAGGTAACACTCTTAAATAAAAATCATAACTGGTTAAGATGAATGAAAATTAAGTTACATAAGTGGGTAACTTCATAAAAATAAAACTTTGAAGAAATTTATGAATGTAATTATAACTATAATTGATTTAACTCTTGAATTTGCATTTGATTTAAGTCTTTAATTTGATCTAGATGGAAAGGCTGGTATTAATACTAAATGATAGTGACCAATATAAGGGCTACTGTCCATTTAAAACCACTCAGTTTATTATTTTTTTTTTAAACATCTTTATTGGGGTATAATTGCTTTACAATGGTGTGTTAGTTTCTGCTTTATAACAAAGTGAATCAGCTATACATATACATATGTTCCCATATGTCTTCCCTCTTGCGTCTCCCTCCCTCCCACTCTCCCCATCCCACCCCTCCTGGCTGTCCCAAGGCCCCGAAAGCCACTCAGTTTAAAAAGAACCTCGCAAAGAACCATTTCCATCATGCAAATCCTGATGCATTTAACAAATTCATCTTAATTAAAAGTCTTAAAATGTCAAGAATGTTGGAAATTAAATTAAAAATTGAAACTAACCATTCCCAAACAATATTAGAATATATTAGTTGGAATAACTGGGCTTTAGTTCCTAAAAGAGCAATAGTAAAATATATCAAGCAGTGGCAGTACATATCCAGAATGTAGCAAGAAAACCAAAGTAAGAGATAGTGGCTGAACTCCAGTGAGCCTCAGATAGACTCCTTTCCCATTCCCTACAATGAAGTCATTTGGAGAACAGCTTCTTATCCCTGAGAGATGAAACTAGTTTAGCTACAGAGCTTTCTGTTCTTTCCTCTTTTTTTCTTTTCCTTACTGTAAAATAATTCTTCCCAGTGCGGCGGGCAGGCTCATCAGTGAGGGAGCACGGGTACCTCCAGGAAGAAGGCTTAGAATGGGGGAGCTGGCCAGGTCTAGCAGACACCCGAAGCGAGCTAGTCTGCTTTGACCGCTGTCCCGGAGTGTAGAGAGAGGGCTGAGCAAGCATCAGTTTGCAATCTGATTTCCTTCCTTGCCTAGAGGCCAGATCTGATGCCTTTGACACCAAAGAATACACAGAGTAACAAACTTTGAACTATTAACAGGAAATGTATAAAACAAAGTATTTACTGAATGTTACTATGTACTTGGTACTTGATGGATACAAAGCAGTAGGTATGAATTCTGCCTCTTGCTTACAATAAAGTTGGCAAAACAAGGAACAAGCATGTGTAATTATCTTTCCATGTATCTGTATCTTCCACTAGACTATAAATTCTAGGACAGCAGAGATTATATTCATCATATTCACAGTTGCCCATTATAGCCCAGTCCCTGCCCACTCAATAAATAATTGAATAAATAAATGAACATACACCTTTGAAGTAACAACAAAAGGTAGCCTCTACACAGTCAGCTACCAAAGTGAGGGGTAGAAAATTAAAGCCTGAAGCAGTTAGAGAAGCGAAGATAGCTAAATGATAGTCAAGGGGTTTGGAGGTAAGGTTAGAATTGGGCTTTCCCATTTCGTACAGAATAGAAGAAGCTCTCCCTGTTTGCTAGAGCCTGGCAGCCTATCAAATGTGTAAAGCATTCCCAAGAGAGGACATAAAGCAGCAACTCCAACATCAAAGCTGCTGTCCCCATATGGGACAACATTGGTCTTGTGGTAGGGCTTCCCAGGATAATCTCTTCTCAGGAGTCTAGAGACCTCCAAACAAATGACTTTATTTGGTCACTAAACTGTTCCTTAAAGTATCCAAAGCCTGAAAGCCTTAGATATAAAGCTTGATTATAATACTGGGATATTATATTGATTATATATACTAGGGATTCCCTGACAGTCCAGTGGTTAGGACTCCACACTTCCACTGCAGGGGGCATGGGTTCAATCCCTGGTGAGGAAAATAAGATCCTGCATGCTACACAGTGTGGCCAAAAAAATCACTGTAATTTAGGTGCCAATGATAGGTCTGAAATGTAAGGATTCGGCTGCCTTTTAGCTCTATGACTTTTAAGAATCAGTAAATGCCTGGGCTGTCCAGCTCCAGATTGCCTGGCCACTCTAGACAAAAGGCTATACCCAGGGGAGGGGCCTCATGGCCAACTCTACAGGACGGCCCAGGGCAACAGGACACCACCCAATCCAGGTCTCTCTTCTTGTCCTGGTGAGACCCCATCAATGTAAATGTCATATCCCCTTTGACTGGAAGAGGAAGGATCCAGTTTTCTGGAGGACTTATAGCTATTGGAATAACTCCACTCACATTCTTTTCCCATCAGCATGGGCCAAACCCAGTCTGGAGTGGTAAGCATCTAGATCCCTCTTAGGCTAGGTCACCTCCTCTTTCTTCCCCAAAAGTTCTGGTTAGCAGCAATAAAGCTTGTGTATCAGCTGGAGTCTCAGCAGAAAGCTGGTAATATGGGGACTGTTTGAGAAGATTTTGGTAAAAGGACTATTTACAAGGTTATGATGAAGGTATAAGGAATGAACAAGGAACAATACGATAGTGCACTGGGGCTATTTTTACCCTGACTAACAAGAGTGTAGAGAAGTTACCAAAACCTGAAGACTGAGGGGTTGTGCCCAGAGGGCTGCCAGACAGAAGCCAGGACACAGCCAGCCTGACCCAAGCCCGCAGGGAGGAGACAAGAAGGATAAAACTCTCCTCCCTCCAGTCTCCTTGGCCAAAACCAGCAGAAAGTTGGAGGGCAAGAGAGCCCTTTAGAACCTAGGGGCAGGACAGGAATAAAGACACAGACATAGAGAATGGACTTGAGGACACGGGGAGGGGTAAGGGTAAGCTGGGATGAAGTGAGAGAGTGGCATGGACTTATATACACTACCAAATGTAAAACAGATAGCTAGTGGGAAGCAGCCGCGTAGCACAGGGAGATCAGCTCGGTGCTTTGTGTCCACCTAGAAGGGTGGGACAGGGAGAGAGAGAGGGAGACGCAAGAGGGAGGGGATATGGAGATATATGTATGCACATAGCTGATTCACTTTGTTATACAGCAGAAACTAACACACCATTGTAAAGCAATTATACTCCAATAAAGATATTTTTTTAAAAAAAAGAGAGTCCTTTAGTGCAACTTCTGCCTGCCAATTCTGATGCAGGGAGCAAGGTGGAGAAGGATAGGCAGGGATCTCATAGGACAAATGTCAGCTCTGCCTCTCAGCTGTGCTCTGTCTATTCTCCATGAGTCTGTGTCTGTGTAAAGACCCACTTGTTCCAAGTAAAAAGGACCTCCTTCTAAAATCAGTCCTTAATCAGTGAGCCACAGGCAAATGGAATCATGGGATTGGGAACCTAAATTCTAATCAGCCAATGAATGGCTGTGTGAGGCTGGGAATAGTAAGCTTTCCTGTATTTAGGCTTAGACACTCTTCACTGTCTCACGAGTGTATTGTGAGGATATTTGCAGGACTTGATTATACGTTGATCCCCTTTTTTTCTACAATTGCTTTCCATAATGGATTAATAACTAGGAGCTTCCCTAGTTATTGATTTTTTCAAAATCAATCTATTTCCCTCTCTCTCTGTCTCTCTCTTTCATTGTTTTATATTCTTTCCCACTGCACTTCATCTGATATTGAAATCTGCCTTGTGGTGTGCTGTGAATACTTCTGTGGTTTAATTCCATGTTCTGTAAAAAGGTGATCCTTCAAGTCTAACAAGAATCACCCCAATGACACCTTACATAATCCTGATACTATCACAACTTGTTCAAAATGCAAATATTTTTTAAAATATCCTTACAATATGGAGGTAAAATGCCAGAAGCCACAGTATTCAAAGAATAATTGATTCTATATGATTGTGAATATGATGATAATAATGATAATGATAAATAATAGGTTTACATACTACATATGTTTACATATTATTAAATAAATAATGGGTGTTTCCTATGTGCCAGGCACCATACTATGTACTTTATATATATCATTTCAGACAGATTATTATTAGGTATTAATAGGTCCCATTATTACCGCCACTTTGGAGAAGAAGAAAGTGAGATTTAGTGAGGTTAGATAACTTCCCCAATGTTGTAAAATATTACTCAGATTCAAGACTCAAATCTAGGTTTGTCTAATGCTATAATCCATGTGCTTGACACTACAATATTATTGAATTTCAAAGCAGGCAGGTGACTCAAACCCTCTAACCACGTAATCACACCTATAATAAATTCCTAATCCAGAAGGAAGATAACACCAATCGGAGATAGATAGTAGTGACGGTTGCACAACAATGTAAATGTACTAATGCCACTGAACTGTACACTTAAAAATTGTCAAAATGGTAAATTTTATGTTATGTATATTCTACCACAACAAAAATATTAAAGAATTCAACAAGAAAAAAGAAAGCAGTATTTCAAACAAGAACAAGTGATTTTTTTTAATATGCTGTTTTAAATGCTCGTGTTATGAAATTAAAGATAAAGTTCAATATTATAAACATACATTACCTATTTTGTTTGCATGTATAAAATTGTATATTCAATTTTAGCAGAAAACTTTTAAATTATCTTCTTATTGAGGAGATGGAATTTCTCTTGTTTAATATTGCCATATATTTGCGTGTGGCAATTTTCAACCCAAAATCAATAGCCATCTAAATTAATATTTAATGAAGAGAAAAACAAAGATAACTTTGGACATGAAGTGACTCAGAAATTTTGCCATCCACTGACCACTGAGGATTATCTGAGGAGTTACTACAACAAACGGAGAACTGTACCAAGGAAGAGAATGGCATGGGAAAAACCAAAGTGGTGAAAGAAGAAAAGAAGACAGCACCAGATACACAAGATAATTGCTGTTATTTTCAACTGCAAATTGAAATAACAAAATAGGAAGCAACCAACATGCCCAAAGAGAACAAGGAAATCAGGTAAGTTACTGTACTTCCACTTACGAGAATATTATGCAGCCAATAAAAGTTGTAAGTACAAGGCTTCCCTGGTGGCACAGTGGTTGAGAATCTGCCTGCCAATGCAGGAGTACGTGGGTTCGAGTCCTGGTCTGGGATGATCCCACATGCCGCGGAGCAACGAAGCCCGTGCGCCACAACTACTGAGCCTGCGCGTCTGGAGCCTGTGCTCCGCAGCAAGAGAGGCCGCGATAGTGAGAGGCCCACGCACCGCGATGAAGAGTGGCCCTCGCTCACCACAACTAGAGAAAGCCCTCGCACAGAAACGAAGAGCCAACACACCCAAAAATAAGTAAATAAATAAAAAGTTGTAAGTACAAAGATTTTTTATAGTAATATGGAAATACTTTGAATCTTTTGACTTGGGAAAGATCCTTTATATCACATTTTTTAAACGGTCAGAGGAAGAATGAGAAGGCAATAGAGAAAAACGAAGCCCAATCTGGTGATTTGCCTCAGTTACATAGGATTCTGCTGTTAAAA
The DNA here is from genome assembly GCF_003031525.2 of Neophocaena asiaeorientalis asiaeorientalis. Classification (NCBI taxonomy): domain Eukaryota; kingdom Metazoa; phylum Chordata; class Mammalia; order Artiodactyla; family Phocoenidae; genus Neophocaena; species Neophocaena asiaeorientalis. The sequence continues at coordinate 3,805,187 of NW_020175831.1, read as the reverse complement.
CTTCACACATTTCACAGAATGATAACTTATACCCTTCCATTTGCGAGGTGCTGGGTAAAGACACAATCAGGCAGAAATGAGGGGTGGGAGGAAGAGGAAATAAAGATGACTCCCTACCCCCAAATTATCAGAAAAAGACAGAGAAAGATGTATCAATTATGGAATGATAGTAAGTATCTAATTATGCGCCAGCTGCCAATAAAGCCATTCTCTACAAAATTGCCCACCCTGGATTGCCAGTACGGTAGTCAGGGTCTTCACACCTAGTACAGGAACTTGTAATGTAAGCTTTTAGGAAAGGGGAGACATCTAGCTCTCTCAGCCCAGTTCAGATTAGAATGATACATATTTAAACTCTTTCCTCCAGACACCTGTAAGAAAGTAATTGTTTACTCCAGTTTACTGTTTGAAACAGGAGGTGAACCCCCAGAGGACTCAGAACTTTATTTTAGCTGCGACTGTCACTAGTTTGGGAACTCCTCCAGCTCGACAAGGCTCACTCGGGGTTTGTGATTCAAACATAGTTGCTCCCAAGGCTCCAACCAAATGACAAATGTCTTCATCTGAAAAGGGTTTTTATTCTACTCTTCTGAAAAAGGGAAATGTATTGCCTTTTTTGTTGTTGCTTGTTTTTATTTGTTTTGAGAGGAGGTTTTATTCAGCCCGTGGCAGACAAAGATGTCTGTGTCCTAATCCCCAGAAACTGTGGATATATGTTCCAGAGCAAAGAAGAATTCAGGTTACAGATGGAGTTAAGGTTGCTAGTCAGCTGAGCTTAAAATAAAAAGATTATCCTGGGCTATCCAGTATTCACAAGGGTCTTTGAAAGTGGAAGCAGGAAGCAGAAGAAGAATCAGTGTCGAGTGATGTGATATGACAAAGACTTACCCTACTATTGCTTGCTTTGAGGATTCTGAACCAAGGAATACAGAGCCTCTGGAACCTGGATGTGCCAGGAAACAGGTTCTCCCCTAAGGCCCCTAGAAAGGAATATAGCATTGCCGACACCTTGACTTTAGGCCAGTGAGACCCACATCAGATTTCTGACCTCCAGAATTGTAAGATAATCAGTCTGGATTGTTTTAAACCACTAAGTTTGTGCTACTCTGCTAAGGCAGTTACAGAAAACTAATACCAGCCACAAGCCAAACAACAAATTGCTAAAGGATACGTTTTTCAGTCTCATTTAGATTAAAATGGTTGTTTTACTAGGAAGGATTGCACAGAGATATAAGGATTCTTTGGGGCCTGGCTTATAGGACTACCGTGTAGGCAGTCTAAGCCTGCTGTCGTAATCATTACAAGTGGTGGCAGAAACAGCAGTCTTAAATTTCTCATTGATTTTTCACACTCAGTTGTGATAGTAACTTTCATCCACCGCAGAAATTGATTCCAGTTAGTGAAGAAACTGGAAAATATAGGCTTGTTTATTTCAAGGGAAATGAATGGAAAAATAAAGACATTTAACTTCTCCTGACACTCTGAGAGCGTAAAGCCTGTTTTCAGCTTTAAGTCTAAGAATTCAGAGACATTTTGACCAAGGCAAAATAAAAAAAAAAAAAAAAAAAAAAAAAAAAGTGCTTTACAGTCCGTCTAAATCAGAGGGGCCTGGCTTTTTAAACCTTGTCCTTCATGTGGGTAAGTGAGATGAAACCCATTAATCTATTCTAGAAAGGTAAAGGGCCAAGCCCATCCTCCAGAGATGAGAACACGTGACTCTAAACAGTTCAGCCATTTTAAAGCTAAGGCTATGTTGTGATGAACTGGTAAGTGCAAAGAGATGGACTCTTACCTGAAAATTCCATGGGATTTTCTTTCCTTTTTCACCCCCCTTCAAGAGTCTGTGAATGGAGCTTGAGCGACGAACATGGATGTTAAGAGGTAGATTCTCTTCTGAGGATGCACTTGCTGAGCTTCCATTTACACTTCGGGGAATTATGTGGGAGAATATATCCCTAATATTCTATGTTTAATTTTTTTTTCAATTAACAGTTATGTTTAGTCAATCCCCAGCAGGATTGTTGGTGAGATTGCTGGCTTCCTAATGCAAGTTTCTTTTCAGTTAGCTGAGCTAATGTTGATGACCTGTTTTCACTTGGTGATGCACTGTTAGATATATCCACTGTCTACCTAAATGCATTTGAGAATTAAATTTTGTCTGGGAAGGTTTGCTCATTCAACCTAGGGATTAGAAATTATATTGACCCAAGGAGCAAGATGTGCTATATTTAGTCTGGGACCAGTGCCAAGCATGCACAGCCAGACCAAGAAATTAGGGGTCCCTAACATCATTTTTACTCCAGTAACTTATAAAACATCAAGGTTAGCAGTTAAGCTACATCGTTTGAAAGTTATAATTCCCAGGTTTCAAATTATTTTAATTTTTTTTTGTTTGGAGCCTTGTTTTCAGATCAGTGATATTCAGTGCTTGAAGGGAAAGGAAGGGACTAGAAGGGGAAAGAACTGGCTTTTAGCAAGGACCAACCTATATTTCTATTCCCATTCTGCAATGAAGAAAGCAATCTACGAGGAGGCTAGTTAAGTAAATTACAGAAAGGCACAATCCAACTGGTAGCAGGGTTAGTATTCCAGCCCATACCTTCCTGACTCCAGAACCCATGCCCTTTTCTTGTTACTATTCATCCTCCCTTTGCATGAGAGAAAAGGAGTGTGTATGTTTCATTTCAGTTGGAGAACTGAGACCATTCTAATAATGGAATGAGTTCAGGCTTCTGACTCAAGCTTCCATTCCTATTTTAGACAATCATTTTCCTCCTCTTCTGCCTTTCCTTCCTAATAAAAGCACAAAAGAAATTAAACATTAAAACTCCAAGAGGAAAAAAATCTCTAGGAGGGCACAGATTGTCATTTATCTTTGTATCTCTAGTGCCTTGTACATTACCTGGCCCAGATTAGGTGCCTGTCACTGGCTTGTCTCAGGAAAGAATGAATTAATAAACCAAAGAAGATCATTCTATTTATAATGCCTATTGGAACTGCTGTTTCACTTTCAAATGTCGAAAAGTATCTTCTTATTTTAAGCCAGCTGTTTTGATTATGTTAACTATTCCAAATTTCTGAAGTGTCTTACTAAAGACTGATTCTGGACGTGGAACTATTTTCCCTCTCTCACTATACACAGACACACATATGCATATATATTTAGTACTATATTTTTATTGTGCTTCCTAAAATGACTTGAAACAGTTTATATTCAGAGGTGTAAGCACTCTGAACTCCCAAGTAACATTCTCTGAAAGGGTCTTTTTAAATTTCATTAATTAAAAATTAGCTCTCTAAAAACGAGAGCATTCATAAGTCTCTCTAAAACGTAGGTATCTCTTGGGCAGGATTTATAAATCGTCCAGCTGTAATGTAAAACAGCTTCAAAAACTTGGGTAGATGTGGATGATGAACCATTAACAAGGAATTAAGAAAAAAAACAGTAGTTCATATTTAAAATCTGGCTGCATTTGAAGCAGTGGTTATAGCTATATCTATGCAAACCCAGACAGCACTCAAACTTTCCAAAAGTAATATGTAATGATTCTCTGAGAATTATTCTCAAAATGTACACCTAATGTTTCCCACATTATACTTTTCTTTAGAATAAAATGTAGCATCTTAAGTGTCTTTACAGCAAAAAGCAAATACATTTTGGAATTTTTCTTACATAGCATTCCATGAAATGCTTTATTTCCAAGTAAAAAAAAATCCTATTTGTAATTAATTAAACATAAGTTTTGCTTCAGGAAAAAAAACATTTCCAGAACTTGAAATAAAGTGGGACATTTTCTATGAAAGACTTTAGTTCATATCCTTAAGAAGAGAGGTTTTTTTTCATAATATCACCTTTGCAGGATGTTTTGGTATAATGAAATTGTCAATACACGGATAGGTCATACATGAGGTGTGTTTGGATTGATTATGTGTTCTAATAGCCTGAAATCTAAATGAAGAGGTTTTCTAATAAGAAGGTAATAGGACTATAGAGATCCTTGTATCACATAAAAATACATGGGGAGGAGTGTTAAAATGTGAATGAGACTAATTGATCATCTTACTGGAGAAACGCTTATCTCAAGATGAAAAATGGCCACATTGTTGTTTGACATTTGGATTGTCGATGGCTTGACCAGAAGAAACCTTAGTCAGACACTCCAGAGACATGAGCAGTTCAAGAGAGCAGGTGCCTGGCAAAGGTCACCGATAGAATAATAGGGTTTTTTTCTTCACAGTCTTAAGAAAGTTATCGGATGCTGCTTATAGCTTAGTGAAAGGGGAATAAAATGATGGCCAAAAGTCATGCTTTTATTAAATAATACCATTCATATAACGACCACTATGAAAACTCCAAAATTTCTTCATAATAGAATCCCTAAGTAGCATACCGAGATATGATATTCTATTCTTTGCTCATCTGATGTACGTCAAAAGCAAAATATTGAATTTTTTTTTCAGAAAACATAAGCTAAGAAAATATTCAAGTTGCGTCACTAGTTATCTAGCTTGAAAATCATCCAAGTGAATAGAATTCTCAAGATAAGTTTAGACTGCATATTTGTTTTTATATTTCCATAATAAAAAGAGACTTTAGGTAAGCTTAAAAGTACTTTTAAAAAGAAATAAAAACAGGGCTTCCCTGGTGGCACAGTGGTTAAGAATCTGCCTGCCAATGCAGGGGACATGGGTTCGAGCCCTGGTCCGGGAAAATCCTACACGCCGCGGAGCAGCTAAGCCTGTGCACCACAACTACTGAGCCTGAGCTCTAGAGCCCGTGAGCCACAACTACTGAGCCCACGTGCCACAGCTACTGAAGCCCGCACGCCTAGACCTTGTGCTCCACAACAAACGAAGACACCGCAATGAGAAGCCCACGCACCGCAACAAAGAGTAACCCCAGCTTGCTGCAACTAGAGAAAGCCCGCGTGCAGCAACGAAGACCCAACGCAGCTATAAATAAATAAATAAAAATTTTAAAAGGAAAACAAAGATCCGAGAGGCCTCTCTACTCTGGCATGAAGATTTTCAGGTAGAAGGGTTGGTGGATCTTCTCAGTCATTCCATGCCCCTCTGCTAATCTCAGCATATTCTGTCCCCTGAAGCTGCTCATGCTCAAAGCTTTCATTGTTTTTAATCGTTTGGAATTTTAATACCCACATTAGCAAATACCACACAACCGAGTTATTTAACAACGTGTCGGTAACAATGCTAAGGCTACTGGTGGACATGAGGCACTTCTAAACTTGGGACTCCTCACTCTTCAACAGGGAACGGATTTCACAAAACTGCAAATTTTAACCAAAGTAGTGCCACCCTGAGGGAGATACAAAAGCTAGCACCATGCTTGGGGAAGTTAAAATTTCCTCACTACCTCCCGCACCCCAGAATTTTTGCACAGTGGATTTCAAGTTAAAATACACGGTATGGGCAGACTTGAAAGCAAACAAAATGTCAAAACAATGCAATATGAATATATATGAATAATATGGATCATACTATATATAAATGCAATATGAATAATATAAAGCCTGAAATGTGTCGGGGGAAAGGGGGAAAGACAGTTCCATTCCCTTTTACCTCGATAAGAGTTGGCCGTACATGATCTTCAGCCATCCTACCTCGACCCACCTCCCACACAACAAATGTACACTCCATCCTTGTCTGTCTTGGTCACTCTAGTAACAAAGGGCTGTCTCTAAGCATTATTTCCCCAATTCATGCTAACCCCATGGACTGTTCTGAAAATTATCTGATGGCGCTTATGAGTAACTAAACTAGCCACTGACCTTTTTTCTGCCCATAGCTATGTGAAACAAATTTTGAGTTTTTTAGGTATGAACAGTCTCATCTTTTTAACTAATGACGTTATTTATCCATAGGCTCTGACAAGTACAGCACGGTTTGGGCAGAATCAAAGGTTGACCTAATAACCAAATCACTGTGAGATTAAAATTCTTGCTAGCACTGCATCCATGGTGCCTAGGCCACCCCCATACAGCTCAAAGAGCATGGAAGAAGCTCAAAAACTACATCTTACCTGTCCTCTTCAATCAGGAATCCACACTTTTAAGTCCCAGAGGAAAATGTATAAATCTCTGAAATACCCGTTTCCAGGTGGCTACCAGTTCCGTGAATTCAGTAAAATTAGCTTTTTGCCAACATTATTTTTGCAAAATTCTCTGCAGATCTAGGTATCCCTTGCAGCCAAAGATTGCCCAAACCTCACAGCTTCTTATGACCTATACGTGGGAGATAACTCTAGGATCCTCTGTGCTCCAGAAACAGCCCTGAGTCTGGAGCTCCAACTACCTTTGGAAAGCTGACAGATTACTTGCAACCAAAGTATCATGAAGGACCAAGCTGAATTGCCATCTATAGAAAGACAGTAGCATCCAATCTTCTATCTGATTTTGAGGGTGGGTTGCATCCTAATCAAACCATTCAAGTGCCTGAAGAGTTTTATCACTGTCACCTCTGAATCACAAACCTTAAGCTAAGAATGGTGAACAAGGACTCCCAGAAGACACCCTGTCCACCACCATGGCCTTTGTCATTAACTTCTGTGATGTTTTCCACTACTCCTCAGGAAGAAGTCCGTGTAAGTAATTCCAAAACTCTCTTTCTCTTTCTCTTGTCCCCTACTTTTTAAGGATGGTAATAGTCACATTCTTTCATATTGAAGTCCTCTGAAACGTTTTGTTTCAGATTATCATGCAGAAGAGTCTGGTGAAAATTCTGAATCTACCATTTCCTAGCTGTGTGATCCTGGGAGAATTATTTACCCTCTCCTGGCTTGTTTTTTTTCAAAATGGAGCTAATAATACCTGCCTCACTGGGTACGTTTTAAGGATTAAATGATTATAAAGTAACTAGAATGTCATACGCACATAAGAGATGTTAGATTCTTTTTAACAGAAATTCAAATTTATTTACATAGAAACTTGTAAATGGATGTGTTTTTCTTTTGTCAGTAACGTCTTTAGTGTTAAATTATCTAAAAGAGGGGAATACCCAAGCTTGTTTAAAATTTGCACATTAAGGACTGACTTTAAATGTTTATATATATACAATATTATGCATTCTGTTTCTATTGTTTAGTTAACTTTATATTTTAAATAAAATTTCATATAATTCCAGTCTTTATAATATTTGTTTTGTGCATGCCAAGTTTCCATAGAGGGATGTATGATAATTATTTAATTCTATGATTGGATATATAGTTTGTTTCCAGTTCTTCAATATTATCATCAATAATGTTGTGCGAGAGAGGAAACTTTGTGCACAAGGGCTTTCTCTCATTGGTTAATTTTTCATTTCTTAGGATACAGTTCTAGAAATGGTATTACTGGATCAAAGAGTATGAACACATTTTTATGGTTTTGATCTGTTTCGTTAATTTTAAGTACAGGATAAGAAGAAAGTACTGTGAGGCGGGGTTATCAGAGGTCTGAATATGGAGAACTGAAAGATGGGAAAAGGAATATTTCAGGAAGAAAAAAAATGCCTGAAAAAATAAACAGAAGCAATTAAAATCTTAATATGAATAAAAGACAAAAGGAAATTAACCTGAGAGAAGTGAAGGTTTTTTTGGCAGTAGTGGAAAACCAGGCTGGATGAGTTAAGCAAATTCTTACTAGAGGTGGCCCTTGAGAGTGAGATAAACTAGTTAAGCTTGGTGCAGTTTGCCTAGAGGCCAGGGGAGCAGCACAACTGAGAGAGAGAGAGAGAGAGGACCCAGGAGTCACGGCAAATAGCTAGAATCAAAGCTTCCCATGCAATGTCAAATGAGAAGAACATGCAAAGTGAATCCAAACACTTGAAGAGAAAAGTGAGTAAAGGGACTTAGACATTAGTGTAAGACAATGAAGAAAAGTGTACTTCCCAAGAGTTCTCATCTGGCTGACTGGAAGTGAAGAGAAGTAGGTGTCACCACAGGGACAGCGGTCAGGTAACTGGGAAAGGGAACCTCCAGTTCTGAGGAGTACATTGGTCAGGGGTATTGATTCTGAGTTGAGAGTAGGACATTCAGGTGGAAAAGTCAAGTATAGGGAGCCCTTACATTCTTCAGGACTTCAGTGGCTTAAGTAGGGTACACAGAAAACTAGGAGTTCATAGTGCAGTAGATGACATCCTACCAGGAGATGGAGGGACTGTGGAGCTTCTGAGGTGGTCAGATGAGCCAAGGCCTTGGACCAAGGCAGCAGAAATCCTGACTTAACAGCGTGTGGTCTCCCAGGATGGCGACATGAACATCAGAATTTTATCAGAAATCCTATCCCATTCTCTAGTTCCGTGATCAAATGCATGGTAAAACACCACTGTGGTGAAACATCGGGACAAACAATAAAATAAAATGTAGAATTATTTCATTTAAGTTAGGCGCAAAACTGGCAATGCTGTTATAGGCTCAATCCATTTTATTTGGGGGCCAATAACATTGTTCGTGAATTACTAATTTTTACTTTAGAAAGTACCTGTGTACTTTCTAAAGTAAAAATTTAGCCTCCTCTAAAATACATGGTAGAGACCCTGAAACTCAGAAAATCTCTGAAGAGCCATAGGAATAGCTTTCAAGAAACTACACAATAGTGAAAATGTGGCAGGCCTCACACCTGACAAAGCCTACAGATGAGCTCCAACACACAGTCAGAATTCCAGATTCCTCTTTTAACTACAGAAAATTCCACACGAAGAATCTAATAATCCCCTGGGTCATCCAGAACCACTGAACACATACCCCATATTCTAAATATAACCCTTGGCGTTTCTCCTTGGAGGAATACTAATCACATGTGTGGGCCATATGTTGCATCTAATATCTCCCCAATCAACAAGGAATTTCCTTGGATTTTTCACAGGATCCCTGAGGAACAAGAAATAGACAGCAGGCGAATCCAGTTCAAAGTAATCATCTTCGATGGAATTAAATATAATCGTATACGTAATGGTACCAGGATCTGCTGGAAAAATTGGGGTATATTAAGTATACCTGAACTTATGCGTTTTATCTATTGATATTTTTAATTATCAGTTTTAAATTTATGGGGGAAATCTTCCCTTAAAATATTTTATAATTGAAGAATCATAAATAAGATTGTTGGTGTAAGGCCATGGTTAGTCACCTCCAAAAAATGCTCAGACTATCTGTGAGGTGAGTGAGGAAAGCGCCGGAATAACTCACAACGAGTGGGATTGCTGGT
>NW_020175831.1:3770088-3795950 GCF_003031525.2 Neophocaena asiaeorientalis asiaeorientalis | reverse complement strand
CAGTCCCTGGAAGATCTATCTGCTGAGCGTTCTCAGACTGCGGAGGAGGAAGGCTCTGGAAAATTGCTGGTAGGGAACAATTTTCTAAAGCCCTGTATCAGAATCAAACCAGGAGGGTGTTAGATACATCCATCTCCCAGGAGTTCTGAGCCACGGGTCTCGGGCCTTCTGAGTGTAGAAGACACTCTGGCCCAAGGTCTCCTGCTTTCTCAAGGTCAGTGGAGCTAAGGTGAATGTGCGGAGAAGGGAGCGAGAGGGAGAGTGAGAACATGAGGAAACGTTCTCTTACCCCTTTCCAGGGGTTGTTTTGATTCCTTTAAATTGATAGAAGTTCACAGAATTATATCTTTTTTCTTTTCCGTAACTCCAGTAAATATGTTCGTTGCAATTAAATAACATTTTGCAGTCCATCACCCTGTAACGGATGTAGCCTTTGGGCATTTTTGAAAACTAAAATTAAAAGAAAAATGAGCAAGTAAATGTGTTGATTAACGCATCTATGAGAATCTTTGTACTGTCTTTTAAACATACGAATGAATTTTTTAAAGCAAAATGATAACATGAAAATAAGTATAATGTGTATTGGTAATAATAAACCTGTTCTTCAAAACAACCACCAGTGAATTAATATTGTCAAACCCATTCTAGGGATGGAGACAGTAAGACATGAAGAGACTGACTTGATGTCACACACATTAGACTGGCAGAAGCGACAGCAGCTATCTCAAACTGCTGTCCAGCCAGGTGACAGTGAGTACCAGGACATTTGTCAAAAGCTTCAAAGTTCTAACTGCTTTGCTTCAAAGAGGAAACATTTTATCGGTACTTATCAGCGATGAGTGTGCTTCTGAGGTCTGTCGCCTCCTTCAGGGGCTACGCCTTCGTGATTCAAGCTGCCTTTCGGGCCCTCTGTTAGGGCGGAGAAAGGTGGATGAAGCTTGCCTTCCTGTCTTCCTGCCTTCCCTCTCAGGGCCAATTTAAGGCCTCCCTCCAGACGCCACACCACCTCCATGTTTCTCCTATTCCTGGGTTAATTCACGACTGGGATTGGAGCTGAAGATGGGCGTGGTAGCCAGCCTCTGAGATCCTCACCTCCTGGTCTTCGTACCTTGCTGTCCCCTCCCACCCCGAGTGGAGTTGACTGTGTGACTGACAGAACATTCTGAAGTGATAGTGTGTCAGTTCAGAGGCTTCTTCAGAAAGACCTTGGCTTCTTGGACTGCTTGCTTTGGAAGGAGCCAGTAGCCATGTCAGGAGGCCACTCAAGCAGCCCCACAGAGAGGCCCACGTGAGAGGATCGAGTTGCCAGCCACGTGAGCGAGCCGGGTTGGGACTGAATCCTCAGACTCAATCAGGCCCTCAGGCTGATGCAGCCCAGCTGACGTCTGGCCATAACCTGGTGAGAGACCCTGAGCCAGAGCCATCCGGCCACGCCGCTCCAGAATTCCTGACCCCCAGAAATTGGGGGGTCTGATGAATGATTATTGTTGTTTTAAGCCACTAAGTCTGGGAGTGATTTGTTATGCCACAATGGATAACTAATGCAGGAGGTTAATATATAACCCCTCTTGAGGGGCATTTATACTTTAACCAGAATCTCTCACTTAAAAAAAAAATGCCGAAATAACAGGTAGGGGTGGGTGCGTGTGTGTGTGTGTGTGTGTGTGTGTGTGTGCGTAAGAGTCTCACTGGCAGACAGCCTCTGCGTCACCAGGCTCCCCCCGCCCCGTGCCTTCTTTCTATCGTGGGAAAATAAAATGCAGTGCTTTGGGCAGCAGGTCACCTTCTCCCTCAGACTTGGATAAAAACATTCTTGATTATGACCTGCTATTCTTCCTCCTACTGGCTTTAAGAAACCCAGAGATGTAAAAACACTAAATCACTACGCTGTACACCTGAAACTAATATAACACTGTAAATCAACTATATTTCAATAGGAAAAAAAAAAGAAACCCAGAGAGCTAATGGGCACATAAAGTTTCCTATTACTGTAGCTCCAAACCTGGCTCTACACTAAGCCGTCAGGGCAATACCTCTGGACCTCAGTCTTTTTCAAGAGTAAAGTGAAGGATGGCTAACATAGATTTAGTGCTTACTATATACCAAAAACCATTCTTAAATACTCTTTAATAGATTGTCTTTACTTAATTCTTACAACAATCTTATGAGGTAGATACCATTTGTTCATTTCCCCACAAGGCAACTTGTGGGGAAAGCACAGAAGAGGTCAAATGATGTGCCCAAAATTTGGCACGAAGCCATGAAGCCAAAATTCAAACTCAGGCCCTCTAATTTCCAAGCCCATATTCTGGAACTGGACTAGGCAATCACTAATGCTCTTTCCAGCCCAAACAGTTAGGATTCTGTGCCGTGAGGGGCTCCTCCTCCACCCTACCTCATGGCACCTAAAGCACCTCCGCCTTTAGGTGTGTGCTGGGGCCATGCAGCCATCCTGGGTGCTCATCTGCACGGGAGGTTTGGGAGAGCCCCACGCCTGCCCTGGCCACATGAGTCTCACCTTCTTCTCCATCAGCTTGCCACTCTCCTGACATTTCCATTTCCACATTTTCTCCAGGATTCATTAAGGTCCATTAAAAATACTCCTGGTTAAAGTGTAAATATTTAACCTGGGAAATGCACACCAACCTGTTGTTACCCTCCTTGACCTATTAGCAGAGAACAGAGCCCAAAGGGAATAGGAGACTGGCCAGATACATTTGAATCTGGGGTGAGTCCAAGGAAGATCTGAAAATGTAGCATCTCCAGGTGCTGGAAGGCCTCCTGAGCAGTGGAGGAGCGCTTAGTAGGTGAGCAGAGAGTACCCCCTACATACACACGCACACACCCCACTCACACCCCAGACACACATAGAGAGAAAAGTTTGGCTTCAATTATCCAGAAGTTTGCAATCAGAAAACCCAGAAATAGGCTTTTTAAATTTAAGCATATACATAATGGATGTCATTTTGAAAAATACAACTTTATCTTTAAGTGACTTGTAATGGAGGTGAGGCACAGCAAACTCATTTGTTTTGAAAACTCTATGCTAATTTAAACAAGCCAGACACAAATGGACAGGTATTATATTTCACTTATGTGAGGTGCCTAGAATAGGCAAATTCGCAGAGACAGAAAGTAGGGTAGAGGTTACCAGGGGCTGAGGGGAAGAGTAATGGCGAGTTAGTTAGTTTTTAATGGGTACAGAGTTTCAGTTTGGGAAGATGAAAAAGTTCTGGTGATGGATGGGGTGATGATTGCACAACAGTATGTATGTACTTCACACCACTGAACTGTACATTTTAAAATGGGTAAAATGGTAAGATGTATATTACGTGATAAAAAAAAATTGTTTTAGTCATTTCTGTTTCTGGAGCTCTAAGGTCTGTATCTGGTCTTATCACTCCTCTTTTGCATCAGTCTCTAACGCCCTCCCATTTTTCCTCCAAAGTGCCTGTTTCATGTTTTTGTCTTCTTTGCCTCAAGACTTCAACATCTCTCATCAAGGCTATGGAAGTGAACCCTGAAATGGCCTGGCTGACTTCCATCTCTTCCCATCTAATCCATCTTACAACACTGCTTTCCATGTCATCTCAGAGCTTAATACTCTCAGTGTCTCATTCTTGCCTCTAGAAGAAGCTTAAAATGTAGTAAAACAGTCTTCTCTCTCACACAGAGCGAAACCCAGTATATGTAGTGGTAGATACATGTCCTTTTTTTTTTAATTCAAATTTAACTGGGCATCCCATCTTTTTTCTTTTTAATTGTTTATTTATTTATTTACTTATTTATTTTTGGCTGCATTGGGTCTTCGTTGCTGCGCACGGGCTTTCTCTAGTTGCGGCGAGCGGAAGCTTCTCTTCCTTACGGTGCACGGGCTTCTCATGGCGGTGGCTTCTCTTGTTGCAGAGCATGGGCTCTAGGTGCATGGGTTTCAGTAGTTGTGGCACATGGGCTCCGTATTTGTGGCTCGCGGGCTCTAGAGCACAGGCTTGGTAGTTGTGGCACATGGCCTTAGTTGCTCCGCGCCATGTGGGATCTTCCCGGACCAGGCATCAAACCCGTGTCCCCTGCATTGGCAGGCAGATTCTTAACCACTGCGCCATCAGGGAAGTCCCAAGATACATGTTCTTAATGTGCATTATTTCACTTATTTTGATTGGAGAAGGGCTCATTGAACTTTTGGGTACAGTTTAAAAAACAATAAAAGAGACCACTCATGTAACCAGGTTAAGACAGAACATTGCCAGTGAGTGCTTTAGAGCTGACTTAATCCACGACTGACTGGAAGGTGTGGGTAGACCCACAGGGGAGTTATGACAGAAGGAGCCTCAGAAAAAGAAGATACAGATACAAACTTGTCTTACTTTATCATTCTAACCCAAGCACGGGAAGAAGCACCTTCTAAAAGGATCAGAGTGGAGCACATGGACAACTCTTTAAAAAAAAAAAAAATCTCTCCAGTAATTATGGTACATAAAATCAGCATAACACCAAACATAGCAAAAATGGGTGTGGTGGAGAATCCAGAGTTAGGAAGATGAGCATATTACAGCTCCTGCCCTGGAGGAGAGAGACGTGGACGCAGATCATTGCAATAACCAGCAATTCGAATACAATAAAGATGTGTATGAAGTACAGAGTGGAGCACAGAAGGGTGTGGAAACAGAAGGAATTAAAATTAATCAAACTATGAAACCAAGCAAGAAGCAACTGGTAGTGAGAGCTTTGTTATCATTTCGTCCAAAATTCCCACTTTGAGCTGAGAAAGTTCTTCGGAACCAAAAGAGATGAAGGAAAAAACCCCACTCTTCTTCTCCATTGCCAGAGTCTATGAAGCAATTCCCAGCAAGCTTCCAGTGGCAGTTGTAGGATCCCCTTCTCCAGAGATCTCATGATCCACCCTGCAGCCTTATGTATTCAACGGGCTGCCAAAATTATTAAAGCAACTGGATGCATGCCCAACTGCCACTTCATTTTGTGCTGTGTAGACACCGTCCACAGCATGTGAAGCACTCCTAAAGCACTTAACGTTATTTTTGGACTCATCTGATCTCCCTTACTCCTGAGTTTATAAGTTCCTTGAGGGCAGTGCATCACACAGGGTTCTGAGAGACAAATACTGCACCCATTCAAGCCAGTTTAAACAGAAAACAAAAAAGATTAATTTTAGTTATCTCCAGGAGGGCCACGGAACTAGGCTTGGAGGTGGCTCCACAGGTGGCTGAGAACACCCTGAAAGTAAGTCAGGCTCAGGCCCCAGAGCTGGCATCACCACCACGGCCACTAGAATCAACCGTTCCTTTCCCCTAAGGAAAAGTGAAGGGCTGTTAGGGGAAGGAAGAGTGGATACTGGGCAACCCAGAACAACCAAACGACGGCAGCCATTGTAAAGCAGGCGCTCCACAGAATTTTCACAATTTCAGGCAAATGGAGATATCCAATACAGTTAGAAAAACATAGGCATCTATTTTAAGTTTTCTCACACATACTTAGAGGTATCAAGTTGCTAATGAAATAAGCCAACTTCGAAATAAAACAGTGAAAGAACTAGCATTTTCTCATCATGGTTATCTAATTCCTAACTACCCTCTTAGAGGCTTAACTAGACTTGTTCTTTTGTGTGTTTATCTCACAGACCACTATGAAATTTTGTCTTTCTGCAACAGAAATGAAAGAAAGAAATTAAAGAATATTTTGGTGTTGCTCTCCAGGAAAATGCAAAGCTCATTAAAACTGTGCATTCATAGGGACTTTCCTGGTGGCACAGTGGTTAAGAATCCACCTGCCAGTGCAGGGGACACGGGTTTGAGCGCTGGTCCGGGAAGATACCACATGCCGTTGAGCAACTAAGCCCATGTGGAGCAGCTAAGCCCGTGCTCTAGAGCCCACAAGCCACAACTACTAAGCCTGCGTGCTGCAACTACTGAAGCCTGCGTGCGTAGAGCCTGTGCTCCGCAACAAGAGAAGCCACCGCAATGAGAAGCCTGCGCACCGCAATGAGAAGCCTGCGCACCGCAAAGAAGAGTAGCCCCCACTCTCTGCAACTAGAGAAAGTGCGCACGCAGCAACGAAGACCCAACGAAGCCAAAAAAATAAATAAAGAACACGCATCCTTATAAAAAGTTTGTTTGTATCTTTATAAACTTGCTTTTAAAATAAAAGGCAGGGTCTTCCCTGGTGGCGCAGTGGTTGAGAGTCCGCCTGCCGATGCAGGGGAAACGGGTTCGTGCCCCAGTCCGGGAAGATCCCATGTGCCGCGGAGCGGCTGGGCCCGTGAGCCATGGCCCCGGAGCCTGTGCTCCGCAACGGGAGAGGCCGCAACAGTGAGAGGCCCGCGTACCGCAAAAAAAATAATAAAAGGCAGTATTTCTTTAGTTTTGCTTTATAAGTACAGAAAAAATGATACTTTGAAGTGTAGTTTTCCATATTTCTTGGTTTCCCATTTTCCTTAGGCTAAAGGTATTCTTATTCTTTTGCTAGTCATGAATTTTGCTTTTATCAGCACAATTCAGAGCTGGTTTCCAACTGGTAAGATGAAAATTGAACATATGTGACACCCAAGTACTGAATTCCCTATTGAAGAAATGAATGATAGACCTTATCTATCATTTATTTGACTCGTGTGTACACCCATGTATATTACAGACATTTTTATTTAATTATTCAGGAATTGGCACATGAGATGCATTATCTAATTCCTCTGGGGTCTTCCACCGGCAAAAATAAATGCAAAGAATGTAGCTACCAAATGCATTTTTCCCTTTTTCATATATTTTAAAGTAACGGCTTTATTATCTCTACATTTAATGATTCATTATTTGAAAATTTTAAGCAATATAGAAATGTACTACAGAGAAAACAAATCAACAAAATTCTACTATGTAGAAATAATCATCATTAATATTAACATCTCTCTATATACATAGATGTGAGGAATGATAGATGAACACATAGAGAGATAGTTTGGTGCACGGAAATAATTTTATAAAACTGGCTACATACCATGCATATTATTTTTTAAATAAAAATATTAAATTTAACAAAAGAGAGAAACAGGTAAAACTAACAGTTAGATAACTGTTTCTTCTTCACTAAGAGAGCAGCCTCTAATAGAGCCTTCTGACATTAAGGGAAGAAAATATTTAAAAGTTTGGATTTTTTAGTGACCCAAATGTGTTTTTGAATTTTATTAAAGTGTCCCTAATACCACATAACCTTAATTGAGAAAGCTTTAAGTTAATTCTATTTGTCCTGAGTTCAAATGATAATTATGTTTTATAACTAAAATTGAAAGAGGACAGAATTGGAAAATGTGAAACTGTTACTTATGAATAACCCGGGGCTAGCTTGCCTTTGTCCTTGTGATGCATACTGAGTTAGGGACAGGTATAAAACAATACTTTTATTATCTTTGATCATTTAGAATGAAGATTATTCAGTGCAGTAGTATAACGAAATATGTAACTTACAATAGCCTGTGTTTATGTGGGATGCGTTAAGGAACCTGTAACATTTTCTTATAAAATATATACATTTTCAAAATCGAGGGCCAAGGCAAAAATCACAAACCTTCGATAACCGTGGACTTAGTTCTTGGATAGTGTAAACATGTGACAAATTCCAAAGCATCTTCAGAGGTACAAACACAGCTGCTTTTGAAGTTTGCAAAGGAACCATATGCTGCTAGAAAAATAGATTATTCTGATTGCATGTGGGATTTTATTTGCAGTCAAAACAGAAGAATAAATTGGGCTTTTTGTCAGGTAAACTGAAGAAAGTGCAAATTGCTTTTAAAGTCAATTGAAGATGTTAGGGACAAATAGTATGCTATCTTCATCTGAATGAGAAATATTATAGTTTAATTTGTCCTTTGGAGCTCAGTTTATTTATTTACATTGAATCTATCTTTTCTACAATTCTTTCATAAGCTGATAATTTCTTTCTTGCCCCCTATAGTGAAGCCAACACAATTCATGAATTTGAAATGTAGCTCAGGTTTCAAATGGAAGAGAAGATATGAACATTTATATATGGTCGAATAATAACTCATACAAGCAATTGAATGCTAACACTGTTTTGACAATTAGGTCCTAGGCATTTAGGAAAAATAAAATACTTTCTATTTATATAGGACTTTATATAAGACCTCAAAGTGTCCTTTTCGCAGCAAGTTGTTTTGTTTTGTTGTTGTTGTTTTAGGTTAAGAGCAGGCTTTCTTCTGTTTTTTTGTTTTTTTTTTTTTTTTTTTTGGTACGCGGGCCTCTCACTGTTGTGGCCTCTCCCGTTGCGGAGCACAGGCTCCGGACGCGCAGGCTTAGCGGCCATGGCTCACGGGCCCAGCCGCTCTGCGGCATGTGGGATCTTCCCGGACCGGGGCACGAACCCACGTCCCCTGCATCAGCAGGCAGACTCTCAACCACTGCGCCACCAGGGAAGCCCAAGAGCAGGCTTTCTTAAACCCACAACGGAAATAGTTATAGGTTTATGCACAGTTGAGAAATTCACAATTCCCCACTGGCAGAGTAGGTAAAGAGAGGAATTTCTCCCTTCTGCAGTAACAAAGGAAAAAACGTGGTTGATCATATTTTAACTTTGAAGTCAACAGAACACAGCAACCAGAGTCTATTTTTAAGGATGATCCATTCAACACAGGGAGGTGTCCCGATGTAGGAAAGTCATGTAAATCAGCACTTGGTTCTAATTTATGACACCTGACCCTTAAAATACCATGCATGTCAATTCACATGTCCTTTGGATAGAGAAAAATTGAGCAGAAGTGTGATGGATCTAAGTTTTCTGCGTCGCCTGGAATGATCCAGTAAATTGAAAGCAGTGTTTAATGGACTAATGCCCCCTTTATTTTTTTTTATTTATTTATTTATTTTGCGGTACGCGGGCTCCTCACTGTTGTGGCCTCTCCTGTTGCGGAGCACAGGCTCCGGAGGCGGCTCCGGACGCGGCTCCGGACGCGCAGGCTCAGCGGCCACGGCTCACGGGCCCAGCCGCTCCGCGGCACGTGGGATGCTCCCGGACCGGGGCACGAACCCGCGTCCCCTGCATCGGCAGGCAGACTCTCAACCACTGCGCCACCAGGGAAGCCCTAATGCCCCTTTTGTTTTTTATTTCCCCCAGGCTTCTTCTAAGGTCCTGGGCTCTTACTTATTTCAGAGAGTTCTCAGCCACTGCTCTCATCAGGTATCCATTAACTGCCGTTTTACCTTAGTCTGCCATCATGTACCACCAAATTTTGCTAATTTTATCAATAACCCTAGGACTTTACTTATTCTCTCCAAACTGATTCTCTGCAATTCTTGTTTTCTTCTCAATATCTCTTCAATTCTGATTGTTAATATTCTATGCCTGGCACCCGGGAGCTCAATAAATATTTGTTGTATATCTAAATTATTTCTCTCCTTTAGCCTGCATCTTTTCGTTCTGGCTGCCTATTACAACTCTCATAATTCATTCTGTGTTAGTAATTAGTGGTTGTTTATTAAGCCTCAGACATTGTGCTAAGCAGTCTGCATGTATTATCTCTGTTCACGTCCAAAAGTCAATGAAGTAAGGACGTTATCATTCCCATTCTTTTTTTCTTTCTTTTTTCTTTTTCTTTTTGTTCATTGTTCCTTTTGCTGTGCAGAAGTTTTATATTTTATTTATTCTTATTTTATTTTTATGGTTACTTTGGGGGTTTTTTAGGCCGCGCTGCGCGGCATTCGTGATCTTAGTTCCCCCACCAGGGATCGAACACATGCCCCCTACAGTGGAAGTCTGGAATTTTAACCACTGGACTGCCAGGGAAGTCCCGTTATTATTGCCATTCTTAAGGGAGGAATGTAGAAGCTAAGTGTAACTGAGTCATCTGTCCCAGCATTTGCTCCCAAGCCTATCTGCCTCCACTCTTGTAACCACTACATTTAATTGCTTCCAGACCTTTCTTAATAAACTCCACACTAGACCTTGTTTGGTTTCAACAATCCTCCTCTAAGGGTTCTGCTCCCATAAGGTCCTCAAGTAACTGTAACTGTAGCAATTAACACAATATATTAGAAAGCCTCAAACAACAACCAAAGTGCATTATAAATTATAGTCTGAAAGGATAAAATGGATCGTTTTAGACAACATTCACACTCTTCGTTAGTTTACAATGTATTCAATCAAAAGAATGTGCCTCGAGGCACAATGAAAGAAGTCTATAGTTCTCCCTCCTTCACCTGCTGGCCTGCTATTGGTATTTTATCCTGTGGTAAAGAATAGCTTGTCTTCTACAGTAAATAATAAAATATAAAGAGTACTTAGCAAATAAGTGGTTATAGTGTTCTTCACCTGGTAGAAGAGGCACTTAACAAGTAGCTCTGTACACTTCATCTGCTAAAACTGCCTTCAACTTTCAGCGAATAGTATAGAGAGAGAACTCATGAGGGAGGGGGAAGAGGGAGAAGGAAAGAGAAAGTGAACGAGAAAGAGGTCTCATAAAATGGCAGGAGATTGTAAGTGCTGAACAAATAATACAAACAATAAATGCTACAGAAGCTCAGAGGAGCTCACTTTAAACTTGGATGATGCAAAAAGATTTTACAGAGGTGATAGGATTTGAGCTGTGCCATAAAGGATGACATAGGATAGGCAAAGAGAAGGCGGGAGAAAATTACAAGAGAGGAATATAATGAGAAGTGGTTCAGAGGCAGAAAAGCATAAATTGCCTTGGGGAAAGAATGAACAGATCACACTACCTGGGGTTAAGTTTTTATGTCAGGCAATGGTATGAGATTAACATGGATGAATACAGATGTTGGGGGACTTGAGTCTCATGCTAAAGACACTTGAGTTTCTCCCACTGACAACCAACCAGGAGCTACCAAGAATTTAAAAGTGGAACAACAGGATGGTCCATTGGGTAAGACTCCATGCTTCCAATGCAGGGGGCCCGAGTTCGATCCCTGGTCAGGGAAGTAGATCCCACATGGATGCCACAACTAAGAGTCCGCATGCCGCAACTGAGACCCAGAGCAGCCTAAATAAATATTAAAAAAAAAAAAACAGTGGAACAACATGGTGAAGAAGTGGCTTTAAAATGGATTGGCCGAGGAGACTGAAGGCAAGGAGACAAGGAAGGCATCCATTGCACAGATGAATGATGATGGAGCCCGTGAAGGAAAAATAGGCAGAACTTGGTGACTAATGGAAAGCAGGAGTGAGTTGGTTATCCATATCTCTTGTCTTCAACAGAACAAAGCATTTACTTTGGAGTCCCACATATCTTCAAAGAAGACAAATTCAAAATTACTTCTTTATTCTGAAAGCTTGAAATATGGACTTAAGAACAAGGAGATTGAGAATCTGAATATAAAGCGCTGACACCCATTTGAAGTTTCTTAGTAGACCCTAATTTATCTGTTCAGAGCAAAGTGGTAACTTCAGGGGAGGGGGCTATCACCATTGTTAACTTTTTTGTGCATCAAGACCCATGAGAAACATTACCCAGTTCGCACACACCACACATACATTCTAAAGCTCCATAGGTTAACTTATCAAAGACTCAGATATTACTTCAATAAGTGCCTCTTGTTGATGCTAATCTTACAGAGCTACATTATAGTTAAATAAACTTTTCAGTAATAACCAGCAAAGGATTATGGAAGGATACTAAGATGATAAGGAAATGTAATGATCATCCAGACCAACCCCCTTCGTTTTATAGGAGAAACCGAGACCAGGGAAGTTATTTTCCCATTTAATCCGAAAATACAACTACTGCTAAAATCCAGGTCCCCTTCCTTAAGAACAGTGTTCTTATTTTCCCAGCCCTTTTCCTCAGCCTCAGTGATTCCACCCTTCCAGGAAATGCTTGGAAGTCAGCAGTGCAGCAGTATCATCTTCAGCTCTACAGTTCTCTTCTCTTTGTATCATTGAGAAGGAAACACACCAGAAAAGGACCTCCAGGATGAGACAGAGCTCCCACTCCAAGGCAGTGAAGTAATTCATCCAGCCAGCAGTCCAGAAGAACAGAGTGGGGTTGAGATGCTCAGAGAGCAGAACAGAGCCCCAGTCTGCCATTGTTCACTTGAAGAGTGAAACACTTGAAGAGGAGCAAACAGTAATTCTGGCTCCAAGATGTCGGAGAAAAGCAATTATTGATATCATCTCACAGGCAATGGCTGGGTAGTGGGAATAGAGCAACCATTTCAGGAAGGGACAGAGATGAAGCCAGAGAAACTTAAACTTCACTAACTTGGGCCCTACCAGGTCTAGGGAGGTGCCCTAGCAATTTTGTATTTATGATTTTGAAGGATTTTTTTTTTCTTAAAGAGTTTCCCTCAAATTGTAGTTTAGGCTGCACAAAACCCCTAAGAATGGGATGTGCTAAATAGTCTAGAGCCCTCTAGAAATGCCTCGAAGGTGTCAGTGACCTGTTTTATTAGCTATTACAAGTCCAAATGACCACTCTTTGGCTGTTCTTTATAGTTATTAAATATACCAATAAGACTATTAGAAATAGACAACATAGTGTTTAAAACTTTACAATCTAAATAATAGACCTTACTTTCATACCAATATTTAGGATTTCTTTCCATTTGGCTTGAATTAAACAGTTTCTATTGAAATTATATCTCTGCATAACAAGTATAACTTCAGCAGCAGTTACAAGTGAGATGTTAAATAGAACTATTTTGTATATTTGTTGCATGTTCAGGCCCCAGAAATATGCTATAGAATTCAAAGCCATGAAAACCTTGATTTCTATTTAGATGGAGATTTATCATTAGTTGTGAGATATGTCCAGTATGGTTTCACTTTAAAACCACAAATAAAGTTTTAGCAATGAGTATTTTTCTCGTTGAGAGGTCTGTGGTCAAGCTAAACATCTCTTAGAAGCTGATTAGGTCCTGATGTCTTCAAATTCAATATTCAGCAAATACAGAGCATTTGTTTGGCCATAAGAAATAAGAACTTCGGAGTTAATGCAACTCTCCTGAGCCTGTTCCTCTTTTCTGATGACATGATAATCAGACATAACCTCTTCTGGTCTTGGGCCTCACCTTATGTAAGATTGAGGCAGAAGAAATCACATACAATTAATCTTTTGAGGATCTAGGTGACACTGCTTTTGGTTTTTACATCAGCAAGTCCTTTGTTTGCCAGTAGTCAGGAACAGTGATGAAAAGTTTTTATGTTATTAAATGCTTTATTTCTTCATCCTCACTCCCAGCTATCCTGAATCCAGAAAAATAGACACATGGTCATTCTGTGAAGACAAAAGAACATTGAATAGTTCATTATATAACAGATAGAGCTGTCCACTGTGTATTCATTCTTGTAGCGAGTTGCTAGAGGGTAAATTAGCATATTTAGTTCGAAACCTTATAAAATAGAAATGGGATGGATTGTTTTAGCAATTTCACAATTTGTGTAGTAACCATCATACTTCATCGAGGATCTGACTCAAAATAACACAAGGCTCTGAAAAATGGGAAGGGGAATGTTCTGCAAACAACCACATGGGCCAGGTTATCTCCAATGGTGAGATGTATTTAATAACGTCACATATGCACTTTTCCTGTATAAATACAGTATCACTGTAATCCTAGGGGCTGCATTCTCAGAACTGAACTCTTTCTTCCAATGATAGGCCTAAAATAAAATTGGCAGAAGTCATTGAGTTGTTCCTGTAACATGTTCATTGCTGGAAGGGACCTCCAGAGGTCACCTAGTTCGTCCCAATCTCCAGCCAGGACTCTCCCTAATACTGAATATAGCTGTAGAGCGATATGCATTAAGAAAGCTTTTAAAGATCCCTGGGGTTGGTCAAAAAATAGCTAATATTGGACTGATTCATAGAACAGCATTATACGTATGACAAAATAGCCACCTTCATCAGGGAAGACATCCATCAGGGCTAAGTGCTAGTAGTAGCTTCAAAAGGAAAAGCTTTATTTTCTCAGAGAAGAGGGTGGTAGATTAAGGAAATGACCAAGCGTGTTGGTATTTTTTTGTTTAGATGCACTTCTGAATGCTTATCAAAAAAGAAACATTGTCTTGTCAAAGACCACTGCAGGGTAAGCCCAGAGATAGCTGTGAGCAAGCAGATCACAAGTCTTTAACAAGTCCTTTCAAATGGCTACAGAGCTCAGAGGGGGAGCTGTTGTCTCAAACAAGATCCGATAAGCATCAAGTTAGTGAAGGGCAGATGGTGAAACATAAGAATAATATTGACAGACCTGCTTTTTAAATGGTATCCTTCCCCCCTAATCAGCTGAGTTTGTTAGAGCTGATAATTTTATTTCTTCAAATCCATTCAACTGTGGGCGCAATGGACAAGAGTTTAAGTGTAACTTCAATCTTCTAAGACAATCACGACTGTTTTATAGGGAAAGTATTCCTCCACAATTATTAAACTTCTGAATTTTTGGGTTGAAGTACTACACTAGAATCTAGAAATTCAGCTAACAGGAGAGCTGAAGCTCTTAGCTGGATTATTTTGGGCCTTTAAGCCTTTCAGTTGAACTATACAGAGAATTTAAAGATAGAGCTATAGCTATCTATAAAGTGAGGGAAATGACCTGCCCTCTCCCCCAACAATTGCCCCAGGTATCCATATGATTTTGTGTATTAACACCACAGTTTTTCAAATCATATTTGTGTAAGGTTACATAAAAGCCTGCTCAACCACAGTTGCCTTCAGGGATGGGAACTGGGGGGCTGGATGGAAATAAGATTAGAAGTTTTTTATCACATACTTTCTTGCCAACTTTCCATTTTTCTGCCTGTACTTCTTCCAAAGAATTCATTTGAAAATATATCATTATTTTAAAAACAGAAAGGCACCTCTGTGCTCTTACAAGGCTAGACAGTGCGGGTTACAGGAAGTGGAAAGTTGCGACTACTGGCCTCTCCCATCCTCCTTTGTAATTCTTGACTTTGGATATGGGAATTCAGCCACTGAGATTTTTTGATGTGCAGCTACCTTTCTCAGAACACTAACCAACTAACAAAGTCTTCAAGTTGTCTTTCCTCTTCCTTTTGTGAGAGCAGGAGCGAAAAAGACAAGGAGATCTCTCTGCAGTGTCCCCTTGGCTATACAACATTCCCACAGTGGACATCTAAACTTAATGTGCAGTCTACATATTCACCATAAAACTAGGGCACTTAAGGTAAGGAAATACTTCCATAATTACTTGGATATTGGGCAGAGTAGAGTTTTTTTCTCCCTTAAATGGCTCAGATAATCCTAACTAGTTCACATACACAGCCTTTAAGAAGTGTTGTTTTTTAAAGTTATCAGCCTAACAAATTCCCATAGCTGAATCAAGAAATTCCAAACAGAAGAAACTGAATCAGCTTTAAAGAAAGATAATCAAAACATAAGAGTGTAAGGAAAAGCAGAAGGTAGCACATTCTGTTATTTTTATTACAAAAAAAAGTTCAAACCCTTTACATGCTATGACATTAAATGTCATATATGAGTTCACTACAAGCAAACCTCTTAAAAAATATACATATTGGATATATTTACATTCAAGTTTGAGTAACTGGTGTCAAGGTACAGTTCAGGATCTTTACCCACCCTGTGGATTTGTTCAGCTACTAACTAAACAGAGATTGTATCTTCACTCAGGCACATGGAGAGGTAGAAACTGCTTTTAAAAAAAAAAAACAAAACAACCTGTAGTGCAAACGTGACGATCATTGCTGAAGCAGCTTATACATCAAGGAGGCCCTAGCTATAACTAGCTTTGGTCATCTCTAGAAGCTGAATACATGTAGTCTTGTCTTTTAAATTAAAACCAGATAAAACTTTGGGTAGATGCTCTTCTGAGCACATCAGGGTGTTGGTAGAGCTCAGCAAGGAAGGCTCTGCCACTCTGCACCGAGAATTGCACATGACTTAAGGTAGGCAACAGAGCAGCAGGGCTGGGCGGGGCGGCTGGGCTCCTTTTCCCTGATAAGACACAATTAATACACAGATCGGTGGCTTTAGAGACTTCAAATTAACATCTGGACACCCACAGCTCCGAACTCAGAAGCCACCAGGATACTTCCTCTCCCAAGTGAAACCTCTTATTATTTCTGCCCTGCCCACCTCCATCCTAAACTGAGCTAATAAGTCCAGATAGGGGTGGGGTGGCCTGTAAGTTCTACAGGCCACAGTTCCTCAGCTTCGTGACTAAGGCTCATGAAGGTTCTTGGGCCTGAGAAGGGCTCCCCAGGTTCTTGCCAGACTTGGTGGGGCTCGTTCCTGAGAGAGGAAGTTGGAGGGAAGTCACGGTGGTGGCCAAGGGCAGAAGCCCTTCTCGTTCCCTTTTCTTCTGTTTCATCCTGCGGTTCTGGAACCAGATTTTGACTTGGGTGTCATTCAGCTGCAGTGAGTTGGCTATCTCGATTCGTCGGGCCCGAGTTAAGTACTTATTGAAATGAAACTCCTTCTCTAGTTCTGTTAGTTGCTTAGTGCTGAAATTTGTGCGGATCGCGCTGGACGAGCTGGCGGCTCCATACTTGGCAAATTTGCCTGCAACGTAAAGACAGGAAATCAGCGGGGCGAGAACACGCGGAGACGAGGCCCGGGAGAGCTTTGGGGCCACATTAGAATCAAAGTCACTGAGCGGCCCTCTTGGGTCTCCGAACACAGTTGTGCCAGGAGAAAAGCTTCACCGAGCGCTCCTTCCCGCAATTTTCTCAACGCCTGGCACTCCGGGCACGCTCAATGGAATTCGCCTGCTTTAATGATGCCTCGGACCGCGTTTCCCCCATAAAACCCAAACCGCCGTCCAGAGGGACAGCTACAGCACGCCCCCGGCGCAATTACGCGAGGCAGGCTCCGTCCCCAACCCCAGTGGCGTCCGTCCGTCCAAGGCCCAAGCACTTACTTTTTTTCGGGGCGTTCCTCTTCACTTTCATCCACTCGAACGTGCTGAAGGCGGCAGGGAGACCGGAGGAAGGGGACGCAGAATTGGGGTAGACGCCGGGGGCGGTGGACGCGGTCTGGAAGGCCCCGGAGTGGCCGTCGGCCGGCTCTTTGAGACACGCCGGGAAGGGGGCGGGCTCGCCGAAGGCCGCGTAGTCCACCTGGCTGCTGAGGAGGAAGGAGCCGCCGCCCGAGAAGACGGCCGAGGTGGCGTAGTGGACGTGCGCCCCGCCGTCGTCGGCCGGCCGCCCGAGCGCGCACGGGAAGTCGTACGGGGGCCCGGGCCCCGGGAGACCGTAGTCCGCGCCCCCAGTCGCGGCAGGTGCCATGCCCGGCTCGTAGGTCCCCTCCAGGGGGCACGGGGCATAGGCGGGCGCGGCCGGGGGCGGCGCGGGAGGCTGCGCCGGAGCGGCCGGGGGCGAGGGCGCCGCTCGGGCCGCGGCCAGGGGCAGGCAGCTCACGAAGGCGCCGTCGCCTCTGCCTATGGGGAAGGCGGGCTGCAGGACCACTGGCCGAGCGTCGGCGCGGCAGAACTTGGGCGCAAAGCTCAGCACGTCGCCGCCGCCCCTGCCGCTGCCGCACGACACGTAGTCCAGGTAGGAACTCATGGTTCCGGTCCACCCCACCTGAGCGCGCCGGCCGCGCCCAGGTGCGGGGCTCGCAGGACCGCCACGGTCGGCGCCGCTCCGCCTTCCCTCTCTAGCCGAGCTGCCCTCGCCGAGCCATGGCAAGCCAGCCGGGGGTAAATAGAGGCCTAATATAGGGGCGGGGTGGCCACGTGGCGCCGGCCGGCCAATGGGCGCCGTCTCAGCACGGCCTGGGTCCCGACTGGCGCGCCGCTGCACGCGCCTGCCCGGCCGCCAACTTTGCCAACCGGCGGGTGGCGGCCGACCAGCGCCCTACCCCGGCCCGGCGGAGAGGCGCCCTGGCCTGGGGCTGCCTGGGGAAGGGCGGGGCGAGAGCGCGGGACGCCTGCTTCTAGGACAGGTATTGGACCAGGTGGGGGCAGAAAGGCAGGACTGGCCGCTCGGGTGAGGACAAGAGGATGGAGAGGGTGAGAGCTCGTTCTTCTGCATCGTGGGTGGCTAGTCTCTCGGGTGTGAAGGGTGGGCGCCGCGGTGTGGAAAGTGTTAAAAGGCCCTCGGGGACCGCTCCTAGCCTCCTCCTGGGAAGGTAAAGCTATTCCTATTCCCTTTTTCTCTGAGCCCTTAAGCGCTTTCAGTGTTCTTGGCACTCCTCCTAATCTCTCTCCTAAACCTGGAGTAGACGTTTAATTTTCCCTCTTTTCCCTCTCGCCCCGACTCTGGGGACTAAATTTTATGCTGTAGGCGCTGTGTAGCAGGGGCGGCACGAACTTTTCACTTTTAAGCTAGATTTTTCACGTTACTTCGCAGCTTCTTCGATTGCTTCCATTTGTGGCGGCATGATAAGGGCGAGTATTGGAGTCCAGGGGTTTGATTTGGACAGAAGAAAGTTTCTGCCTTGTGGGACGTTTAGCAGATTCTCCCCCTCTGACTAGGTTGTAAAATAAAGAATCTGCCCTTGGAGTGGAACGCTCGTTGTGCTGCTCTCTGGGCGGTTGGCACACGCACCGTTGCTGCGCACGGTTTCTCCGAGGCGCTTTGGCTTCAGGGAGCAAAGGCTTCCCAGGGACCGGTCAGATCTCAGAGGTTTGGAGAGCCTTGTACCTCGAAGCAATTAAAGCTTCTGTTCCATCAGATAAGTGCTGCGTCGTCTCTTGCGAGTGCAATCTGAGGTCTCATAATGTTAATGGGCTCACGTCTTTCCCTTGATAATATGGTTTTGTTTACTGAGTGTAGAGAGACGGGAAATAAAAGTGCAATTGGCACAGGAAATGAAAAGTAGAATGGTTACAAAGACAAGCTTTACATTGATAAACCTTCCAACTTCCTTGAACATTTTTTTAAATGTTTCCCTCTTTGGGGCTCCAGGACAAATAACAAATTAAATAAATAAATGTTATTTACACACAGCGGTAATGAAAGAGGGTGGTTTCCTAAAACTCTGTGTGAATAGAGAGTCTACTTTTGGCTTATTCAAGTGCCCTTGAGGACTTGATCTATTACAGCCTCTAAGTTATGGTGACCGAGGTTTTATTATTGTTTTACTGATCCACTTGTCATGAAAGAGCGATTGAGCCCTTGCCTAAAATTCCACTCTGAGGAAGTCTGGAAAATAGGAGCTTTTACGGTCCGGGGAGCAAGTTCCTTACAGGGATGTGAACTTGTGAATAAACAGAGCCACACCAAAAGTGTTACCAGTGTTGAGGCTGAAGTTGAGCCAGGATGGGGGAGGGTTGAGCCTGGAGGGGAGAGGGTAGGTAGAGGGTAGACAGCTAGGAATGAGCACAAAGCTAAAGAGGTCTAGGATTCCTACACTGCTGAAGTTCTTGGATTTAACTGGGAAATAAAATCCTGGGCTGGAAAATAGCCCTTCAAACTTGACATTGCTACTTCAGTTCTCTCCTGTAGCCAGTCCCACAACAAAGGTCCTAAATAGTTTTTTTTTAATAGTTTTTAAAAAAAGAGAAAAAGGCTCTTCTCTAGCACCTTGGTTGGGAAATGATAGAGCTCTTGCAGAGCTAGCTCAGGTGTCAAATATAGATGCATTTCTTCACTGTCCTCCTTCTGTGCCCTTCATGCAAAAGTATCAGCAGGTCAGATGCTGCTGAGTTCACAATGCCCCCTCATCCTCCCACTGGCTAGACTTTAATTTTTACCAGTTTTTACCAGCACAATGTCTCAGCTCTCACACTCTTGTCTCAAAACTATAAGACCCCGCTCTCAAATGGTACTCATCTGATCACAGCTTCTAGGTCCAGAGGCCCCAAGAGGTCAAGAAGGAAGGGTGGCCTTGTAAACGTCTCTAGAGAAAGACACCAGCTGGTGGAAACCCGGATGTAGGACAGGAAACCCAGCCTGATTGTTTGGCAAATCTGACCAAAACCTAGCAAATTAAGGGCCTTTTCTCTAAGGTTTCAGGAAAAACAGGCAGCCTAGGTGCCTTGGCAACCTTCATTGCAACAAAGACAAGGTTTTTAATGCTAAGCGTTTGGAGCAAAGGTTGGGTCCTTCATGTCACAGTTGAGCATTGACTTCGGCGCACCAGTGAGCTGTGCACACTATTTCCCCAAAGAGAAATTTGGGGGATTGAGCTTTTGCTGAGAGAAGAGAATGTCCTGAAAGGGACATCTAAAATTAATCACCTAAAAATTAGACTTTAAAAATCGTGCTATTTTAACAACTGTGGGTGGGGTGTTCAGCATGTGTTCAGACCCAGTAGCAGTTCCCTGATAACTGCAGGCAGAGAGCTACATTCTGTCCCTCCTCCTCTCTACTCCCTTTCGTCTCCCAGCCTTCGGCATATGCTACACCTTGGGGCTCAGAGTGGCCACATCTCCACTCCTGGGCTGGTTCTTGACTTACTCAGGATGAAAGTCAAGACTCTGATCATCTCAGACTCAGATTCAATAAACATTTGCCAAGGACCTACCGTGTAAGAACTTTTTTGTTAGGGGAAGGTTAGGCTGAGAAAATAGATATTCTCAAACCAAAGAAACAAGGGATTCATTTCTGGTACATGTTAGCTGTACTATAAATCTACTCTAGGAAAATCTGAATCTATAATTTTCTAAGGAGATGTTGGAAGATATTATTGGGGCAATTGTGTGTATAAAGATACGAATATAGGATACTTTTAGTAACTTTAAAGTTTGTCTCCTAGAAGTTCACAGAGTATGGAAGAAATGTCTTACTGATTTTATTGCTTGTTCGAGTCATGGATTCTTGAGGGTCACTTACCCTGCTGGGTCTTGGTGCTGTGAGTTCTCAGCAGGAGATGACAGCCTAGGGGCCTGATTGCCAGGTTGTGTTTGATGTAGGAATGCTTTGAAATCTGTCCCATCGTACTCACCACAGCAGTCACCCCCTAACCACCCCCCAGGACTACCTTTCTCTCCCACTCAAACAACAGTCTTCTTTTCTGCAGACAGAAGTGATGGAGGGTGGCAGTCTGGTCTTCTGTGCTTACAGTTGTTCCTAAGAAGCCTCTTACAATCCCTCTCCACAAGCCCCACTGTGTTATCCCTTGGAGATGCTTGAGCACATGCAAACTCTTGGCTCCACAGCCCCAAAGGACAGAAAGGCTCTTGCTTGTTGGGATAAAAAGGAGGGTTCTTTTCTCTTAAGCAAGATTTGCAGCTCTCTGCAGCATCCTTCTATCCTAAGGTAGAGGTAGGGATGAACGGGATCCTAAAGACAGGAATTCGCAACCTGTCTGAAGTCTGATAACGTGACCCTCCCTGAAGAAAACAGTTTAGTGTGCTGTGCCTTTCCCTAGAGTTTTGTGAAAGACTTGTGGGTCAAGCCCGTGTCTGGCACACAAGAGGCTTATACGCTAATATGTATAAAATAGATAACTAATAAGAACCTGCTGTATAAAATAAATAAATAAAATTCAAAGGGGAAAAAAAGAAACATTTGTTAGGCAGAAATAAAAATGGACAGAATGGTGTGTCTTCACCATGACCAATATTGGCTAAAGGATAGCCTTAGATTATTGGCTCCCGGCACCACTCCAGGTGGGTAGGAATCACCAGAGAAGCTTGTTTAAATGTGCAGTTTCCTCAGCCTCCCCTGCATCCCCACTGAGCTTCTAATCTAATAGGTCTGGCTCAGGAGTCTTTCTTTTTAATAAGCCTGTTGGGTGATTCTAAAGCAGTGTTCTTCGGAACCACACTTTGAAAATTTCTGCTTTAGGAGCGGGGGTGGGGGGCAGTGTGGGGAGAGAGGGGTGATTCTTGACCAGCAATTGAGAGTTCATGGCTAAATGGAGCAGGATTATACCTGAAAAGTGTCCAGAAGCCTGTTGGGTAGTAGGGGCAGAGAGGTCAATGTCAAGGTCAAACTTAAGTCTGGCTGGGCTGAAGTTCCAGAAAATATCCTCAAAAGGTAGTCAGTAGGAATTTCTCAAGTTTTGCTGACAAAATAGTGCTTTGAAGAGACCCAGCTTACTTCTTGCCACTTCCCTAACTTGGCTTTGAGAATGCCAGTGGGGTAGAAAGTGAAAGAAAGGGATTTGTCTCTCCCAATCCCTTCAGAGAAAGATGAGTGGCTCTGAGGCAATGGGAAGAAGGAAGGAGTAGGAATGGGGGTCTCAAGAGAGAGGAGCCAACTCTCATTTCCTTCCATGTCTCCCAGATTGCCTGGAATGAGCACTTGAGCCCTCAGGATCCAGAGGGGGCCAACCGTCCCTTGGCCTAAGGTGTGACTCTCGCTCTGGCTAGAGATTGACCTTTAGCAGCATAAGATGTCACTGCTAGGAGACCCCTTAGAGATAAGCGACATCAAACCCCTAATTTTAGTGGGGAAGTTACTTTATTTACTCAGACTTTAAAAGACAAAGCCATCCTTCAAAAGATGAGGGAACGAGCTTGGGTCTCCTGAATCCCCACAGTGTGCAAAGAGGACGGAGTCAGGCAGCCCGTCCTGTGCACAGTGGTGGCCTCCACGCTGAGCAACAGAGCAGTGTTCAAGGACACCTCACGGCCAGTGGGGCTGACTGGGAGGCCTGCAGCCCTCCCTTTGCCATTTGTTTGCTAAACCTGTGCCCCAGACTTCTGAGGCGCCACCTTGAGCTGCTCCTGCGAGAAAGGGCAGAACTGAGCCCGGGTCCTCACACCCTCCACCAAGCAAAGGTAAAGGATCCCCTCATTTCCTGTTCAGTTTGATCAGCATCAGGGCCCTGGAGACAAAACAAGAGGTGTCCCTAGATTAATGTAGCTGGATAGGCAAGTACAAATAAGGACATGTGTGAACACACATAGGTACACCCAGGTCAATTATACTGATCTTTTTTTTTTTTCTTGCTCCTTTATCTTTATAAAGGGTATTAAGTTTGAATTTACATGGTTCAAGATTCAAAGGGTACATAAGGGTAGGCAGTGAAAGCCTTTCTCCCACCCCTGTCCCCAGCCACCTAGTTCCCCTTCACATGGACAACAATTTTACGAGTTTCTTCACCACTTTTATGAGTATATCTTTCCAGAAATACTTTATACCTTTACAATTATAGACAAATATATATTTGGTTATAGATACATCTCCCCGCATTTTTCCACAAATGATAACATATTACAAGACCCTTCTGCACCATGCTTTTCCCCCTATTATATCTTGAAGATCATTTCATACAGAACTTTCTACTTTATTTTTACAATTTTATGCTGTTCTACTGTATGCGTCTACCACAACTTATTTAGCCAGTCCCTTATTAATGGGCATTTATTTTCATTTTGGTATTAGAAACACATGTTCAAATTTTTGCCTGTTGGAAAAATTCCTAGACATGAAATTACTTAGTCTAATGTATGTACACTGGCAATTTTGATATATATTGCTAAATTGATCTCTTTAGAAGTGAATCAATTTATACTTCTACCAGCAGCGTATGAAAATTCGTGTTTCCCCACACCTTTGACAAGTCAGTGGGATATTAAACTTTTTTTTTATTTTTGCCAATCTGATCAATGAAAAATAATACCTTTTACTTACCCTTATAGCATCTCCAAAAATGTCATTTTTCCTTATCGTATTTGATCCTATTATAATTTTATTTTACAAACGCTAATACTGACATAGAAAAAAGATAAACAATTTACTGTAGTCGCATGCAATGTAAATGGCCAAAGTCGGATGTTCAGTACTCTTTCCTATACTACACTGTGCCACAGGGAAGCCTAAGGAGGTTCAAAGAGCATTCCCTGAAAGACACATGGTATAAAAAAAGCACAGAAGCTTTCAGACATCTGCTAAGAGGCCTCTCCTTTAGTGGTCTGATACCAAGACCACATTTCTGCATGTTCCCCTGGAGAGTACCCTCTGGAAGCTGAGGGACTCTGATTAGCAATCTGATCTGACCTAGCCCTGAGCATTACGTTGGATTCAATATCTGGGAAGCAGTAGGGTGTTGTTTTTAATTTCCCTGAGACATTTCTCACTGGCCACCCAGGATCTAAGTATTGATGATCATGGTGTGGGTAAGAGGACGTTTTCCCTAAGTTTTAGCATTATATAGGACACTCACTTGGACCTGGTAAAGATAATACCTAAGTGTGGGAGTACACACACACACACACACACACACATGCACACACGCACACTGCTCTAATGATAAACTTACAAACTAGATGTCTTTATTGACTGTTTTATTGATGATGAAACTGAAGGCCAGAAAGATTCAGTGAATTTCTTAGGGTCACACAGTGTATCAGTTAGCAAAGCAGAAACAAATGTACAGAGACCTAAACCTGAACTCATTCATTTCCCCTATGGAGTCTTCTCTTCCCCCTCCACTGTTCGTTTTGGTGGATGACCTGACTACCCCCTCAGGCGTCAGAATCGAAACCTAGGGATTAATAACCACAACTCCTCTTTCACTGATCCGATTGATCACCAAGTCCTGTGAATTCTTCCTCCTAAATGCTCTCCTCTTCATCCGTATTAAGTTTCTTCCTCTCTAGGCTTGATGATGGCAGCAGCCTCCTCCTTTGTTCTTCTTGCTTGCTATCTCTCCTTTGTCCCCTCAGACATAGTACCCCCAAGAGTCAGCTTTTCAAATATAGATGATAGGTAACCACATGTCCCAGCTTAAAACCTTCAGTGGCTCTCCCTTGCCTACACATTAAGTCCAGACGCCTTTCCATGGCCCTTACACAACCTCTCTGTCCAGCCAGATGCCCCACTCCAGCTCCTATCCTTGTTCTAGGGCCACACCTTGCTCTTTCTTCCCTCCCTGCTTTTGTATGTGCTGGTCTCTCCACCTGGTATGTCCCTCCTTCCTGGGCCTAAAAAAACTCCTGTACTTCAGGGACCCAAATTCACCTCCACTGAGAAGCCTTTTTTGACACGACGATACTGTTAGTGGAGCCTTTATTCCAGGAACATTTTGGCCACACCTATGTTATAGCATCTGTCATTTCCCCTATGGAGAATCCCCACTGTCTTAGGATTAATTCTTTTTCTCCCCCCAGTAGATCAAAGGGCGTACACATCAATTTTGTATCCCAGAGCCCAGCACAGTGCACATAGGAGCTGTTCAGTAGTTATTGGTGAAGGGAGAGAGGACTCTGAACCAAGGACAAGAGGTCCAGTATTTTAATTGCTTGAGAAGTTCAGGACCCTGTGCAAGGCTTAATGCTTCAGTTTATATCTTTCTGAGGAAAATGGCAGTAGACCATTTCTCCAGAGCAAGTTTTTTCCACCCAAGAGGACGGTGAGAGAGAAGAGGGCTGAGGGGAGGGAGAGAGATCTGGGACTTTCTATCCTTCAGGGGCTCTTTCCTATGGGCTGAGGCAAACACATTAACTTGAGAAACTTCTCATCTGTTGTCACTTAGAACAAAGGTTAAAGAGAGGGTAGCCCAGAACTCTCTTAGAACTTATTACAGAGAGGACAACAGGTACCGCTCAAGAGGGGGTACAAGGCCCGGGCTACCCGCTCATCCAGGCCTTCCTGCTGTGAACAGCTGTAAGACTTGAAGCCTGCCCCCGCCCCGCCCCCACCGCTTGTAGTCTCCTCCTTCACGGTGTTTCAAAAATGAACCCAAAAGAGCCAAAGCAGAAATACTGCAATCCTTCCCTCACACCATAAAAGAGAGAAGAGACATATCATTGTGGTTAGTGTTCTAAGTGTATTTTTATGGTTATTTTAAATGGCATTCAAGTTTAGTTCCAAGTTCAATGGGGGGGTCTCATCCTGCTTCCTCCCACACAAATAGTCCTGCAGGTGAATGAGAGAACGAAACTAGTTCAGCGTCTCCCCTAATTCTGATCCCTCAGGACATCGTGTATAAAACTCTTAAATAAATGTGTATGCAAGAACCTTCCGACCCACTGAGATTTTTCTTGTCCTGCCCTCAGAGCTGGATTTTTCCCTTTCTG